>NC_079428.1:683183-870683 GCF_026213295.1 Gadus chalcogrammus | reverse complement strand
TAAGAAACATGGCTGCTGACAAGATAGTGCATGTCTCTCTCTCTCTCTCTCTCTCTCCCTCTCTGACTCTCTTTCCCTCCCTCCCTCCCTCCCTCTCTCTCTCTCTCTCTCTCTCTCTCTCTCTCCCTCTCTCTCTCTCTCTCCCTCTCTCTCTCTCTCTCTCTCTCTCCCTCTCTCTCTCTCCCTCTCTCTCTCTCTCTCTCTCTCTCTCTCTCTCTCTCTCTCTCTCTCTCTCTCTCTCTCTCTCTCTCTCTCTCTCTCTCTCTCTCACTTTCTCTCTAGTCTTTCCCAGCATGCCTTTATCTGCAAAAGTGACACACACGCACACACAACCACTATTTACCCTGTAAATTCCACTTTTCATTCCAATGTCAGACACAACGTAACATTGGGTCAATAAAAAAGTTGTACAAATGTGAAATCATAGGAGGTAGGATTAACATTGGGCCGGAATCACTGTGGAAGAACACAGAGAGAGAGAGAGAGAGAGAGAGAGAGGAGAGAGAGAGAGAGAGAGAGAGGAGAGAGGAGAGAGAGAGAGAGAGAGAGAGAGAGAGAGCTGTCAACCTTCTAATAAACTCACCACAGAGTCTGTTTACACACTTTTTGAAAGTTGACTCTGCATCTGTCTGTCTGTCTGTCTGTCTGTCTGTCTGTCTGTCTGTCTGTCTGTCTGTCTGTCTGTCTGTCTGTCTGATGCATGTCACAGGGGGCTGACTCCACCCTGGCCCATCTGGCTGTAAACCCGAGAGCATGTGACCACCATCTAACACCACCACTACGACCGGGCTGGGTCTGTAGTATTTTTCCGTCCTCCTACGGAAAAATACTGCGTCTCCTGGGAGAGGGAGACCCCTTGGTCACCCCCCTGCCTCCAATGTCGTCATCTTCCCCAACGGGATCCCACGGGGGGAGGGGGGGGGGGGTCTGACCATCCGAGGGTTTTCCCGCCACCGCTCTGTATGCAATTAGCATGTTAGCGGTGGTGATTGGTTGCCTGGCGAGCCCCGCCCATTCTTCCGGCAAATTGAGTCCGCCCTGCACAAGGGTCTGGAGAAGAGCAATACACTTCTTCCTGCTTCCGATACGTTTTTGCGGGAGCCAATCACCAAGCTGGCTTTTCCCCCTGCCGCGCTATCGGCTGGTTTTATACAATGACGACAGGGAAGCGATGGCAAGCAGCCAATCGCGTACAGAGTCAGTTGAACTAGGCCCGGTGATCACACCTCTTGTGCTGAAGAAAATGACGGCAGATTCCCCAGACCAACGTGCAATCTACGATTGGCTTGGTCGGGTAATAACCAGGCTAGATGTTGGGATGATGTGTCCCTGTGTTTGTTGGGGGGGGGGGGGGTTAATGACAGTACAAGCAAGAGAAACAAAGGAACTGCACCATCTCTCTTTACTTCTGATGAAAATAAACATTGATATAATATGTATAGAATGTACTTCTTGAATATAAATCAGTTGTTTTTTTCGATCCTTATTCAACCTCTAAGTAACATCTCTCATAGATTGGAATACTTTTAGAGATAAGGCGCTGGTGACCCTCACACTCCTCCACCTTTCATCCAACACCCTTCTCCGTGTCCCTCTCTCCTCAACACCCCCACTCATCGGCCAATCAGCTCTTCCACGAGTTTGACCTGAAATAGCGCAATGCACCATATGTGGTCCAATCCCAGTCATGACCATTAGCTCGTAACTTTTCTGACTGGTCAAGAACAGTTAGTCGGCTTGTGGTCGGAAACAAATGATAACTGTCACTCTCAACTCCCACACGCTCTCCTCCTCCTCCACCACCTCCACCTCCTCCTCCTCCTCCTCCTCCTCCTCCTCCTTCTCCTCCTCCTCCTTCTCCTCCTCCTCCTCCACCTTCTCCTCCTCCTCCTCCTCCTCCACCTCCTCCTCCTTCTCCTCCTCCTCCTTCTCCTTCTCCTCCTCCTCCTCCACCTCCTCCTCCTCCACCATCTCCACCTCCTCCTTCAACTCCTCCACCTCCTCTAATAATACTCTCCTGCCATTTGTTTACAAACTCACACACACACACACACACACACACACACACACACACACACACACACACACACACACACACACACACACACACACACACACACAGTCTAATACACACGGGCAAACACACACGCGCACACACACAGAAACACATAGTAATCAAATAGCACACACGCACGCACACACCAATTCATGTCAAACTTCCCTGCTCAGGGTGAAGCTGTGGTGGTGCCTCAGCAGCTTGGGACCGATGTCAAGTACAGCGACATCTGATAGGCCCGATGTTGCAGGACGGGCTGTCTCCACTCAGCCTGGTTACCTTATTCTGAGTCAAAGGAGCGTGCAGGCGGCTTGCGCAATGCATGCGCACTTGCGCAGCGTTCTTTGCAATGCGGTCTTCCCGGCATCACACACGTATGCACGGCGCAAACACACACACACACACACACACACACACACACACACACACACACACACACACACACACACACACACACACACACACGCACGCACACACACACACACACACACGCACACACGCACACACGCACACACATTATTTCCCGACATGCACTGTGTATCACTCGTTGAAGATGCTGGAGTACATGGATCGGTTAATACTTGCGTTAACTTAAACTGATTCCAACTTTGAAGGACAACTACAACACCAAACCAAACACGTTAAAAGTTACATATGTTAAGATATTAAACAGAGTCAACCCCCGTTCATCATTGATTTGCCAATGAAAATAAACAGCATAAATGTAATTTTTTGGGCTAGATATGGGTGGGGATAGGTAGAGGAACTACATGGACAACAGTCCCCCTCATATCGTCGGCCAGGACAGTCAGGACAGCGCTAGATAAGCTCTGACTGGCCTCAGTAATAATAAATTCCAATGACAAAACGTTAGAAAATGTTTGTCATTCGTGGTGACTGATGTGATGCCCATGGAGAAGGGGAAGTTGTGATTTTAAGGTCGGTAGGAAGGACTAAATCATGGAAAATGAAAGTCAGATGGAGAAAATGGTTAAATGAGTCAGTGTGTGCGTGTGTGTGTGCAACTGATAGTGTATTCCCCTGAAGCTGTGAAAGTAATCTGAAAGCTTTCTCCGGTTTGCCCCGGAGTCGAACCGAGGCCATCTCCTCTTCCACAACCAACTCGAGGACCAGAATGGGACACAATCCTACCGCCAACCGTGCTGCGTGTTCGATGTCTTGCGTTGCGCAGAAAGTAGGCAGTTTCAGTAGGCCTACGATTTACATCGATTTACATCGATGTACCGAATGACCCGAATAATGGAGAGAATGAGGAATAAAGGAGCGAGAGAAGAGGACAACGGATCTTTTTCAGCGATATCTTCGGCAAAAAAAAAGTCAACAGTTTAACTAAATGCAATTAATTCAACGAAAAAAGCGAACAATGTGAAAATAGTAAAGAAACGTAAAGCTTCTATTTATAAAATGTACTATTGAAGTATCACAGATTGTGCGGGAAATCTAGCCCAATCTGGCAACACTGTTAATCCTGTGTTATTACTGGTCCCGCAGCGCCACCGTGTGGCGACCTACTGAAGGTGCAGTCCAGTGTCGTTTAGCAGATCGTGCGGCGATGCGAGCCACAGCCTCAGCCTTATTTTTTAGCCATACTATTTTCCCCAGTAATATCGTAATAAATACCAATACAAAATCCATTTTCTTGTTCGATTATATTCCTCTACAGAATTGATAAAATAAACAGATTCGAATGGTGTCACCGGCGACGTGGCTTAGATGGTTAAAGCGCCTGTCTAGTAAACAGGAGATCCTGGGTTCGAATCCCAGCGTTGCCTTTTGTGGATCGTGAGCGACCCAGAGTGAAAGTTTGGATACGTGCTTTATTAATAGGCTGTATGTGAGTCAATAGGATATAGCCCTACTCCAAAATGTCCAAATGAAGAACACAAACGTAAATGTAAATGTAAGAATTTGAGCTAATAGAATATTACATTACTTTGGACTGACTTGTAAGTCACATGTGTCATCGATGCCTACCCTACACGTGTAAACACCCCGATTGCAGTGTATTTTCTTCACCAATCACTTGAGGTAATGTAATACAATTCCTTATTGTCGAGAGACTGAACGATCCTCCAGACGACACCTTTCAGGAAAAGTGCAATTCCACGCTGCGAGCAGGGTTCGAACCTGCGCGGGAAGATCCCATTGGATTTCAAGTCCAACACCTTAACCACTCGGCCATCGCAGCTACATCCACAGTATGCCTTACATTAATAAAAAATACTTAATACTTAAATATTACAACCATGACCAATCATACTCATTTCATTAGGAATTGAATTTATTTTACATTAATCCAAACAAATGTTGCATTTATCATGAAAATCAATGCATCAACTCGAAACGGAAGACGGAGAATTAAGACGTTGGTGGCCATGTTTGACACCAGATTATTGTATTGAAAAGTCAAGACTGGGAATGTCCTGGGATACTACAACTCATGGATGTAACCCAAATGTTGTATAATGCCACCTACCTCATGATATCCGCACTAACAGTCGATCTTTTTCCCAAAAATATCATATTTGCGGGGAGTTTGAATGAACACGGGGGTCAAGGGAGAAGCATTAATACGCTGTATTACCGCCCTCCATCTCCTGCCTCCCGGTCTCTGGCCTGTGGAAAATTTATATTTCCCCTGAGCATAGAGGGTCATCACACCTGCCCAGCGGGAGTCTGGTATCCCAGTCTTCGTCATTTCTACAGGTAAGGACATGAAAAACCGCAATTAGGCAACAGCTGTAAATATCCTGGCCTAGACTACTGCATCACGGATCATTCAAGTAAAAATATATAAATTAGATATATCAAGATATCAGAAATAGTAGGATATGCCCTGACAAAATGCATTATGCAGTATTACCGGTAGTAAAGCAGCGATTTCCAGTCACTTACCAATCCGGGTACTGCCCGTCGACCCAGAGATTCTCAGGATCTGATTGGCTCTGTTGCCCCTCTGGTTAGGAGCCCTCGTGCCTGTTCGGACTTTGTTAGGAACTGTTAGGACTTTGTTAGGAACTGTTAGGACTTTGTTAGGACTTTGTTAGGAACTGTTAGGACTTTGTTAGGACTTTGTTAGGAACTGTTAGGACTTTGTTAGGAACTGTTAGGACTTGTTAGGAACTGTTAGGAACTGTTAGGACTTTGTTAGGATCTGTTAGGAACTGTTAGGACTTTGTTAGGAACTGTTAGGACTTTGTTAGGAACTGTTAGGACTTTGACCGGACTTTGTTAGTACTTTGTTGGGACTTTGTTAGGAGTTGTTAGGATTTCCTTAGGAACTGTTTGGCAGTCCATTCAGTGACAGGCTACATCCACATTGGGTGTTTGAGTAAGTAAAAAATACTTTAAAAGACATCTGTATTGATTATTATTACAACCATGACCAATCATATTCATTTCATTGGGTATTGAATTTATTTTATATTAATCCAAACGAACTTTGCCTTTATCATGAAAATCGACGCATAAACTGGAAACGGAAGACAGAGAAGTCGGTGGTCATGTTTGTTTTCGTGTAATATTTAAAAATACCTTTTCGTTCGTACCAGCGCGTTAAAAAAGTTGTAAATGCAAGTAAATGGAGCATATCCCGCTTTGTTTTAACGGATTCTTTTACTTTGCAACGCGTTGCGGTTTCTCGGCAAAAAGGCTCCGACCTAGTAGGCTAGGCTACTCACAAACCCACAAATCTGGTTGAAGTCGTGGCGAAATATGGAAAGTTGTCGATGCCCTGATTTCGTCATTTTTGATCATAAGTAAAAGGTATCATTTTATCATTAATAGTTTTTGTAGGTCATTGTTACGGTTGTGTTAATATTGGAATTCACAGCACATCTGCTTCAGAAGAACTACATTCAGTATGGAGATTCTCCAACAAAGTGGATCACCAAAACGTCCTGAGATGTGTTATGTCATGCTGTGGAAGATAACAGTATATCAGTCAGAATTAACTTCCAAAGATTGCAATGAGAGTATACTGTTTGTACTCGACTACATCATAATTTTGCATTAACTTTACTCATTTCATTTTCGTATATTTTCCTTTATACATATTTGTATGTATCTAGTATACAATTTGAAATTTCGTTGCGTTAATTAAGTTGCATGTAATTATAACTATTATTTAAAGTGTCTGCTATCGTGGATAAATACGTTAGCTTAAGGCAGTGGCTGGATGCTGTGTGTGTGTGTGTGTGTGTGTGTGTGTGTGTGTGTGTGTGTGTGTGTGTGTGTGTGTGTGTGTGTGTGTGTGTGTGTGTGTGTGTGTGTGTGTGTGTGTGTGTGTGTGTGTGAGTTTGCATTGATGGGTGATTCCCCTTTTTTCTGTTTTTTGGACTTGATAAACGTGCCTTGTTGGCAGTTTGAGCAGCAGAGACTCTTGTTCATTGATCGGAGGCGGGCTGATAGAACCGGGTTACCACAATGTGTAAGGTCTGCCTCACTTGTATTCATTTGCAATAACTTGAATGGAACATTTGCGACATTTGACATTTGCGGATAAGCAGCATAGCAGCCAGGTAGCTATTTAAAGCTATAATAAACTGCTTATTTCGTTTATTTAGATAAAGTTTGCATGCACAATAAAGCATACACATATATTTGGCGTGCAGCATTTTCATTTTCACTCTGAGCTAAGCCCCGTATGTTTATGAAACCTAGAAATCCCCACCCAAATCTATTCTCTTGAGTAGAGGCAATAAAAATGCGATCTGTGTGGAAGAGAGACGGAAGGAGAGGAGAAAAGGATTAGAGGGGAGAAGGAGAAGAGAGAAGGAGTGGTATTTAGTGACCAGAACTGTATGTATCGTGTGTGTGGGGGGGGGGGGGGGGGGTGTATCTATATAGTTTGTATCTATATTAAGTTAATCTTTGATGTGTGGTGGTAGGCGATGACTCCAGTTTAACCAGTGAATGAGTCTCTCTGGTCTCTTTGATGAAAGCCACACACACACACACACACACACACACACACACACACACACACACACACACACACACACACACACACACACACACACACACACACACACAGTAAGGTGAATTGAATGAAGACTTTTTTCGTTTTGAAGTATGAATCTAAATCAGTCAAATCAGACTCGTCCCTTTAATTAAAATGAGAGAGGTCATTTAAGATCGAACACAGAGCTGAAATAGCCTCTCACTGTTACCAAGGCGACCACAGGGTGCCAAACCTGCATTGAGTTTTGACTCACCTGCCGCAGCTCGCCTGCCAAGTGGTTTTCTTAATCAGTTAATTGGTTGCATCTGGTGCGTTTCAGTTAAGAGGGAACTGGACAGTACATTGGTGTCCTCCACTGTTTGGCAGTGTAGCATCTCCCAAACGTATGTTGTTGTGTTCACAGAAACCAGAACGTGTGTGTACTGTTTTGTTGAGATCTGTTGTGACTTATTTAACATCTCTTCCTGTTTCACAGGTTAAAGACTTTTTGAAGTAAAGAGGAGCATCTCATCTGAACCTGATGTGAGTAGAATTGTGTGGGAAAGCACAACTGACGAGACTTGTATGTTGAATATAAATCACTAATGTGTGAAGGAAATCGGGGATTGTGGTGGTTTAACTCATTTGAAATTTGGACCTTCCTTCAAAGGTCTATCATGGATATTTAACTGCAGTTCTGTGAGTATCCCAACTTAACCATGAAGATGAACTGCAAACTGTAAGTCTTTAATTTCTCATTACTCTTGGGCACATTGATGTATTTTGGCTTCCTGGTGAGTTAACCTGTTACCTGAAGGTTGATCTGAGTAGTAAGGATGTTTTACTGGTTCATGGGTTACTTAGGTGTTTGGTTTATGTTGGTTTTAATGATTTGTTAAAATGGTTACAGGCTCCAAGTTATTGTTGTAAGCTTGAGTAATGGGTTGGGTTCTGATATCGTCAGTCTTCTTTCATTCTACTCTCCTGAGCTCTGCATCTTCATCACATGAGTGTTCCTTTACTGATGAGGGTGTGGTCTGAGTGAGCAGCGGTGCATACTGGGATACAGAGCTGTCTGAAGTCTACAGGTCTGTAGACACGCCCCCTCAGGGGAAACCGAGTGTTTGAGAAACTGTCGTGACGTCAGTTACATGGACTGGAATATTCTTAAAGATGGAGACAGGGATTCAGAAGGAGAAACACCAGGGGGAGATGAGGGGGCTCCTCATCTCAACGACTAAAACACAACTTCAGTCTGACACAGAGAACCATGGAACACATTCAACAGTCCCCTCCAGGCATCGTGACTCCTCAGGAACAGTTTCATTTCCAAGAAGGTCTTATTTGGGGCCATCCCCATATGGATCCTGCTCCTCAAGAGCCAACCCCCTCCACTGGGTGGTCTTCTGAACAGATGACCTCCTTCCTGTCCTCAGGCTGACTAAAGCTGCACCGTTTGCATCTGTGAATGCCCCTCATTCAGGAAACCACTGGACTACAAAGACATGACTTCAGAAACGTTGAATCAACCTGGGACACATTTTGGAGACGCCAAGCATAATCCATCACCAATGTGGGACGCCACTGAAGAATGTTGTACTGTACATAATTCACGTCTCTGGAGACATTGGTTGTTCTGTTATGGGTGCCCTGGCAGGAGAGCTGGGGGGGGGGATGATGGAATGTTATTTGGCATGAGGTTTTTACCCTGCATGATTGTTTGGCCTTTTATGGCTCAGTGGTGTGTTTGTGTGTGTGTGTGTGTGTGTGTGTGTTTGGGTTTGACATGAGATGGGAGATTTTTTAGCATCGCTAGGGTTCTACTGTGTGTGTGTGTCTCCCACTCACACCTGGCATGGGGTTCTACGTGCCTGTCCTGGGTTCTATGTGTGTGTGTGTCCGGCTTGCTTTGACAGTGATAATGTTCATACGGGGGTCTGTGTGATTGGCTTGGGATATTGGAATGGTCAACTAAATCATACCTGATGGACAGCCACACGTTTACTCAAGGGCCTCCAGTAGACATGAAGAGCCCAGAGCGACGCTCCGGAGCGAGATCCAACACACTGGGCAGGAAGGAGAGTATCCAACTCAAGTGTAAAAGGATGCAAGCGGCGTGTTCAGATCAGTGACTTCAAACTAGGACTACACCAATCAGGATCAATGGAGGATGGACACCAAAAGGAATTCCACAAGGAGAGTCTGACGTTGGAAAGGGACCTAAATGGATGTTCAAGATGACCTTCAGACCTGTAATGAGACGGCTATTCCTACCTGGCTGGATTGATGGAGAGCCCTGTGGATCTTGTCTTGCTCTCAGTTGCACGTCTTCTCAGGCTGAACTGTATTTGTTTCGGACAGGACTAGCTGAACGATTGGTTCCCTAAAATCAGAACCAATCCGGGAACTCCAGCTAGTGCACTCTTCGAGCTGAAGTTGTGTTCTTCAGCTGAGGAGGTAAGGAAACCTTCACTGGGGCTTCAAGGTGTAAAGAGGAGAATGTTTCAAAGTGTTCCATGGTACTCTGATGAAGACCGTTGTTGTGTTCCACTGGCTGAGAGGAAGAACCCACACATCTTCCTCGTGGCCTTTCTCCTCTGAGAATCCTGGCGCCATCTTGAAGGATATTCCAGCTCATGTAACTGATGTCACGACAGATCCTCAAACCCTTGGTTTCTCCTGAGGTGCGTGTCTATAGAACTGAAGACTTCAGACAGCACTGTATCCCAGCATGCATCTCTGCTCACTCAGACCACACCCCCATGAGTAGGATGCAACACTCTAGTGCTGGAGATGTAGAGTTTTATAAGTAACGAGGGAGCAGACTAAGGTGATTTTAACACAATGGAATGTCAAGTCTGTAAAACTTTAAACCATGAAGATGGTTGGATAGTTCAGGAATTGGGCTTCTTTTTACTATGGGCAATCCTTTCACTCAGATGCCCACTTCTCACTGGAGCTTTACATGTGTTGGCTGGCTGGCATGATTTGCTGTTGGTGATGAGGCGGTCAGGGTGACGTTGCAGGGCTATGGTCGGCTCTCTGTGAGCTCAATGTTTAGATTTGCTCTGTATGGTTTGTACCCTGATTAATCTAGATAATTGTCAAATGTAGACGCGGTTTTGATTGATTCCAGGATTTTAGGTTTAAAGTTGTTGTGGGACGTACATGGTAGTTTGGTTCTTCGTATGCTTTTGAGTGATATAACTTGTACACACTGGGTGCATATTAATGTAAAGGTACACTGAATAGTAGTAATGACCAACAGCAACAAACAGATCTCCTCAAGGTAAGTCTGTTGGCTTTGTTTTAATGAAGACCATCGCTGGACTTCAGGATCTTCCTCCGTTCAGCTCAAGGTGAGGCGCTGGTTCTGTTTTTTCTTTGGTTGGTTCCGGCCGGAATGTTCGGATTCCAGTCGGACGGTTTGTGCTTCCCGCCGTGGAAGGTTCTGAGTGCGGTCACTTGATTTAGTCCCAATGGTTAGCATAGAACGTTGTAGTCTTGACAACCATAAGAAACCACCTGGCAGTTAGTTGGACAGGAGTCCCCTGAGGGAATCTGGCGGAAGGTTCTGGATTGTATTTGCGTAACCTCGAGCCGTTGCCAACGGAAACTATTTTTCAGTCGGTTTCCATTTGGAATTGTTGCCCCTATCTTAAACAACTTAAGTTTGATATTAAATACATACTGACACGTACGTCGTACAATATGTTGATCATTTCCGATGGTTGCGCCGTACTTTTAACCACGATGACGTGACGGGACTCTCACTGCGTACAAAACGGCGTTCTACTTGCGGGCCCATTTTTGACATCAGGGAAGGCTGAAAATCATTTCAAGGTAGAAGATAATTTGACATTTCTTCAACGGAACCCAGCACCTGAATATGGCTGAGTATATTTGATTTAATATCGATACTGCCTAGTGTTCTTTGTTACTTCAGCTTTTGTACGTTCTAAATATCTGCTGTCATTAATTGCCACAGAAGTTAAACCCTTCCCAATGGAATGACGTTAAACAACGACTTTGGTGCAGAGTTACCAACTGGATAATATCAAAGCTAAAATAATGTCTGTCATTCCCACATGTTACAGTAGAAGATACTCTAGAACTGTACAAGGTTAAAAAGGTAACATGTAGTTTGTCCCAAGGTGTCTGCCTCCTCACCCAGAGCCAGACCTCCACCTCCTCACCCAGAGCCAGACCTCCACCTCCTCACCCAGAGCCAGACCTCCACCTCCTCACCCAGAGCCAGACCTCCACCTCCTCACCCATAGCCAGACCTCCACCTCCTCACCCAGAGCCAGACCTCCGCCTCCTCACCCAGAGCCAGACCTCCACCTCCCCACCCAGAGCCAGACCTCCACCTCCTCAACCAGAGCCAGACCTCCACCTCCTGTCAGAAGTCCTCCAGAACAGGTCAGTGCTCTGCTGTGTGAGTAGAGTCTTCTCAGGTCAGTTCCAATGCATGGCCTGAACCACTTCTTTAATCTTGTGGACTGCTCTGTCTTCATTCCCAAAAACAGGATGCTCATGTCTGGTCTCAAGTCTTTTCTAGCCTTGAGTTATAAAATAATAGTTAAATTAATTGTGTAACTCTGTTTCGGATGAGTCAATTAAGTTTATTGTTGGGCAAATGCTGATATAAACCTGCTGCTGTAGCTGAAAGGCGAGGCTGAGAGGCTGGGGACCGGAGGCTTGTGGTGCCACAATTTACGTTTGTAAACAGACCAGGAATCTGGAGGACTGATGGAGAAGCCGTACATCTGGAAGGCAAATCCTGAGGACCACCAGGACTCTACCATCAAGGATTCCTCAAAAGTTTGCATTATCTGGACATAGTGGACTAGGTAGGGGGTTGGGGGTTCAACTCTCAAACCAATGGTGCCGGGTTCAAGTCCTCAGAATACAGTGATGCGTCCTTGAGCAATGCGCCCTAAAGCCTGCCTGCTCCTTAATGACCTATCTTTGGTTCAGATAATGTTGCATCTCTTGAATAATGAACCTAATCAATGTCCTTGTTTGGTCCGGGCAGACACAGCTGAGCTGAACCTCACCTGATCCTGTTTGGTCGGGGGTAGACGCACCTGAGCTAAACCCGCCCTGATCCTGACATCCTGCTGGTCCTGTCTCCTCAGTTCATCTGAGCCTCGTCCTCCAGAAGACCTGCTGAGCTCAGCAGTCTGAGGCTGATGTATCAATGACCTCCAGTGGGAGTGATCTTCTTGACCCCACATGTAACCGTGTGCTTCCACACACCTTTCCCTCACGTCTGTCACTAACCTCACTACTTCACTTCTCTCTACTGCTTCCTCTTTTCTTCCTTCTCTGTGGTTCAAACCTTTACACTGAAGGCGCGTCTTCCTGCCTTCAGAGGGTTCAGCGTTAGGGTTGAGAGTCAGGGTTTAGAGTCAGGGACAGAGCTGGTCAGGGAGGACTGCTTTTACACAAACCTCTTCACTTGCTTTCGGAATGGTGGAGACATTTTGAAAAGATTCATTTGGGAAAAGGTTTTCCTCTGCTTTCCTTTACAAAATTGTATTAAACTTCTGTCAAGTGTTTTTGTTTATATATTAAAATCCCACATTGACTTCTACATGTTTGGTGCGGTTCATTTAATTGTCCTTTAACTTGGTTAATGTCAAGCTAAACTCCTGCAATACATTTAATATACATGATTGTTATTCAGCAATGTTCACATAATCCATTTTGTAAAAATATGAAACCTCCATATTACTACTAATTTCAAGCCTATTCATGTATTTAACAATGTACATACTGCCCCGCAGGCCATTCTCTGCTACTACAACACGTTCAATCCACCAACCCGTCTCACATCCATGTACTATAGCTACGTTGGTTCAAACGGAAAATGCCGTTTGGTGTGAGACTGTTGTCCAGCAGAGGGAGCTGTCATACACCTTAACTATACAGGAATGTCTGTGTAGTTACATTTTAAAATGTTCATGGGCTGGTCTAGTTTGTCTGCAAATAACTCTGCCTCCAGCAACAGGATTGGTTGAAACATATTCAAAACCTCAAAATACATACAGAAGGTGACAAGCTTAAATTCAGTTGGTATTCTTGCCTGCAACACAGTCTGATCCACATTACACACTTTTTCTTGGCCCGTTTTGGATTGGGAAAAGGGATGATCTATACCAAATTCTGCAGCCTCTCGGCATATCGACTGTCCGTGTTACATGTACCTAAAGCACATCGTTTGACCGTGTTTTTGTTTTGGTTTTGTTCACACAAACGACATAAATCCACCAATAAATAGTTATATGATGCCTCCTCCCTTCTTGTTTTCAATGGAGTTTTCCGAGCTGATGTCCAAGTATAGTCGAGTATGTCATTGGCTCATCTGCGTTCTAAGGGTGGAGCTTAGCGACAGGTCAATCCCTTTAAATAAGACCATGCAAATGCTTTTAAAGCTTCCAAAGAAAAGATGGGATTTTCTAAATAAGCAATTAATAGGGTGGCATGTTGTATCTTAAATATTGTTTATAATAATGAGCAGTGGTGTGTTACCATACCATTCCAATAAAATGTTTTATTGTCATATAATTTTATATGGCACAGTGTCGAGTTAACAGTTAACAGTGTTAATTTCTGTTCCATATTGACATGGCGGTCTGCCTCGGTGCGATGCCGCTGCTGCAGGCTGTGAAATAGGAGCTGGTCTCCAGGCACTTTGTATTGAACTTCAGACACACAAAGCAGAACTCCACCTGGGAGCGTAGAGAAAGGATGTTCTTGCAACCGGTCTTGTCGTGCTCCACCTTTAAGCCACAGGTGGGACCGGCCCGGATGGAAGGGCAGGGCCCCACCCCCGTCACCTGGGACATCGTGATGGTGTCGCACCCTTTCAGCAGCTCCAGATCCTTGTCTGAGCAGTCGTCGTTGTCGCTCGTTGGGCCGCCAAAAAAAAAAAAAAGATGACTTCATGAAGCTTTTAACCGAATGCCTGCCAGGCATTCGGTTAAAAGCTCATCTTTTATTGTTTTGAAGACATGACTCGAGCAAGTGCAAAGTCGACGATGACGATCATTCAAACGACCATGAACACATGAAGAACCATACAGCATCATTACATGGTTGTTCCCCCTAGGGCTGTTTCCCAATGTGAAGGCTGCAGCCTTGCTAGGACGCGTCCTTGCTAGTCGCGTCCTATGGAGATGAGACTAGAGTGCTAGCTCGAGTGCTTCCTAGCGTTTGTAACGTCGGACTTTGGAACGACTTGATAGTGTGGAAGCGCTTCCGCTTCCGGCTTTTAATATACTGCGTTTCCGCTTGTAAACACAAGTGCGCTTATAAATAAAACATGGGAGCAATCTAGCTGATCGATACTGCTTAGTGTTCTTTGTTACTTCAGCTTTTGCACGTTCTAAATATCTGCTGTCATTAATTGCCACAGAAGTTAAACAACGACTTTGGTGCAGAGTTACCAACTGGATAATATCAAAGCTAAAATAATGGCCGTCATTCCCACATGTTACAGTAGAAGATACTCTAGAACTGTACAAAGTTAAAAAGGTAACATGTAGTTTGTCCCAAGGTGTCTGCCTCCTCACCCAAAGCCAGACCTCCACCTCCTCAGCCAGAGCCAGACCTCCACCTCCTCAGCCAGAGCCAGACCTCCACCTCCTCAGCCAGAGCCAGACCTCCACCTCCTGTCAGAAGTCCTCCAGAACAGGTCAGTGCTCTGCTGTGAGAGTAGAGTCTTCTCAGGTCAGTTCCAATGCATGGCCTGAACCACTTCTTTAATCTTGTGGACTGCTCGGTCTTCATTCCCAAAAATGGGATGCTCATGTCTAGTCTCAAGTCTTTTCTAGCCTTGAGTTATAAAATAATAGTTGAATTAATTGTGTAACTCGGTTTTGGATGAGTCATTTAAGTTTATTGTTGGGCAAATGCTGATATAAACCTGCTTCTGTAGCTGAAAGGCGAGGCTGAGAGGCTGGGGACCGGAGGCTTGTGGTGCCAGGGTGGACCGGAGACTGAGGCTGGAGACCAGGGGCCTGCAGCACCGGACCAGAGGGTAACCATTCTCAAGCTCATCTGAAACACTAAAATCCACGGTAGTTTAGGTCTGGTTTTGATCATCTAATGACTTTAAATCTGTGCCAAGCTGTGATTTGAGTTAATTCATACGGGGGTTATGCAAGAGTCATTTGTATATTGAACCTAATCAATGTCCTTGTTTGGTCCGGGCAGACACACCTGAGTTGAACCTCAACTGATCCTTTTTGGTCGGGGGTAGACACACCTGAGCTAAACCCGCCCTGATCCTGACATCCTGCAGGTCCTGTCTCCTCAGTTCATCTGAGCCTCGTCTTCCAGAAGACCTGCTGAGCTCAGCAGTCTGAGGCTGAGGGATCAATGACCTCCAGTCGGAGTGATCTTCTTGACCCCACATGTAACCGTGTGCTTCCACACACCTTTCCCTCACGTCTGTCACTAACCTCACTACTTCAAGCTAAACTCCTGCAACACATTTAATATACATGATTGTTATTCAGCAATGTTCACATAATCCATTTTGTAAAAATATGAAACCTCCATATTACTACTAAATTCAAGCCTATTCATGTATTTAACAATGTATATACTGCCCCGCAGGCCATTCTCTGCTACTACAACACGTGTTTGGTGTGAGACTGTTGTCCAGCAGAGGGAGCTGTCATACAGCTTAATTATACAGGAATGTCTGTGTATTTACATTTTAAAATGTTCATGGGCTGGTCTAGTTTTTCTGCAAATAACTCTGCTTCCAGCAACAGGATTGGTTGAAACATATTCAAAATCTCAAAATACATACAGAAGGTGACAAGTTTAAATTCAGTTGGTATTCTTGCCTGCAACACAGTCTGATCCACATTACACGCTTTTTCTTGGCCCGTTTTGGATTGGGAAAAGGGATGATCTATACCAAATTCTGCAGCCTCTCGGCATATCGACTGTCCGTGTTACATGTACCCAAAGCACATCGTTTGACCGTGTTTTTGTTTTGTTCACACAAACAACATAAATCCACCATTAAATAGTTATATTATGCCCCCTCCCTTGTTTTCAATGTAGTTTTCCGAGCTGATGTCTGAGTATAGTCGAGGGCCGAGGCTGATGTCAAAGTATAGTCAAGTATGTCATTGGCTCATCTGCGTTCTAAGGGCGGAGCTTAGCGACAGGTCAATCCCTTTAAATAAGACCATGCAAATGCTTTTAAAGCTTCCAAAGAAAATATGGGATTTTCTAAATAGGCAATTAATAGGGTGGCATGTTGTATCTTAAATATTGTATATAATAATGAGCAGTGGTGTGTTACCATACCATTCCAATAAAATGTTTTATTGTCATATAATAATTTTATATGGCAGTGTCGACAACATGAATGATAAATCAAACAGCGTTATTTTCTGTTCCATATTGGCATGGCGGTCTGCCTCGGTGCGATGCCGCTGCTGCAGGCTATGAAATAGGAGCTGGTCTCCAGCCACTTTGTATTGAACTTCAGACACACAAAGCAGAACTCCACCTGGCAGCGTGGACAAAGGATGTTCTTGCAACCGGTCTTGTCGTGCTCCACATTTAAGCCACAAGTGGGGCAGGCCCTGATGGAAGGATCCTTGTCTGAGCAGTCGTCGTTGTCACAGCGGTCGCTGCGCGGCGCCCTCCCCTTCCAGGGCCTCAGACACTGCCAGCAGAACTGCTTGGTGGGCTTGTTGCTTTCTTTACAGATAGTGCAGAGATTGTCTAAAGGCCTGATTCCACCGGACGCGTTACGGCAGCGGCGCGTCTTGTCTGGTCACCGCAGCAGATAGGTTCCACTCTAATCAATGAGATCATTTCCACCGGGCGCGGCTGCGGAACGTCTCAGCAGCGTCCCAGGAGCGGCTCGCCGTGCCGCAGCGCTATCATTCCGTAGCATGTCAATTTTTGCCGCAAGCCGTTGCTGAACCGCGTCAATTTCAACAGAGCAGATGGAGCAGGGCAGGAAGTGAAAAAGTAAAAGCCATGGAGCATCCGGTCAATTTTCAAAATAAATCACAATACTCACCAACATTATTACGTCATGACCGGTGGCATCAGGTCAGCAGTCAATCAAAGGGTCTCAAATCATCCTTTTCATCCAAGGACAATGTCAGAAAGGACAAAGCCTGGCATTAAATAGCAGTAGTTTTGGTAGTGGAAGGTGAGTACATTAGGTTTAGGATTATCGCGTGATCTCGTGTGAATACGGCTGGCTCGCAAGGCAGCGCTGCATTGGGGATCACAGAAGTAGACAAGCCTTTAGTCAGAAGACATCTTTGGGCCAAGTGCCGTTGAAACACAGGTGTCTCTGGTACAACACTAATAAGGGGTCTGCTTGAGTGTCCCTGGGCACTGTTACGTCCCCCTTGGTAACGTATACCATGGCGGTCAGGGAAGGTGTCCTTCCCCTGTGTGGTGGGGCAGGCGCTGCTTCACTACTTGGGCCATTTGGCTCTTCCTTTTCTGCAGCAGGTGCAACTGATTGACCTGATTGGCCTATAAAATGGCCAATGCGGTCTCTCGCTGCTGGGTGACTGAAGTTGCTGCCAAACCTCGTCTTTATTTTGGTTTTGTTGTACATTCTCATTACACCAGTCCATAACACATCACACATAGTTAAGCTGCCATCTACACTGATACTTAATTTCCTTGTTAGGGCCTTTTATTTTTAAATAAATATACCAAAAACTTGTCACTGCGTGTCTCCCAATTTGTTATGCCATGCTTGAGCCATGTGGTCATAACAAATTGGGGGCTCATCCGGGATAGGTTTTGCTAAGGTTTTTTTTCATATCTTTCCAAGGCCTGTATAGTTAGTTTGAGAGTGTTATTGTTGGGAGACTCGCAGTGGTTGAGTAGTTGGTTATTTGTTTGTCTTGCTTGGTTGCATATTTGGTTAATTGGTAGTTTGATCTTTTGTTTGTTTGAATATGGGTTATTGAGTTGGCCTGTTGATTGATTTAATTGATTTGTTTGGCTTGCAGCTTGCAGCAAGGGAGAGCTTGTGAGAGGGATTAGTGGCAGTTTTCCTTCCTTTCTGGTGACCTGGTTGCCGGTTATGATCCTCAGCTGGTCGGTGAGTAGTATGGGATTGTTTGCACCTTAAATGTCATTGAAGCCAGTGGGTTAGTTATGGGCTAAGTGAACCCCCGTGTAGGAGTAGAGCGTTTATCGCTGTTTTTTTTTGTTTTTGTTTTGTTTGTTGTTTTTGGGTGTGTCAAACGCGCTGGGGTTGCTCGCAACCAAATTGCATGAGGGCACACCGAAGACTAGGTGGTAGCTAGATAGGGACTTCTACTGCCAGTTAGATACAGGGCAGCTCTGATAATTATCCCTCTTGTGCTTTTGGTGATATATCACGCTACTCACTGTTCTTAGTCGGGGCATTATAGCTGATAACAGGTTATTGGTACTACCGATTAAGCATTTGTGGACCGTTGATTGGCTTACAGTAGGATGGATCTTTTTAAGGAGTTTGTGGCCAGTCCATCAGTCGAGTTGCTTAAAAGATTGAAAGTTGAAGAATTGTGGCGGGTCGTCACACATTATAGCCTTACCCCCAAAGTTATGCATGTTCGGTCTAAGAAAAAGGAGGTGTTTGCTGCAGCACATATGGGGTTAATTGACCAGGGCGTGTTAGAAGATGACGAAACATCTAGTCCAGGTGGTTCACCCATTAAAGGGGCAGGGGCTGGATTTGTCTCAGTGGGTACGGGTCTATCCTTTGCAGAGCAAAAAGAACTGTTAGCCATGCAGATGGAGTTTCAGGCCCGAGAATGCCAGAAAGAAAGGGGGGTGCGTCTTGAGCTAGAGAGGTTGCGCCAGGCAAGACCTGATGCTGACGTAGCTGTTGATGCAAGGTCTAGGGACAGCTTGGGTGATGTGGTCCGTCTGATGCCGAAATTTAATGAGAGGGATCCTGATGTATTTTTCTCATTATTTGAAAGTCTGGCAGAGGAGAGAAGTTGGACAGTTACAGACCGCACTGCACTGATTCAGAGTGTGCTTCCGCCGAAGGCTCAAGAGGCCTACTTAGCACTTGATCCTGTAGAGAGGAAAGTGTATACTAAGGTAAAGGATGCCATACTTCTGTCTTATGAGCTGTGTGCAGAAGCCTATCGATTGCGCTTCAGGAATTGGAGAAAAACTGAGACGCAGACATGGAGTGTTTAAGGGCCGCCCGTAGCCCTTTGACCGTAGCCCTTTGCCCTTTGCCCTTTGACCGTAGCCCTTTGACCGTAGCCCTTTGCCCTTTGCCCGTAGCACTGTAGTGACTAAACCTGATTCTTTTCCCTTACCGAGGATGAAGGATTGCGTGGATGCGGTAGGATCTGCCAGATTTGTGAGTAAATTTGATCTATTAAAAGGATACTGGCAGGCACCGCTGACGCCACGTGCCCAAGTGTCACTGTATACAGAGGCCACATACGTATGTTGGGCCTCTGTTTTAAGGGGGAGTGTGTTACGTCCCCCTTGGTAACGTATACCATGGCGGTCAGGGAAGGTGTCCTTCCCCTGTGTGGTGGGGGAGGCGCTGCTTCACTACTTGGGCCATTTGGCTCTTCCTTTTCTGCAGCAGGTGCAACTGATTGACCTGATTGGCCTATAAAAGGAGGAAGACATCCAGCCTGTCGGTCTCTCGATGCTGGGTGACTGAAGCTGCTGCCAAACCTCATCGTCTTTATTTTGGTTTTGTTGTACATTCTCATTACACCAGTCCATAACACATTACACATAGTTAAGCTGCCATCTACACTGATACTTAATTTCCTTGTTAGGGCCTTTTATTTGTAAATAAATATACCAAAAACTTGTCACTGCGGGTCTCCCAATTTGTTATGCCATGCTTGAGCCATGTGGTCATAACAGCACGGGTAGAAGACTACACTCGTCAGCATGACCCAAATTGACCATTATTGGTGCTTTGACACACATAATGGAGACACCTGCTCACCCAATGTTAATGTTGTGGTCCACACCTGTGCTTACCTGCTATGCCAGCTCTGTGATTGGTCCCTGGGGACTCTTTGACCCTGATCATTTGAAGGGGGATTAAGGGGGGGGGGGGGGGGCAGGGCCCTCATTCACCACGGCAGCAGGAAGTGTGGACGTCAGGGACCAGGGGGCTGGGCCTCATCGTGCCACTCTGGATATGAATGGGAGGGGAATAGCAATAGCTGCCTAGCATAGACATGGATAGCAGCCTAGCATGGACATGGACAGCAGCCTAGCTACTAGCAATTACTAGTAGCCTAGCATAGACATTGTTGGTAGCCTAGCACGCACATGGCTAGGAGACTAGCATGGACATGGCTAGACGCTAGCAGGTAACTTCAAGTATTTGCAACAATGGTTTTCATAACTTAAACATTGTTGCTTAAACATTGTTGCTAGGTAACATACATTATGTTGCTCAAATACAGCTGTAGAGAATCATCTGGTACACTTCCTTGATTTGTAGAAAGGTATTTAGTTCAATAACCATTAGGGCTGCAACAACGAATCGATAAAAATCGATTACTGAAAGCGTTGGCAACGAATTTGGTCATCGATTCGTTGTGTCGCGCGATGAAAACGTCACTCGTAGGCGCGGCACTGTTTACAGCCTGCCGCCGACAGGTTGGTTCATTCATGCACGCCTACAGCGAGCTTTGGCTGAATCCGAATACTCATCCTTGACTGCTATATAGTATGCATTTTGTAGTACGCCACAAATATAGCGCGTCCAAATGCTCAGTACGCATTGTGTAGTACGGAAAACGTTTCCGAATGCGTACTACCGCCACAGTAAACAACGGAGTTCACTAGTGATGGGCAAATGAAGCTTTTATAAAGCATTGAACCAGTTGAGCCAATGTTTCGAAAATGGGTTCGTTACTCGAAGCTTCAGTGACAGTGACCTCTGCTGGCGAAGTTCTAGGCTGCAGTGGATTCAACGTATCCCTGCTTTGAAAACTATTTGCACAAACACACAAACCCAAATACTTAATAGCATGATCTTTTCACGAATAAAGATTGATCTAAATACAGATGTCTAAATTGTTCTTAAAGGGATATGCCTAGCCTTCTGTCCAGATAGGCTAACTGATGTAGGCTAGGATATAATTGAAACAGCATATAAAACCTTTTCGAACCCGGGTCCTCCACTCCACAGTCAGTGTGTTAACCCCTAGCCTACTCTAATCGATACCTTACGTTGTTCTATTACATACTCTACTATGCACAACTCCCGTAAACGATTGTAGCATCGATTGTGTTTTTTTTTTTCATCAAATAATTAGGCGGTGACCAGCTGGTTTCAGGCAAGGTTGGTTGGGTGTGCTTGAGTAACTCTAGGGGGTGATTATGTGGGATGGGGTTAGACACTAAGAGATTTGTATTGAGGTAGGCTGCCTTATGGATTGACTCGGTTTCATTTTTTTGCTCAAAGCTTCTCCACCGGGCCGCGGACCAGTCGGATTCATTCAGGCAACGAACCAGTTGCTGCTTCGGACGTCACATGTCACGTGATTTTTTTTGCTCTGAAGCAAGCTTCGAAGCAGTGCTTCTTGGGAGTTGTAGATCAGGGTTTGAAGCACGTATCGAAGCTTCAGGCCGTTTCTCAATTCGTAGCACGCGTACTACGGACTCGATGACTTGCAAGCACGTACTTGGCAAGTCTGTACTTCAAGCACATACTTGCGAGCACGCGAGTACGTACCTGCAATTGGAACAGCAGCGGACTCGATGACGTCACCACCTCTGCTCGTCCGTTAACTGTGCTACGGCCTCATTTAGGCATATACTACTGAACAATATAAACAAATGATACAAAACAAAATCCCAGCCTCTTTCATTTTCAAATAGTATGTAAATATTCTGAATGAATAACAATTGAAAAGATATGAGTGTCCTGTCATGTGTATAAGCTATACACACACGACCTTACATATATATTTATATATTATTATTATTATTATATTATATATTATATATTATATAAATATATATATAAGTTAAGAGTAACTTAAGCTACAGTTGTAACTTGTGCGTCTTCTCCATATTGTCCGCCCTCGTACTGCTGCGAGTGCGAAATGCATCCTGGGATTTATAGCGGGAGCAAGCACACACGAGCCACCTCCGATGCATGCTCGGTGAAACGGCGATATCGAGCCATGGACATAATAAAGGATGGACCACGGACTGGAAAATGGCCGCCCATTCATTCCTATGCAAACTGCTCAGTGGCGCATGGTAACATACAGGAGCGATTTGCTTCCGCGTTATGTGGCCAGGACACGTGACCTAGTCCGTGACGTACCGGATGCAGAGATCTTCTTCTTCTTCTAGTTTAGTGGCGGATCATAGTTTTTCCCCATATACCGCGACCTACTGGACTACTACACAGGAGTTTGTGACAAGGACGTTGACAAGGACGTTGGCAAATCATACTTTAAATCATACAAATAAATTCAATGAAAAAACCAAACTAACGAAACAAAATAAACAAAATAAAACAAACTAACAAAAGAAATGAATAAATAAAAATAAAAAATATATATACTTAAGGTTAAATTCTTCTAATTAGGTTAGTATCTTTTATCTAATTTATCAGCAATTTCATTGCCATATATACCATGGTGGGCTGGAATCCAACAGAACTGAATAACTAAACCAAGGCTTATAATATTTAAAAGAAGATGCTTTACCTCTATCACCAAATCTTCACGTATTGAATTATTTGTTATAAAACTTAGTATCTACAACCCATCTAAGAGCGGTTATTATTGATAGCTGATAACCAAGGTACACACTGTAATACTATAATCAAGAGGACATACAGGCAGTTCAAATAAAAAAGAGATAGAACTTTATTGATCTGGAAAACTTCATAGATATGTAAGATTGCTCCATATAATACCATAGTAACATAGTAAACGTATGTAGGCCTAAAAAAATCAGTTCAATGTTATTGCTTAAGAAACAGATTCCTTCCAACTAACTATTTTACGAAGAATGCAATCAATAATTTATATAAAAGTAAATGTTTACATATCGACCAGCAACGAAGTTGGAGTAGCCTACCCAAATATTGAATTGTAATACACCAACATTGTCAACTGTCATACATAGCTAACCATAACCCTGTCATACATAGCTAAACAAGCAAATGAAAATGAAATACCTACCAACGCAACTGAAATGTTAATATTAGACAATTAACAATATTCTGAAAATTACGTAGGTCTCCCATAATCATTCAGGTAATCAATACGTCCGTGCCTGTTACAGCTATTTCAATGATGTGTGTCATACATCCGTGTTCAACGCCATTCATGTTAAGTAAAAGGACAAATCTCAGACTTTGGAAGTTAATGGAGTTAATGGAAGTTAATTCGGAATTTAATTTAATTCGGAAGTTAATGGAGCCGTGCACTTCAAAATAGGTCCATAGCAAGGAGCCGTTTGTTTCAGTACGGCTCCTTTCAGCTGCCCACCCAACATCAACTGCTAATAAAACGCTTGAGGAGGCGTTTTGAAAAGAAAAAACGTACATTTTTTTAGAACAGGGTAGAAAGATAATTATGAGCCTTTGATTGATATCCAGACATTTTTTGCGGAGACACAATCCTGTTCCCCACTTGTATTGGAGTGGACGGCGATATCTACTTCTGGGCCACATGAAATGACGGACCTCCGTCCACTCCCAGCTAAAACAGCTGCAATACCAGGCTTGGCCTCTGAGCACGGGTGGATTGCGGAAGTATATGGCCGTTTCTCAATACGCGTACTTGTGCGTGCTTGTGTGCTCGTGGACTCGTGAAACGTCATCAGTCGTTGCACGAGCACTGTTCCAATTCGAAGCACGCATCAAGCGAGTACTGTCGTAAAACCCGGAAGTGTTCTGGATGCGTGCTCGATATCGGCGTTTCACCGAGCATGCATCGGAGGTGGCTCGTGTGTGCTTGCTCCCGCTATAAATCCCAGGATGCATTTTGCACTCGCAGCAGTACGAGGGCGGACAATATGGAGAAGACGCACAAGTTACAACTGTAGCTTAAGTTACTCTTAACTTATATATTTATATAATATATAGGCCTAATATAATAATAATAATAATATATAAATATATATATGTAAGGTCGTGTGTGTGTATAGCTTATAGGCCTACACATGACAGGACACTCATATATTTTCAATTGTTATTCATTCAGAATATTTACATACTATTTGAAAATGAAAGAGGCTGGGATTTTGTTTTATATCATTTGTTTATATTGTTCAGTACTAGTAGTATATGCCTAAATGAGGCCGTAGCACAGTTAACGGACGAGCAGAGGTGGTGACGTCATCGAGTCCGCTGCTGTTCCAATTGCAGGTACGTACTCGCGTGCTCGCAAGTATGTGCTTGAAGTACAGACTTGCCAAGTACGTGCTAGCAAGTCATCGAGTCCGTAGTACGCGTGCTACGAATTGAGAAACGGCCTATGCCTGTCCTGGGGGCCTGTATCGAGGAAGCATCCAGAACACTTCCGGGTTTTACGACAGTACTCGCTTGATGCGTGCTTCGAATTGGAACAGTGCTCGGGCAACGACTGATGACGTTTCACGAGTCCACGAGCACACGAGCACGCACAAGTACGCGAATTGAGAAACGGCTTCAGTGTCACACTGCCATCACTAGAGTTCACTACGCTATCCCACAATGCAACCGGAGTCTAGTAACGAAGAAGAGATGGCTGACCCGACCACCACCAGAAAGACGTCGTAGAATGCGGCGAAAAAAAGAGACATTAAAAAGAGTAAAATAGCAAAGTAAGTAATTAAGTAAAAAGAGAAATTTTTAATTAAAGCAACGATGACAAGAAGGAAAACAGGTAACTTATCAAGGTAATTCCGGCATCTGAGGAGAGATACGTCATCTCCTAACTTCCGGTGGAGTTTCGGCGATGTTCGGAAGCATTTGGAGGCGTTCTACGCATAGCTGTCAGCTGTAGACCGTACTACACTCACACTGTCAAGTGTACCTAGACCTATATAAAAGTGTTGTACCTTCACTGTCTTCGGGTTAAAAAAACTCCTTCAACTCCGTATCGCTCTAGTCCAACCGAAAACTGTCAGCTGCTGCTGCTGCTGCAGACGGTGTGCAGACGGGCTCGGAGTTCAAAGCAGCGGTGGCAATCACACAACTGGACGGTGTAGAAAGTCCCGTCAGTTAAAAATAGTAATCCAGTTTTTAAATCCATGTTAAAATCGGCAGGACATAGAGTTAGGGTTAGGGTTAAAAAAAAGCTTAAAAAAAAAAAGTCGCTAACAGTGTAAAATATGATGTGTTCATATCGGCTCAGTATTATGATTGATGCGTTCAAATGCAAAACAAAAAAAAAATAAAGTTGAGATTTTGGCGAAAACCTGTTTTCCCAGCAATATAAAATAGATAGTAAAGATGGAATTATGACCTGTTTAACGTCCTATCCTGGGGCCGTATTCACAAAGGATCTTAGGGCTAAAAGTAGATCCTAACTGGCGAATTTAGGAGTAACTCCTAAAAATAATGGGCGTGTCACTCTTAAATTTAGGACTCCTAACTTTTTTCACTAAGAGCAATTCACAAAGTATTTTAGGACTAAAAGTAGCACCTAAGTCTAGGAGAGCTTAAAAGTCCTCAAGAGGACTCCTAACTCAGTAAGACCTATTCACAAAGAATCTTAAAATGCCTGCGAGACGAAATGTTAGGGTATTCAACTTATTGTGGAGTTAATGCGCGATGCAATAACATCACCGACTAACAGGAATAATCCGATTAGTCCCGAAATAAAATGTTCTAAAAATTATAAATTATAAAAAAAGAAATATAACTTATAAAAAATAAAAATAATTGCGCCATCAAAAGACGAGGACGTGTTCGTCAATAGGAAGAAAGTGCATTCCATCAACACGCAGGTTGTTTTTGATGCAAATTTTAACATAGCCTACTGGATGTTGTTGCAAAGTGGCCTGGATCTTCAGCTACCCATGATTCGCGCATTTTAATGGTGAGCGGTCTGAGGCAGCTTTTTGAGATGTACCAGTTGGGTGTCACTTGCTGGGTGACAGTGACTATCCATGCAAGACGTGGCTCTAGACACCCTACCTCAATCCACAACCGGGAGCAAAGTTAAATGTAAGTGATTACGGAGATTACGCTTAGTCCTATGCGTAAAACACATCGTATTGGCTCTTTGCGAGCACACAAACATACACGAAATGTTGTGGAGAGAGGAATTGGGCAGATGAAACGTCGGTTTCATGTCCTCCACGGCGAAATACGCCTCACCCCAGAGAGGGCAAGCACAGTAATCACTGTATGTGCCATTCTACACAACCTCTGCAAGCGGAGGAACATTCCACAGCCAGACGATGATGATGATGATGATGATGATGATGGCGATCAACATTACAAGGAATTTGGCCGTGTGGAACCGAGTGGACAGGCATTTAGGGATCACTTTGAAAACACATTTTAGGTAAACACCTTGGCACAAATCAGTCAACACTTGGGTAGTTCGTAACATTTATTTTCTTTTAGATTTTACGTATTTTTATTGTTTGCTTTCTCTCTCTCTTGAACGTGCAGGCTACAACGTCATTATCGTGGTCTGCACAAAATTGTCATCATGCGTGTATTCTGCTAACTGCACTATAACTACTTAATAGGAATTCATTTCTAGCCTAGGCTATTTCCTTGTTTTTCGGTGATTCAGTGGGCTCGTCTGAACAACCAATCACCGAACTGACAGCTTCTAAACTCGTGCACGAGAATTGACGTAATCCATAGCAACGGCGCGTCACTCTTAGTTCACTCTTTGTGATTTATCCTTAGTAAGAGTAGGTCTCAGCGGCTTTGTGAATAACTTTTAAGAAAAAACTCCTACGTAAAATGTTTTAGCGCGAGTTAGGAGCACTCCTAGCGGTAAGATAAAATGCTTTGTGAATACGGCCCCTGAACTATGATCTCTTCTTATCAGCAATTAAAGCAAAAATACAAGTAATATTTCAAGGATTCTCGAAAATGGTAGCGATCTCCTGTCATCTCAGTGAAATTAAGATGATTTAATTTATTTTTAACCGTTATTATTTCCCGGTTAAAGATCTTATCGGTTGACCGGTTATCCATGGACATCCCTTGTACACTGTATATATATATATAAATGTGTATCAAACATTGCATGTTTTTTTTTGTATTATCCCAGCTATGTTTTCTTATTTTTTTGTCATTTAACATTACTTTTAATAGTTGTGGGACATTGGAGCAATAACCTGGTGTTTTTACACTTCAGTTTGCACTGTGAATTTGAAGTAATGTTCCGTTTTTGAATAAAGATGCAGCAATTAATTATTATTATTTTTTATCCGATTCATCGATTAATCGATAAAATAATCGACCGATTAATCGATTATTAAAATAATTGTTAGTTGCAGCCCTAATTACCATCAACCTCGATCAATACATCTCATAATGTTTCCCAATTATCTTTCTGGTTTTGCTTTTCTGTTACCAACTGTATTTATGTTGGTTATCGAATAAACATAGAAATAAGAATGTAAAAAATGTACAGTATGATTTAATATTGATTTATTTATGAATTTGATTTCAACCAGAATACATAATAGGAGCACAGTAAAATGAGTACTTTATTAAAAGCCATTATACAGAGATTTATAAAGAGGCCTAATGCTTAACTCCCGAACCAAAACAAAAGTTTGTATTGTGGATTATTCAAAGGTTAACCCTAATATGTAATGCATAGCTGCACAGTAGTATTTTCAATTTAAAGACATTTATTCAAGTGCAGTAAGCTACAGCCAAAGAACATTGACAAAAATTGTAATCAAAGGCGTGCACATTTGAACATTTGATGGGAGTCACTCTAAACATGCAGCTTGTTCATGAGTTCCATGTGGGAATAGCGGTCTGCCTCGGTGCGACGCCGCTGCTGCACGCTGTATAGCTGTTGCTGGTCTCACAGCACTTTGTCTTGAGCTTCAGACACACGAAGCAGAACTCCACCTTGCAGCGTGGGCACACGATGTTCTTGCAGGCTTTCTGGTTGTGCTCCACCTTCATGCCACAGTTGGGGCAGGCCCGGATGGAAGGGCAGGGCCCCACCCCCGGCACGTCCTCCAGCGTCATGGGGTCACAGCTTTTCAGCAGATCCAGCACCTTGTCTGAGCAGTCGTCGTTGTCACAGCGGTCGCTGCGCGGCCCCCTCCCCTTCCAGGGCCTCAGACACTGCCAGCAGAAATAGTGGGTGGGCTTACTGCTTTCCTCACAGATAGTGCAGCGGAAACAGAGATTGTCTAAGGCCTGTCGTTCCACGTAGGTTTTACAGCCAGGGCACTGTTTGGGAACACAGGAAGCAGAATATTTCTAGCATATAGTTCAAATGTTAGGGACCCTTCCTATACAGACACATTATCAGGATACTCACTGCTTTGAATTTGGCAACAACTATACGGGCAAGTTCTTTCTCAAAATGGTCCATCTCCTCAACGGTCAACAGAGCAAAGCGACGGACCTCTTGATAAGACCATTCGGCGCCACACATTTCGCCATCTGGCTGAACGGCTGGGCAAGTAAATTTGGACTGCCCCTGTGTGACAGTACAATACAGCACTACTTTAGGAAAACTTTTACATATTCTACGACAAAATTCATTATTTTATGTATAGAAAACATTGTTAGTCTACAATACATAATTGTACCTATTCCTTTCCATGTCTCGTTATTATAAGTAACTTAATGTCTTAATGTCCACAGCCCCCCCATGTCCAGGGGGGGCTGTGTTTTGTTGGGCCACCGTCACCATGACTCTGGATGCGCCCCTGTTGTGAAATAAACACGAATACGAAGTCATTACCTTGCTGAGCAAACTGCGGCACCATCCTGTCAGAGATCCTGGCGTGACCGCGTGACCGCACGACATCTCTGCTCTGCAAGACTCGTCCTCTGGTGTTGAGGCAGAGGGAGGAAGAAACAACGGTCCAAACAAAGTCAATCGATACCAGACTCCCTTATGGAGGCTTCACAATCGAAGCCGTTTACATTTCTAACACGTGGTATGAATAAGACTAGTTCTAGTCGAACATTAGACATACTTTACATGCTTTACCGGTGATGTTACCGTTGCGAGCTCATCAGTGTAAATATTAATGTTGCAGGAATTTGTTCTATGATCTACGGGGTGCCGTTCGTAAACCACTGGTGCTGAAAAACGTGATACAATTTTTCCCGATTTAGCTCAAGCTTTGCTTTATTTTTCCACGATTTAGCAAGTAAACATCCCTCCAAAACCCACTGCAATTTTCATTTAACTTTTCACTTATAAGAATTATACGTTGAATCTTAATCTTATATGTAAATAAGGGACATTTTATGTGTGTGAAAAAGTTAAAATGAAAATGGCAGTGCAATTTGGGGGGGGGAAGCTCGAGCTAAATCTGAAACATTTGTAACGTTTCTGAGCAGCAAAGGTTTATAAACGGCAACCCATAATAATCTCTGATATGTTGCAGTAGGCTTGTGCGTCAGGTCATAGGATATTGTTTAACCGGTATGCCCTCGATCAAACAAAACGTGTTCACTGTTACTTACGATATGGGTCGATCACGTCCGGTCTGTCGACGAATTTGAATGACGGGTCCGACGGATCATAAGCCTTTTCCACGCTCATTTTGTTGGGTTCTTTACCGTGGCCTCTTACTCTCTGTCTCATAAAGGAGTACCTTGAGCTTGGCGGATCGCAGAACTGTCTGTTCCTTCTGGTTTCACTTTCTACACCTGGAAATATGACCAGTGGGGAGGATGTCAATACAGCACCTGAGGGTGTTAATGGTTGATGCATTCTAATGCACGTCAAATCCCACACCTTTGGAGTTCCCAAATACCTTTAAATCAGACCATGCGAATGCTTTTAAACGTAGAAAAGCATTGATTTTCTAAATAAGAAATTGCTAGGGTGGCATGTTGTATCTGGAATATAGCCCCTTCAAATGTTGGTTGAATAGGCATCATATAAAATATAACCTTTTTTAATTGATTTAAAAAGAATTGCGGAGGCAAAGACATTGCCATTACTATGTTTAACAGAGCATCTGCAACGGTCTGTTAAACATAGTAGTGGTCTGTTATGGAGACCACTGAAGGCTTGTATGGACCAATCAGAAACGAGTATTCAACAAAACTGTGTAATCAATGTGAATAATATGTCTCTACCTGATCCAGCAAACTGCGACGTCGCTCTGAGCCACCGACTCCGCCTGATCGAGGCTTCAAAATAAAAGCATTGCGGTTTACAAGTTTAAATACACAAAAGTTTCATGATTATAAGGGATGTTTGAATACTGAATTCAGAACACGGTACGGGTCTAACTTTGACCCGTAACGATGACTCATGCCCCGTTTGCGGCAAACTTTTGCGCGACATTTTCCTCAATAAACTAAGCTTTCGCCGTTTAACAAACCTATACCTCGCGGGTAATGTGTTTGTTTGTTATTATCCCCCTGTCATTTAGAAGTGCGATTCTGTCGACCAATCAACGGACGACGTGTGTAGCCCGAACTTGCCGGCACCCTTTCAGGCGTCTCAGCAGTGGCGTAAATATCGGCGGTGCAACCGGTGCAGCTGCCCGGGGCCCAGACGGCGTCAGGGGCCCATGGAGGAAGAAAAATATATATATCACCCACGGCGGCAAATGTGTCGGGGGCGCCCCCTGGTGGCGCCCTTAATTAATTAACTTAATTATACGAGAACCTCACCGCAGTCAGCAGGACAACGAGACTAGCCCCCCCCCCCCGGGCACAAAATAAACATTTGCACCCGGGCATATCAGCATGATGTTACGCCACTGCGTCTCAGTATACCAACGAGGATGTACGGCTCAGTCCGGACCACGCCCACTTTTCGCCCTCATTACTGGGCTGAGGCGTGCTGGGTCCGAAGCATACGCCATTGGAAAAGCGCCATTATTTTTATTAATTTTAATTTATATATTTTTTTCAATTAGAGATTTGCTGCAAAAAGCAAATAGAACTGTACCTGCTTGATCCCTTTTTTATTAAAATAACTCATTTGTTGTTCCTTTGAAGGAACATAAATTGAAATTATAGTGAAATCATTCAATGCATTACTAATTGGTTCTTTGTGGTATTTAATAGAAAAGGAAAAGATTTTTACACTCATAAGAATTTATGCAGTACTATTATATTAATCTCGCGTATTTATCCATTTCCAAATGCAAATCGAAGGCAAATTGTTGTCGATTCAAAATCGACCATTGCAATAATCAATGGAAAACCATCAGGTCGTCTGATCACCATCAGTTTTTCTGATCACCATGTGGATCACAGACTTGTGTTGAACTCCATAAGACCCAAGGGTCATCTCGTCGTCCACCAGCACATTGGTTGCGAAGATCAGGCGGATGTTGTCCATGCCGTTCCCTAGAAATCGAGACAATATTTGACATTAATGCACCTGATCAAGGCCAGCACCACAGGCACTTGCTCCATATAATAATAATAATAATAATAATAATCGATCAAATTTATATAGCTCTTTTCCCCAAGACGCTTTACAATCGCTAAATCATAAGAAACCCTAAAAAAAGGTTGTGTTGGCATTGCGGATGTCGTTGGGTAGGGTATTCCAAAGGGCGGGGGTGGTTGCAGCAAAGGCTCCGTCACCCCAGGACCGGAGGTTGGTCCTGATGGGGTGCAGGAGGTTGGCAAAGGCGGATCTGAGACAACGGGTAGGGGTATGGCGGTGGAGGAGGTCAGAGAGGGAGGGGGGCGCCAGGTTGTTGAGGGCTTTGAAGGTGATGAGTAGTATGTTGAAATCAATCCGGTATTTGACGGGAAGCCAGTGGAGGTCTTGGACGACAGGGGTGATGTGGTCTGAGCGGCGGGTGGATGTGAGCATACGGGCTGCAGAGTTTTGAACATATTGCCGTTTATTAAGTAAGTGTTTTGATGAGCCGTATAGGATGGAGTTACAGTAATCAAGGCGGGATGAAATGAATGCGCGGACCAGAGTTTCGGCGGCTGAGAGTGATAGGGAGGGATGGAGACTAGTGATGTTCCTGAGGTGGAAGAAGGCTGTTTTGGTAATCTGGTTTATATCGGGGAGGGATGAGAGGGTGGGGTCAAGGATGATACCTAAGTTGTGGATGTGAGTGGAGGGGGTGACAATGGAACCATCAATATTAAGTGAGAAGTCCTGGGTGGGGCGGGTGAGGGAGTTTAGGCCAATGATGAGGATTTCTGATTGCAATTTAATTGGAGGAAGTTGTGTTGCCTCAAAGTTTGGACATCAGTGCGGCAGGTGGTGCAATGGGTGGCTGAAGAGATGGTGTGGTGGAGAGGTAGATCTGAGTGTCATTGGCGTAACAGTGAAAATGGAGGCCATGTTGGCGGGGGATTTGAGCGAGTGGGAGGATGTGGATGATAAAAAGTAGGAGACCAATGACAGAGCCATGGGGGACACCATGAGTGACTCGGGAGGTGGGGGATTTGCAGTTGACTAAAATGAATTGGTGTCTGTCAGAGAGATAGGAAATGAACCAGGTGAGAGCTGTGCCAGTGATGCCAAGTGAGGACTGGAGGCGGGACATGAGGATGGAGTGGTTGATGGTATCGAAGGCGGCGCTGAGGTCAAGGAGGATGAGGATGGAGAGGGAACCAGAAGGTTCGTAGAGGTTATCGTAGTCGAGGTGCGATTTTAACTGTGAGGGAACGGTTCTTTCTAAAAAATGTTGATAGGAAGGGGAGGTTGGTGATGGGTCAGAATGTTTCAGGGTCAAGTCCAGGTTTTTTTCGTTGGGGGGTGACAGCAGCTAGTTTGAGGGCGGGGGGCACTAGGCCAGTGGACAGAGAGGAGTTTATAACTGAGGTGGTCAGGGGCAAGAGTGAGGGGAGACAGGCCATGGCTAGGGTGGAGGGGATGGGCTCCAGGATGCAGGGAGAGGTTTTCATGCCAGTGAGTATGGCAAATAGGTCTGCTGGGGTGATTTCAGTGAATGAGGAGAGTGGGTGAATGGCCGGAGGGGTTGGCAGAGGTTCCGGAGAAGATACAGTGGAGGTGGAGGCGTCGGTCAGTTGGCTGTGTATATTGTCTACTGTTATTTGGATGTGTGAGAGAAATGAGATGCATTTACTGACAGTGAAGGAGTTGGAGATGGTGTCCAGAGGTTTAAGAAGTTTGTTTTTGATGAAAAAATGAGTCTTGGGATTATTGCTGCCTGATTGTATGATGGAGGAGTAGTAGGTGGAGCGTGAGACCGGTTCTATTGGTTGATGATTGGTTGATTGAGGTGATGGAGATGATCAGTGTACCAGGGGGTGGAGTGGGTGAAAGAGACAATCTTAGTTTTTATTGGAGCGAGCTGATTGAGACAGGAGGAGAGGGTGTCATTATAGATTGTGACCAGGTCAGTAGGGGAGGCGTTCTGGATGAGGGCGGAGTCAGGGATGGTATCGGCCAAGAGGGAGGAGAGAGATGTGGGTTGGATTGATTTGAGATTGCGGAAAGTTATAGAGCGTTTTTGCTTGACTTGTGGTGTGGGGATAAGAATGTCCATGGTGATAGCCAGGTGGTCGGAGCTGGTGAGGTCGGAGCTTGACAGATTGCTGATGGTGATGCCGGTGGTGCAGACAAGGTCCAGTGTGTGTCCTTTTTTATGATTTGGAAAATCTACAGAGACAGCACACCACAACAAGTCATTCATGAACACATAACACGCACAGTGGTGGATCTCGGGGGTGGCCAGGGATGGCCGGGGCCACCCTAGACTGAATCCTGCCCATCCCATTGGCCACCCTTGTCTTATTTGCATTTTTTTTTTTTATTATTTGCATAATTTGCATTTGCATTTTTAAAGGGACTTTATGCATTAATGTCTGGCTCTTATGTCCACATCTGGTGAACAGATGGCCTCTGATATTGTAGAAGCCACAAAGATCATTGAAGAGGTATTCCATTAGCTGTTCGGGCTATGCAAAGAGTCCATTGCCATACCTGCGAGTACAGATACCTGTGAACGAAGCATTTCCACACTCAAACTGGTCAAGACCTATAGGAATGTCAATAGAATTGTGCAAATTATTTTGTAATAAATGCATGGCAATTTTACATTTTCTTTTACAGTGTTAGATCAGAAGGTTGAGTTGGTGTTTTTTATTAAACAGACCTCAAAAGCTGAGACCAACCTGCACTTGTTGTCTTAGAATCGGAGTTCAATCCATACACAAGAGGCCTTTAGAAATGTGACGTTTAAAGAGTTTTTTTTTAAAGGTGTTAGTGGGCCCCTAATTCAGTACTTGAAGATGTTCAAGAAATTCAGCCTTGGTTCCAGAATTCTCTGGGCGGGCAAGGCAGAGAAAGGGGGAGGTAGCTTGTCCCTTTTGACGTGGAGGCTAAATTCAAATCGGAGCGTCTGAGCTATATTTACAAAAGCGGAGCAGGATACCTAGTGCTCGCAACTAATGCCATTTCTAGCTTCTAGGGCACCATAGGCAGGCTAGGGGAACTGAAATTAATGTGAGAAAACCTTATAAAGTGTCATTTTCATGCCACGGGACCCGAGTCCCAAAAATGAGTCAGAAATGAGTCTCTGAAGTTTTTTTGATAAGAAAAAAAAAGCTCATAGGTAACTTCAAGAAATTGATAAAGTAAACATGTGTTTGACGATTACACCACTGTCTGAATTAATATTATGATGTAGAGTTACAGCGTGTACATGCCTTAAATATTCCCTTAATTTCAAGATGCCTTATATCATATTCAGATTTATGTGCCACCCCAAAATGATCTCTCTGGTCTCACCCTGGCCACCCAACTGAAAATGTTCTAGCTCCGCCAATGAACACAAAAAACAAAAAACGTGGCGTATTGTTATTGTGTCGGGCCAATAATCGATAATTGTATTTCAAATGCCATGTAGGCCTACCTGGAAGACGCTCGCCTATCTTCTCCTTGAGCTGCAGCACGGTCATCGCCTTCATCTGTTCTTCAGTGTCACACAGGTCGATGGTCATGTGTTCTCCGTTCAACCCGATCACTATGACCTGGTAGATCTTCCCCATGGTGTCGCATGAGGCAGAATGACCTGACTTAACGTGAGCCCGGTAATTAAAAGGAGACTCTGAGTTTTACTTTCCTTCTGGTCTGCGGAGTGAAGTCTGTGTTATATTGGTAGTTGTGCGATCAGCTCAGACGACTCACCAGAGAGGAGCAGCGTCGGTTACCGATGTGAAACTGCCTTGTGCACTTCTCCATCTTGGATGCATGTCAGTGAAAACCAGACCCGCAAGATGTATGACATTTTTTCGGAGATTTTCAGAATCAGCATTGAACATGTACTACAGCATTTCTACAGCTCGATGCGTTTTTGCAATGAGTCCGTCTTTACGGAGATATTCCTGAAACGCATCAAAGGAAAGGGGAAAAGAGGAGCTGTGGAAGGGGCCTAAGATAGAGGGGTGTCTCTCGGATCTTATGAGAATTTAAGGAAAAGAAAAATACTTTTACGCTCATAACCATTTGTCCAGCCCTATTTTAATAATCTCGCGTATTTATCCATTTCCAAATGCAAATCGAAATTGTTGTCAATTGGAAATTGACTATTGGAATAATCAATGGAGGTTCATCAGTTCGTCCTGCCTACGTTAGGCTTGGCTCTTTCAAGTTTCAAGTCTGTTGTTGAACTATTCAAACTATTTGAAATATTCTTGAGCCATTCTTTCACTTTACATTTCGAAGCCAAGCCCGAAAACAACATTCATGTGTTTCATCAGCTGGTGATAGTTAGTTAGGGTGAGGGTTAGTGAGGTATATTCAGAGGATAAAATACGCACTCCAACATCTATGTTTAAATAATAATGAAGCAGAAAAGTTGTAGCCCTGATTGTATTAAGTTATTTAGTTGTCTTTATCTTGATAAATATACGTGATATTTCTTCCTAGTAGTTATTATTTCACGACATTCCTATTTCTCCTATGGTTAATTAATTTAAGATAAGCCTATTCAAAAATGTCTACATCAGGCCTGCCGTCCCTATCTGTGCATGTAAGGGGATGTCTAGGACTTATCATTTGATAAATGCCAACAGAATTAGCATAATAATAACCTGTTATGTAATATTAAACAAATCAAACCAAATATTGTCCAGGAATTCGGTTAAATGCGTCATTAAGTCATCTTTTATTGTTGTGAAGACATGACTTGAGCAAGTACATAGTCGACGATGACAATGATTCAAATGACCATGAACACATGAAGAACCATAAAGTAGCACAGCGCACGCTGGGTAGGGGGGGGGCACGGGGGGTCGGGGGGCCATGGGGCACCACGGGGGTCGGGGGTCACTAGAGTTGTCGCTAGAGCTGGACTCCGCCCGGGACCCTCATCACCATCTGGATCACAGACTTGTGTTGAACTCCATAAGACCCCAGGGTCATCACGTCGTCATCCAGCACATTGGTGGCAAAGATCAGGCGGATGTTGTCCATGCTGTTCCCTGGAAACCGAGACAATATTTGACATTAATGCACCGGATCAAGGCCAGAACCAGCTCCTTAGAGAGACAGCACACCACCACGAATCATTCATGAAAAATGTACACGTAAAACAGAAAACGTGCCGTATTGTTATCGTGTAGGGGCAAGAATCAATAATGGTATTTTAAAGGCCATGTACCTGCCCTCCCTGGAAGACGCTCGCCTATCATCACCTTGAGCTGCAGCACTGTGATCGCCTTCATTTCTTCTTCAGTTTTACACAGGTCGATGGTCATGTTCTCTCCGTTCAACCCGATCACTATCACCTGGTGGATCTTCCCCATCGTGTCGCATGAGGCAGAATGAACTGACTTAACATGAGCACGCTTATTAATAGGAGACTCAGAGTCCTCCTTCTGGTCCGCGGAGTGTAGTCTGTGTTATATTGGGGGTTGGGCGCTCAGCTCTGACGACTCACCAGAGAAGAGCAGCGTCGGTATCCGATGTGAAACCAAATTGTGCACATCTCCATCTTGGCTACATGTCAGTGAAAACCAGACCTACAAGATCTACAAGATTTTTCGAATGGCTTTTATTAGGTTAGTGCATGAAGCGCTCAACTATTGTTTTTAAGTTTTATTCTCACTTTCATTCTTTCTTATTCTCTATGATTCTCTATTCCCTTCTTTTAAAATTTTTAACCATGGAAGTAAATTCTCTGACACTTCAACTTCTTCAGACTTTGTAACTAGGTACATTTTTAAACGTCAATCTTCGTTCAAACATTTAACAAATCAACACACTCGTATCTTCAACTGTATCTAAACTAGATACAGTTGAAGGTTTTCAATAGCATTTAATCCTTTATCACAGTTTAAGGATAATTCCATAACCGTTTAGCATATTTCCATTTGGTCCCAATGACGTTGAGGCTACTTGAAGATGTTATCGATGACGCTCTAGCCCAAGGTGACTATCACAAAAACTAACCATTGCGGACGTTGCGGAGCCTAAACAACGTCCAAAATTAACCTAGAAACACAATGTCAAGCTTAAACGGTTATGTTATTTCTAGTTACTCTAAAATGATTAATGACCCCTGGTACAATTATCAGTACATGCTATTTACACCCCTGGTACAATTAGAAGTGAAGGCTATTTGCACCCCTGGTACAATTAGAAGTATATGCACACATAAATCTGTTATATTAATACCGCCTCCCCCCCAGTGCAAATATCAATGTATACTATTTTCACCCCTGTGCATTTACCCTGGCATATTGATCACACAATGTAATAAAACAATTTAAATAACTGCTGCAGACGAGGTAACCCCAACAAGATCTTCACCCAACGTTTTTAAGTGTGGTGCAGACTCCTCAAATACATTTGTAAACAAACAGCCATGATTGCCTAGGATAGCATTGGGAATAGCTACACTATTTTGCATTGTTGGCCTCCTCAATAGAACATGCAAGTAAAACAGCTTACTTTAATCTTTGATTTATTGCTAGATTAAGATGTTATGTGTAAGTTTGTTCCCCAAGTTTTAGGGCTTGTCCTCAGAATATCAGGGAGACACTGAATTTGAAACTTTATGATACAGGAAGTTTGGCTGGCTGACTAAAAAGGCACTGAATTTGAAACTTTGTGATACAGGAGGACTGGCTTGCTGACTAAAAAGTGTGCGATCATAAAAGCATGACAATCTGAAAAAAGCATAAATCTGACAATAGAGGGATTCGATCCGGCAACCTCTTCAATTCAGAGTTAGCGTCGCTACTGCGACTTACCAGGGGTGCAAAAAGCCAAACCCTTAATATTTTTTGCGCCGGTGTAAGAATAAATAACCGTTTAAGCTTGACATTGTGTATCTAGGTTAAATATGGACGTTGTTTAGGCTCCGCAACGTCGGCAATGGTTAGTTTTTGTGATGGTCACCTTGGGCTACAGCATAATATATTGTCTATAACGTCTTCAAGCTCTAGCCTCAACTTCATTGAGACCAAATGGTAATATACTAAGCGGGTATGGAATTATTCTTAAACTGTGATTCTGATGAAGGATTAAATGCTATCGAGAATCTTCAACTCTATCGAGTTTAGATAAAGTTGAAGATATGAGTGTGTTGATTTGTTAAATGTTTGCACGAAGGTTAAAAAAAATAAAAATAAAATTGGGTGAGATTGGAACACGCAATTCCCAGCTAATCTGAACATTTTATATTTGTGTTCGATTAGCATAGTGCTTTGAATCTTTTTATTGTATTTCACTAAGTAAACACAACATATCCGTCTTCAGTCAGAAGTGAAAGAATATAATTGAATCCCTACGTGTATAAACTGTTATGTGCCCCGAAAGTGAAACTAAACGTTACAATGCAGCCTCCATTCAAACAAACAATGCAAGACATGTATTTTGGTCTTTAGCCTTGCCTCTGGCATTATTCTGTTATCATGCCTCTTATAGAACCAATTATAAACTAGATTTTTGATAATTTGATGGAGGCTACTCTCACCTACTAGTGGAGGTTAATGTCAACAGAGATTCTTTGGCTAAAACATGGTGGCACGCAGAATGAGTTTCACTTCTTATGGACAACATGAGTGACTCGGGTACACTGGAACGTTGTGGAACGGCTCTTTCTCTATATGATTCCTTCTCAAGTGATCAAACAATGTTGTGGATCTACGTTGCACGCTGTCATCAAACTATGGCTTCTCGTAAGTGTTAAAAAAATGTTGTTGATCTACTTTGCAGACTATCGTCACCACTGCAGTATGTACTTGCAGAGGAATAAACAACTCCGCCTCACTCTAACATTTGAACATGCATGTTTGATTTGTGACTCATCAGTTCCCCGAGGCTGTGAAAGGTTGATGGTGTTGTTGAATGTTTTTGATGAACACTGACGATCATGAATGTCGCTTTGGATAAAAGCGACATTTTATCCAAAGTTGCTTTGGATAAAAGCGTCTGCTAAATGCCCTAAATGTAAATGTAAATTAATGACAATTAAACCCAATTAGATGAATGGCTCCGGACCAGAGTCGAGATGAAGTGGTAAATCAGATGTTAACAAGCAATTTTAAAGGACCCCTATTTTAACACCACGTGTGATGTGGACTTCCATTACAACCTCGTCAAAATGGACCTTTGAGTGACAGCCCCAATGTGATGTCTGCCCCGTTGAGGGATGGATGGATCAGGCTATCAGTGGACTGAACTAACTGGAAGAGGGAACCAGCGTACATCTGATGCCGTTTGACTTATAGGAAAACGGCCCTTCGGACCAATGGGTTCCGTTTTCGTAACATTGAACCGTCGGCATAGTGGCATGTCGATCTAATGGGGAAAATTTTGGACCATTTAGACGTCAGAACAATGAGGCGTCAGAATTACGGACAGGCCCCCTTCATGATAGCTATCTGCTAAGCTAATTGAGAGCAAGAGCAGAATAATAGTAGACTCTTATATTGTATTGTATTTTTTTAGGATTAGTAAATGTCTTGAGCTGTTCTTGTCTACATCTCTTGTGCCTGTGCTGTACTTTATCTCTTTCACTTCAGGTAATGAATGATGAGTAATAAATGCATATCAAATAGCTGTCCTGTCACTATGTAGTACCCGTTGAGGCGGAGGTTAAAAACCTATGATGGTAGAAAAAAACATTTGCGTATCCCCTTGTAATACATTCGCGGATCCTCTAGGGGTCACTGAATCCCCGATGAACGCTTTTGGTGTGTTAAAAATGAAGGTTACGTTTGCTGTATGGCAGAATTAAACGATTAGTCCAGTAGCTAACTAGTACTTTGAATCTTTTATTGTATTTTACTAAGTGAACACAACAGACTTGTCTTCAGTCAGAAGTGAAAGAATATAATTTAATCCCGACGTGTATAAACTGTTGTGTGCCCGTCTCATTCAAGTCACATACCGTAAGTGAAACTAATCAGCTATACGTAACAATGCAGTCTCCATTCAAACAAACTATGTAAGACATGTGCACTATGCACTCCTCATCGGCATCTCTGGAAAGAGCACCCAGAAGCCCCAGCACATACAAAACAGCGCTGCCAGGATCCTGATGAGGGTGCGCAAATTTGAACACATCACCCCCATCCTCAAATCCCTTCACTGGCTCCCTGTCGCATTCAGAATTGAATTCAAGGTCTCCCTCCTCACCCACCAGTGCATCCACGGACATGCCCCCCCCTACCTCCAGGAGCTCCTCACCCCCCAGACCAGGGGCGCAACTGCCTACTTTCTAATAATAATAATAATACATTTAATTTAGAGGCACCTTTCAAGACACCCAAGGTCACCTTACAGAGCATATAGTCATCATACATTTTTTTTTAAAAATCAAGACATTGTGGAAAAAAAATAAAAATAAATAAGCAATAAGAATAAGCCTACTTTCTGGGGGGTATGCAGACACATAGCAGGCGCCCCCCCCCCCCCCCCCCCACACACCTTTCATCTGGGCACAAATTTGACCTAAAACACACTCTGATATTATATCTATATATATAATCAAAAAAATAATTTTGAGTGCACCAGGACAGATATCCGGTGTTTTTTTTAGAGGCAGCCTTTCTAAGATGCTCTGCCAGTGTAACATCATACCGTGCTATGAGATCAAGGATACCCAGAAAATTTCCATTTCGAGGATTTCCTAACTGTGCATTTTGCCCCCCTCAGTGGCAGGTTTCTTTCTGCAAAGAAGAGTATGCAGTCGAGTCAACAGGCTCTCGGCAATTCGCTATCAATAGTTTTACCTAGGCATAAGCGGGATGCCAATTCTTTCCACATCAGATAAGCATTTTTGTGGTAACCACTTGTTTCATGGTGCTTCAGTAACTTTGAAAGACACTGCCAGTTATTATTCCCCACCACAAGGCGCTTGTCAGCAACTCTAGCTTCACCAAAAAGCTTACATGCAAAACAATACTCTGTTAGAACTGTTGGAGTACAGTAACCAATAGGGGTGGGAAAAATACTAGATTCTGTGATGCATCGCAATACTTTGTAGAACGATTCAGTCTCGATTCTTTTTTTATTTTTTATGATTAACTTATTAACTTTTGGATTATTAACAGAGTTATAAAGTATCAACTTTATAACTCTGTTTTACTGGGTCTATTGAAATAAAAGTAACCATTTAAATGCGTCTGAACGTCAATGATTTGGGCTAGGCTAGTTATTGGTCATTCGAAATAAAGCCCTCCTCCAAGTCAGGGGCGCCGGCCACGTTGAAGTCAGTAAGCTCCCTAACTTTTTGCAGTCTATGAAGCAGAGACAGCTTTTCATTGGCGCAAGAAAATTCGCCATTGGGTCGCACCAGTTTGCGCCCCAGGCCAAAGGTATCGCTTTTCTTTTTTGTTATCACCACATGATTAGACAATTCAGCGAATCAATCAAATAGGCTACCTCCCTCAGCAGCATTCGCGCAACACAACTAGCCTATATGCAGTGTAAGCTTGTCCAGGCCCTGCAAGTCAAGATGTAGGCTATGAATCTGAATGAACAGTAGGTAAAAAGGTAGTGGCCAACCCCAAAATGCACCAGAATACAGGAAATCAAATCTATTAAATTAAAAATATATATATGGGGAGGGGACCCAAGACCCAAGACCCCCTGTCTATTACTGTGCCCCACCAACATTTTTGATCACCAGCCGCCACTGCATTGCATTACAACGTTTTATTGTCATATAATCATTTTATAAGGCAACATGAATGATAAAACAAACAAAGCATTATTTTCTGTTCCATATTGGCATGGCGGTCTGCCTCGGTGCGATGCCGCTGCTGCACGCTGTGAAATAGTTACTGGTCTCCAGGCAATCTATCTTGAGCTTCAGACACACGAAGCAGAACTCCACCTTGCAGCGTGGGCACAGGATGTTCTTGCAGCCGGTCTGGTCGTGCTCCACCTTTATGCCACAGGTGGGGCAGGCCCGGACGGAAGGGCAGGGCCCCACCCCCGCCACCTGGGACAGCGTGATGGTGCCACACCCTTTCAGCAGCTCCAGATCCTTGTCTGAGCAGTTGTCGTTGTCACAGCTGTCGCTGCGCGGCGCCCTCCCCTTCCAGGGCCTCAGACACTGCCAGCAGAACTGCTTGGTGGGCTTACTGCTTTCCTCACAGATAGTGCAGTCGAAACAGAGATTGTCTAACTCTTCTCTTTCCACGTAGGTTTTACAGCCAGGGCACTGTTTGGGATGAAGACAAAAGGGTGGCCATGAAATAGCTGACATTTTGTCTAGTTTTTCCTTCTCTGGACACTTAATAAGGCCACTTACTGCTTTAAAGTCACAAAACTGTGCGGCAGCTAGACGGCCCAATGTCATTTCAAAGTCCAGCATCTCTTCTTCTGTCAGTAAGGCCAGCCGGCGGACCTCTGTATAATCCCACACTGCACCACACGGCACTGTGCCCACCGCAAGGGCAGGGCAGTTAAACGTGTACTGGCCCTGCGGAGGAAGAACACACGACAAAACGTTACTCTTTTGGTCTTGCTCCTGTTCTGCCCTATATTTTTGGCCCATATTCATTTCAATAAAGGTGGTTTCTTGTAGCAACGGTTTAGTAGGGGGACTCAGGGGCCACCCCCATTTACAATTACAGATGGTCTACACAATAGTGAAACTAGTCTGGTCAAGTCACTGTTAAATAAGTAAGGAATAATGTACAGGTCATTGTCACCTAATAAACCCCAATGCCAATCGTAAGGGTCTTTTTTAATTGATTTATAACTTGTTTTTATTGCTTCCGCTAAAAAAAATTCACATCAATTAAAACCACAGCAATGAAATTCTTGCGTCTGAGGCTAACTATAATATACAATAATACAATTTATAAGAGAAACACAAGAAAAGTCGACTGAGACTTAAATAAACACAAAAGTAGTGCCAAGACAGTGCATTTAATTGTGCTTAATTTACAGTGGATTAGGCCCTGTTTACTCCTGTTTACTTTCTGTCCAGATCGTCTAAATTGAACCTTAGTTGCATATTATGAACTAGCTGGCAACAAAGGCTAATAATATCAATTGAATATACCAATAATTCAACTACAAATAAGTGTATGGTCTATGTGTTTGAGGACATAACCTGTTTCGAATAGCCTAAGAATTAAGTTAAAAATTAGACATAATTTCTTATTTTTCTGGAATTTATTTTCTGGATGTATTTAAAGGCGCTGTTCTAAAGGGTCCACGAACCGGCTCTGGTACGCGGACCGAGGGTTGTGAATCTCTCTACCTGGTCCAGCAAACTGCGACACCATCCGGTCAGAGATTGTGGCGTGACGGCGTGACCGCAAGACATCTCCGCTCTTGGCCGCTCGACCCCGTCCTCAGGTGCTGAGGGAAGGGAGACACACACAATCAATCGATGACCCTGATCGAGGCTTCAAAATAAAAGCATTACGGTTTTCAAGTTTGCAATAACAACGTTTTCAGAATTATAAGGGATGGGCGTATTTGCTCCTACAATACTGAATTAAAAACAACACGCTGGGTTAATTTAGTGAATTTGATGGTCACTTACGGAACGGATCTAAGTCATCTGGTCTGTCAACAAATGTAAGAGAGGCGTCTCCCAGATCATAACTCCTCTCCTCTGAAATCTGCTCGCTCATTTCACTTTGTACCGACTGTTATTGCTCGTTTGCTGAGAAGAGTCCAACTGCTTCGTGTTGGTGGCAAATGGAAGAAGACGGGCTTTCGGTTTTCTTTCTATCTTTCTGATAAAACACGTGACTGCGCGGCAGGCTGTCAGGGATCAACCCCTAAGGACACGGGAACGCGCGTTCTGCACACGGGATCGCGCGTTCTGCCAGAATGCTTTGAAGAGTCCACTATACAAGTTATAGCCTACTCCATGTGCACAAGTCGGTTTCACATCGGATGCCGTCGCTATTCCTCTCTGGTGAGTCGTCGGAGCTTAGCGCACAACCACCAATATAACACTAACTTCAATCCGCAGACCAGAAGGAAAGTGAAACTTTGAGTCTCCTTTTAAAAAGTTGGCTCTCGTTAATTCGGGTCATTCTGCCTCATGCAACACTATGGAGAAGACCTACCAGGTGATAGTGAGCGGGCTGAACGGAGAGAACATGACCATCGACCTGTGTAACACTGAAGAACAGATGAAGGCGATCACAGTGCTGCAGCTCAAGGAGAAGTTAGGCGAGCGTGTTCCAGGGAGGGCAGGTATGGCCTTTAAAATACCATTATTTAATTTTCCAACCAACTAATAGCCTAACCGAACTAACGGCTGCAGGGTATAGCCTGGCATTTTATCTGTGCATCAATGTCAAATATTGTCTCGGTTTCCAGGAAACAACATGGACAACATCCGCCTGATCTTCGCAAATAAGAATCAGATGGTGGACGAGTCGACCCTGGTCTCTTATGGAATTCAACACAAGTCCTTGATCCAGATGGTGATCAAGCTCCCGGGCGGAGTTCAGCTCTAGCGACAACAATGACGCCGTGACCCACCGTGGCCCCCCGACCCACCGTGGACCCCACCCCCCCCCCCTCCACCCACCCCGTTCATTTGAATAATTGTCATCGTCAGCTTTGTATTTGTTCCTTCAAATCAAGAAAAGATTACCCTACTTAATTTAACCGAATGACAATATTTAGTTTGATTGGTTAAATCTTAATAAAATAGGTGCCGTATTTCTTACCGAAGTTGTTAGAATATTATATAAAAGGCTATCATTACCACGAGACTTATGTTGGCATTTATCAAATAACAAGTCATAATCATTCCCTTACATGCGCAACATGGTAACCTCGGTCGGCAAATGTGTTGGGGGTGCCCTCTGGTGGCGGTCTTAATTAATTAATGAAATTTAATTAAACAAGCGAAGTAAAACATGTTTCCAAATGGAACGGACAAGGGGGGGGGGGATTAGCTGTTAGTGCTGATTGAAATCCTCACTGAAGAGGTCTCACCCTGGGCGTAATTTTACGTAGAACCGGGCCTGGACGTAGGCCTATCTTAAAATAATTAAACATAGGGGAAATAGGAATGTCGTAAAATCATGAATACTGGGAGGAAATATCACAGATATATATATATTGAACAATTATTTGCCGAAGGCGAATTGAATAGTGGGGAATAGCCCCCGAGACCGAATGTCGAGAGGGCTATGCACTATTTACGGCAGAGATGGGACAAAGTCACTGTTTCGCAAGTCCCAAGTAAGTCCCAAGTCTTAGCATTCAATTCCGAGTCGAGTTCCAAGTCAAGACTGGGAAAGACAAGTCGAGTCCAAGTCCAAGTCACAAACTCTTTCAAGTCCTGAACAAGTAACCATGTATTTTTACTTAATAATGTCATTATTAGGCTGTGGATCATAATTTCAACTTGCCACTCTAATGTACAGTGTCATTTCTTATCAATACAGTTATAATATGTTCATTGTTTCTGTCTTCAAATGTGTTGATATGCGCATGCGCCGAAATTCTCTGTCTTCTCAGAGGAGAAGTGAGAGTCGACGGTGGGTTTGAATTGTATTAGTAGGCTACGGAAGGCCCCACTGTGACCCTAAAGTTGGTAAAGCTGCCCCTTGACTAGCGTGGCATATGTGCTATGTATGGATGTCTGAAAGGACTGCTTGAGTGGATGTCAGTTACATTAGGCCACAATTTCCTTAAGGACATTTTCATTACCACCCGCCTGTGTCTTCAGTAGTAGAAGCTGAAGTAGTATTAGTAGAAGTAGCTGGAGTAGTAGTAGCTGAAGTAGTAGTAGTAGATGAGGTAGTAGTAGCTGAAGTAGGAGTTGTAATAGCTGAAGTAGTAGTAGTAGCTGAATTTGTAGTAGGCTACTAATGGTAGTAGTAGTAATGTAGTTATGGTATTCTCTTTAAGAGAATAGCGTAGCCGGTGCGTGATTAAAAGTAGCCCAATAGGGCGGGAAAAAACGCCCAATCTGGCAACACTGCTGAACGTCCTCACGCTCCAGCGTCAACGTAAACATAGCCGATATGAAACTTAAACTGTGATTCTGAAGAAAGCATAAATGATATCGAAAGTGTAGATTTCTCTTCGCTCGCAGTTTTCTTTTTTCATCTTCACGGAAGTGAATGCGTCTTGGGCAGGGGTGGACTGGGACAAAACGAGACCGTGCGAATAGCATGTGTAGAATTTTGCCACTGTGTAAAATAATAGAAAATAGCCCTCAGCCGTGGATTTTTGCATTGCAAATACATGTCAATGTTGGAATGTGTGTGTGGATAGAATTGTGTGAGTATCACATGCAAATATTTTATAAGCAAATAAGCAACCCTAGGTAAATCGAGGGTGAAAAGGTTCCAAATATTGCAGATGGCTTTGGATAGGCAAAACATACTGAGCAGAACAGAGAGTTGTCTTTCTTACAGCATGTGAGCCACTTTCTGTTTATACCATCATTGGTTTCATAGATAGGCCTACACATAACTTTCCTTGGGAGTTGTTGAGGGTGGAAGCAGTGGCGTAAATATCGACGGTGCAACCGGTGCACTACACCGGGGCCAGAGGCATCAGTGGCGCATGGAGGAAGAAAATATATATATCGCCCAGGGCGCAAATGTGTCGGGGTGTCCTCTGGTGGCGCCCTTAATTAATTAACCAAATTATACGAAACCCTCACCGCAGTAAGCAGGACAACGCGACCAGCCCCCCCCCGCTCTGAAGTCCTGTCGAGGGGCACAAAATAAACATTTGCACCCGGGCATATCACCATGATGTTACGCCACTGGGTGGAAGAAAATACAAATCAATACAATGAAATCCCTCATCTCGGTGTACAGCTAGCTCAGCTTCCCCTTTGCTGGACCCAGAATCTGCCTGTCTTAACGGTAGAGCTAAATTTGCATGAAAATGACAAGTAACTAATAATTCTAATTTAGCAGGCCAATTTTTTTTATCATTTAGGAGGTTACCCTTTAAATACAAAGAAAATAAAAAAATGAAAGACAAAGAAATAAAATACATTTAATGGAAGGCTAATATTAATGAGTTTAGGAGTTTAAGTCATTATTATATTGCCAATGCACCTGTCATATCTATGCTGATGTGTCCTGTTCCTTTTCGACGTTTTCGTATTTTTTTGACTCGAGTCCACATCTCTGATTCACGGAGCCTGAGGTGAATAATGTTTAAGTATAAACTACACGTGAACACTCCAATAATAAACAAGATAACACTTTTTGCTGGGATTTATTGGTTTTATTAGCGGTTTATTTGTTTTTATTTTATTGTGCTTCCTTGCTGACAGCTAGGGAAAATTTCCTCAAACACTTGTTCAGTTCGTTTTTTTCTTCAATGGTATTGTTAAATTGATCTTGCTGGAGGAACCACTCTAAAACAGAAGTCAATGGATTCAAAAACGTTGACTTTATTGAGTAAACAAGACAACAAAATGTCAATTTCATTGTTTTAGTGCTGTTTTATAAATATTAAGCTAATTTTACCTTGAAAAACTCGACCATATTGTGCTGCTATTTTTGTGTGTTTTTAGGGATAGCATTTTGTTGAATTTCTTGTATTTTTTTCTCTGAAACTTGCAAAGCGGGACAATTTGCGATGAAAACAATGTCCCGAGTTTGAGATCTGTGGTAATCCGGTACCGTCGTACCCCACCTCCCCCCAATCAATACAAGTCTTCGATGCGAAAACGGCCGGCAACGGCGCATTTATTCTTTGGCAAATAAAATACTACAACAAGGGGAATCTCCCCTCCCGGCAGAACTATAAATCAAAAGTCCGAGCTCCGTGAGCCTCGGGGGACGGTCCGGTCCTCTCTCCTTCTCTCTCACTCGTTCTTATCCCGTTTGTGGGATACGGCGCTCTGTCCATATGGCCGCGGCCCGTCCTCGGAGCGCATCTCGGTCCGGTCCTCGATCCTACACTGGACCCACACGTCTCTCCCATTAGCCAGTCTCCGCTACCCTTTATATGTCTCTCACCTGCGTCTGATCGCTCTCCCTCGCAGGTGTTTCCCTTTTGCCTTGAGTGGGGCTGCGCCAATGCGGTCCCCGGCGCCCTCTGGGGGAGAAGGGTGATAGACCCCCTGCACCACCGGTCCCCTGGGCTTCCATGGCCGCTGTGTCGGGACTATGAAGGCCTCAAATGTGCTCAATGGACAAGCATGAGTACCACTAGCCTATCTATCTTGTGATCGCGTACCAAATTGTAATTTTACCGGTTCAAACCAGCGCTTAAAACATTTTCTAATCATTTGGGCGATGGGGGGGGATTCAAACGATTTTTATAATCTTTTTTTGGGCAACTTCAGCCGGCGCAGCATCCAAGACATTTCTGAATTTATGTTATGGCGACCATTAAAATACATTGAAGGACATTTGCGGCATGTTAATGCAATACTTTGGGGGGAATTCACTTGAACTAAGTCATATCATTTAATATAATGTAGGATACCCATCTCCGTTCAGTAGGAGCCCTCTTCACTTCTCCAGAAAGGAACGTATCCCGCGCAAAGAGTATGCTGCGTTCTTTATAGGTCAATATGGCTGGCGCGTGGTGGGTCCCAGTGTAATTTGAGAAATACATCCCTGCCGGCGACTTTCATTGGATTAGGAAATTATGGGCGGAACTATTTTGTCCCGCCCACGGACGCTCAGGCATCTACGGATACGAATGCTTTTGCTACACATTTACCACCTAGACGTGTTGCAAAACTACCTGCAAAAAAACCCCACAGCTGAGACTTGCAGGAGCATATTCGAGCAGTTGTAACGATGGACTTGTGCTTGCTCATTAAAATGCTGAATCAACATAGCGTTCTTTATTATTTTATTTGTGAGGACATTTTTCACAGATGTGCAACTTCTGATGCATTAGTTCACCTTTGGGGCATGTTCTCAGATTATGAAACACGGTTGTGCTAATGTGTTTTGCAACAACTGCGCTGCAATGATTGTAACAAAAGGATTTGTGCACCTGTAATGTAACACTGATTTGCGTACTCGTTTACCCTATTTTATGTTTACAATGGTCGAAAAAATATTTACGTCTTCATACTGTTACACATTTGTGACTTTAGAGTAGCCTACACATGCAAAATAAATACATACAACTTCAAATTTACTGTGACTTTAGTGTACGCATTCAAATTCTGCAGTTACAGGTGCTAAAGACTTTTTCTACAATAATACCTTATAGGCCTACATCTCTCCCATTTGCTTAAGTTCTTGTTAAGGCTTTTTGGTCCTTCTTGTTTGAAGGTATTATTGTTTGTAATTATTTTGGTTAAAGGATAACAATAAAAGCAATTCAAAAAATGTCGTAGATCTTGCAGGGCTTGTATTCATTGACATGTGGCCAAGACGGAAATATGCACAAGTTGGTTTCACATCGGATACCGATCTTCTCTGGTGAGTCGTCGGAGCTGAGCGCCAATATAGCACTGACCTCACTGCGCAGACCGAAAGGAAGGTGAAACTTTTAGTCTCCTTTTAATTACCTCGCTCAGGTAAAGTCCGGTCATTCTGCCTCATGCGACACCATGGGGAAGATTTACGAAGTCATAGTGATCGGGTTGAACGGAGAAAACATGACCATCGACCTGTGTAACACTGAAGAACCAATGAATGCGATGACAGACGTAAACTATGTAGCATCATTGTTGGATAACTTAATGACGCATTAACCCGAATGCCTGGACAATATTTCGTTTGATTTGTTTAATCATGCATCAAATCAATTTAATCGCACATCTAAGGGAATGACTCCTTCCCTTACATGCTCAGACAGGGACGTAGGCCTATCTTAAAATAATTAACCATAGGGGAAATAGGAATGTTGTGAAATCATGAATACTGGGAGGAAATATCACAAGTATTAAGTCATATCTGAAGTTCAAGACAATACATTTCTCAAATCAAACCAGGCCTACAACTTTTCTGACTCATTATTTAAGCGTTATTGTTGCAGTGCGTATTCTATCCTCTGAATATACCTAACCATGTAGATGGACTGCATTAATTCAGTGCTTTTCTAATCAGTTGCCTACTCAAAGCGCTTGACAATATTGCCTAACATTCATTCCCACACCGACGGCAGAATCAACCATGAAAGGCGCGACAGCCAGCTCGTCTGGAGCAGTCGGGCTCGCAGTCAGGATCAGGCTTCTTGGACACCTTGACTCTCAGCTAGGAGGAGACGGGCATCGAACTAGAAACCTTCCCTTTAACAGCCAACCCAGTCTACCTCCTGAGCTAAATGCCTATTGCATGCCTAAACACATGAATGTTGTTTTCGTGGCTTGGCTTCGAAATCGAAAATGAAAGAATGGCTCAAGATTAGTTCAACTCCATTTGTGCTGAGGAGCAGGCAACACAACACTGGACAGAGCCAAGCTTAAGGTAGGCATGACAACCTGATGATTAGGCCTATTCCAATAGTTGATTTCCGATCGACAACCATTTCGATTTGCATTTGGGAATGGATCAATACGCGCGCTCATAGGGCTGGTCATACATTCTTATGAGCGTCAAATATTTTGTTTTTCTCTTAAATTCCACAACGAACCAATTAGTTATGCATTTAATAATTTCACAATTCCTAATAATAATTTATATTTATATTCCTTCAAAGGGACACGCCATGAGTAATTATATTCGTGTATGGGATCGAGCAGGTACAGTTGTATTTTTGTATGACGGGACATTACTCCTAGTCCTATATCTTGTTGGATGTTTTAATTGGCATGTATAGACCTGGTTATGGTGGTACATCTGTTGTGTTTCTGTGTCTATCCCTCTCTCACGATGCAGAACCCAAGTACAGAGGCTTGAGAAACCGGGGCTCCACCGACTACCTGAACAGCGTGCTTCAAGTGCTCTTCATGACCAAAGAATTCAGAGACGCTGTCCAAAGGTTTGTTGTGTTTCGGTCCTCCTAACCTCTCTACCCCGGCTCTACCTCTGTCCCTAAGCCTATTATCTATCATTAACTGACTGTCTTTTTGCACTATTACAACATATATAATTTGCACTATTACAATATATCATATAATTTATCTTTTGCTGCTATTACTAACTGTATTTTGCAGTATTACAACTAAGGAAACCATTTGCTATATTTTCTTACATATATATAATAGACTTATATGTTATTGTATGTTTTTATGATTGGTAAATGTCTAGCTGTTGTGCACTTTATTGTTTACATAAGTGTAAGGAAATGTCTTGTCTTTATCTCTTGCGCCTGTTCACTTTATCTCTTTGACTGTGGGATAGTGAGAAACGTCTTTTCGATTTCCATGTATGTCTGGTATGTGAAGACTTTGACTATGACTTTAAGCCTTTGTCCTCTCGTCACCAGTCCCAAAAATAGTTTTTGCCACAGTGAAAGCTCCCATACCTCCTACATCGATGCTGATCTCAAAGATCTCTTCCGTCAGCTGAAGACCGGTTCTCCCACTACGGAATACATCATCCGCAAACTTGGGATAGAAAATGGTACACAAAGAAACCTGAAGAAGAATAGGGAGTGTGTATCCGATGATGTTATTCTAAAACCCTTTGTCTCTTCATCCTTCAGTATGGAAGCAGCAAGATGCGGCAGAGTATTTTGAGAAGATTTTAAGTCTGGCGAGTCCTGGGGCCTCACAGGTGAGGTGCACCTTCAGAATAAACATCTCCTCCATGTTGGATTCACCAGGACTGAACGCACACCAAGTCTGTGTACATTGGGCAATTTATATCATGTGTGTGTGTCTGGTTGTGTGTGTGTGTGTGTGTGTGTGTGTGTGTGTGTGTGTGTGTGTGTGTGTGTGTGTGTGTGTGTGTGTGTGTGTGTGTGTGTGTGTGTGTGTGTGTGTGTGTGTACAGGTTTTCCATGGAAGGTTAATTCACCGCACGTCATGTTCGTGTGGCGCAAGCACTAATGAACACAATTCATTTTGGACTCTGAATCTCCCGATTAACAATGCCCACAATGGAGTTTATAACGTGGTAAGCAACCTGCAGACTTTAGTATAACGTAGAGAATTAGAGTACAAAAAAGAGACTACCCACAACATGCTACTATAATATTCAATGGTTGTGATTTAAGATAATATTTCGTTTTGGCCTTTCACAGGAAGACGGGTTGAAAGGATTTTTCAGCCAATCAACGTTAACCGGAGACAACCAAGTGTACTGTGATGAGTGCGAAGTCAAAAGAGACACCACTACTGTAGGTAACAAAGTTAATGACGAAATGTACAACCATCTTAACAGAGAGGTTTTGACTCGGCTCCTCCTTTTCTTATTCTGTGTTGTCGTTAGGAATGTGAAGTAGAACTCTATCCAAAGGTTCTTGTGCTGCTGCTCAAGAGATTTGAGTTCAGCTACTACATAATGGACTACGTGAAAAACGACTGCCCTGTGGATGTTCCTTTGAACATTGAAATGCCAAAGGTACAACGCACGCACACACACAATTGCATGGACACACACACACACACACACACACACACACACACACACACACACACACACACACACACACACACACACACACACACACACACAGAGACGAATGAACCCTAAAGAAAACATTGAAAACTAGTGCATATAAAGTCAACTCATACCCCTCTGATGGTGACTGAAGGCCAGGCTATGGTGCCACCCTGTGGCCATGATGGGTAGTAGCAGTAGTGCGGGACGCAGGGTGAAGCCAGTGTCGCTTCAAACAGGTGCAGAGGCCTGTCAATCCTCCTGCTTATGCGTTCCTCATTGTGGTCTCTTTGTCCCTGTTCAGGGCGTGAGCTATGAGCTCTATGCCACCGTGGACCATGTGGGGGACCTGAGGGGGGGCCACTACACAGCCACCATCCAGCCTCCAGACGACGGAGGCTGCTGGTACGACTTCAACGACTCCATGGTGACACCGGTAAGTCTGGCGTCTCTTTGGCAGACACTGGCTATCGTCTAATATTCATATCCTCTCTCAGTTCTCGTAATGTGTTGGTATTTTAACTGTAATCCTTCTACTTTCCTTAGAAAAACAACTTTAATCCAGAAAGGTTTGTGCAGACTTATTTAAATACTTTTAAATTGCTGCGACTCGATGCTTTGTTCCTGTGGATTATGAACATTATTCTGATCCCCTTCCTCACAGGAGCCAGAGCGGCTATCTCCTTTTTTACAGAAAGAGAGAAAGACAAAGTAAGTTTGGAAACCAGGTCCACGACAAATCTCCCATGAATATACTTTGGACAAAAGTTGATCTAACCATCTTCTACTTCTTCTTCCTCTTCCTCTTCATCTCCTACTTCTCCTTCTTCTCCTCCAGCTAGTGATCCACCTCAGGAGCACCACCACGGGTCGTCTGTGGACCCGGTCGAGTCGGAGACCAATCAGAACAACGCTGACGATGGCAACGCTGATCTTACTAAGCGTGTTGATGTCAGGAAGGGGGTTGATGATCCTGAGAGTGTTGATGTTGAGAGAGGTGATGATGTCAGGAAGGGGGTTGATGATCCTGAGAGTGTTGATGTTGAGAGAGGTGATGATGTCAGGAAGGGGGTTGATGATCCTGAGAGTGTTGATGTTGAGAGAGGTGATGATGTCAGGAAGGGGGTTGATGATCCTGAGAGTGTTGATGTTGAGAGAGGTGATGATGTCAGGAAGGGGGTTGATGATCCTGAGAGTGTTGATGTTGAGAGAGGTGATGATGTCAGGAAGGGGGTTGATGATCCTGAGAGTGTTGATGTTGAGAGAGGTGATGATGTCAGGAAGGGGGTTGATGATCCTGAGAGTGTTGATGTTGAGAGAGGTGATGATGTCAGGAAGGGGGTTGATGATCCTGAGAGTGTTGATGTTGAGAGAGGTGATGATGTCTGGGCGGGGGTTGATGATCCTGAGAGTGTTGATGTTGAGAGAGGTGATGATGTCAGGAAGGGGGTTGATGATCCTGAGAGTGTTGATGTTGAGAGAGGTGATGATGTCAGGAAGGGGGTTGATGATCCTGAGAGTGTTGATGTTGAGAGAGGTGATGATGTCAGGAAGGGGGTTGATGATCCTGAGAGTGTTGATGTTAAGAGAGGTGATGATGTCAGGAAGGGGGTTGATGATCCTGAGAGTGTTGATGTTGAGAGAGGTGATGATGTCAGGAAGGGGGTTGATGATCCTGAGAGTGTTGATGTTGAGAGAGGTGATGATGTCTGGAAGGGGGTTGATGTCCCTGAGGGTGGTGAGGTCACAGGAGGTGATGTCGTGGCGGGGGACCCTCGAACATTGGAGAGTGCGAGGTTAGACGGGAAGGGTGGCGAGCGCATTAAGAGAGACGAAGAGCTTCCGACCAATAAGATGGAGTCCCGCAAACCAGGTGATCAAGCTGGCCAACAGGAAGCCAGCAGCACCGCCCCAACGGTCAGCGATCCGGAGGGCGTTGTTACCGAGAGGAGGAGGGGGGAGGAGGGGCAGACGGAGGGCGGAGTAATACAGAAGACTGACGATGGCAACGCTGACCACGATAGTGATGGTGATGACCACCACAGTACACCCTCCTCCTCTGAGCCAATGGTTAAACAGCCGGCGTCGGCGGGGAGCAGTGATGTCACGGGAGGTGATGATGTCATGGAGTGTGGGGATGTCGGGGCAGGTGATGTGGTCGGGCCGGGGGACCCTCTACTAAGGGGAATGGAGAGGTTAGACCGTAAGGGTGGCGAGCGCAGGACAACAGGTGTAGAGGTTCCGACCAATGAGAAGGAGTCTCGTGAACCAGGTGATCAAGCTGTCCAACAGGAAGCCAGCGGCACCGGCCCAATGGTCAGCGGTCCAGAGGGCGGGGTTAACGAGAGGAGGCGGGGCCGGAGGGAAAGTATGGAGCTTATGGAAGTCCGTGAGGAGGGGGAGACGGAGGGCGGAGTAATACAGAAGAAACATAGAAAAGTCTTTGACATTCCAAACTGTTTCTCCGGATTGTGTTTGAGCTCTAGGCCGAGATTGGCAAAGCGTAAACAGAGACTGGGAAATAAGGTTGACATGGTCAAAGATAAAATATCTATTAAAAAGAGACGAAAGAAGAATGGCTTTATGGTATTATATAAGCAGACCTCGGATACAGAATAAAAGCCAGTTGAACTAGGCTTTTAAACATTCCGGTTTTGCATTGAACATGTATTTGAACGTTGTGCCAGGTTGCAGGAATCAAAGCTGAATTGTGCCTTGGTTAGTGAAGTTAAGCTGTAATGAAAGGGCATCAGCTGTGTTTTTTTTGGGGATACTATCCATTTTTAACATGTTGACCGGCACGATGATTACTATTAAAACCGTGACTATGTTTAATCAGTCATTTTTTTAATCAATCTTGTGTTTTGTTCTGCTTTCATAGTTTGGGTGTGCTGTTTTTTAGACATGGCCCAAAATAAGCATAGATAACATGCACTTTTGGTGTGCTTAGATATTCACATGAAGGGCAAAATATGGGAAATAACGCTTTATAATTATATGGTCATTTCGAAATACTTATTTTGGGGGGCTGTCGATGGATAATAAAATCGCTTTTCAATCGCACAATTTACTGCTCGTGAATCATTGCTTTTCTTTTGAAGCATAAAAAAATGGATTTATAAATGTGGAATCATTTATTAACGAAACTGCTCGTCTGCTCTCTATACTGGGTCCTCGGCTGTCCTCGGCTGTCCACTACAGGGGACATGTCCAGAACCTCCGTCCTGGTCCTTTTCTCACTTCCGCCAGGCTGGGGTTGCCTGACGCGTGGTGCGTGCGCAGACCTTTATGGAAAGCCAAGAAGGCCACAAACTGTCCCTATGGCGCGGTAAAAGGGCTAAACTGCAAGAAAACCATACGGAATCCGTGCGGTTTGGCAGGAATTCCGTACGGAATCCGTACGGTTTTTGCATACCTAATAGCCGCGGCTATTAGTTATGCGCTCCGGCTATTAGGTATGCAGAACGAGCCCCTCCCTCTTTTTGCTTGACCACTAAGTTTGAAGGCTGTCTAACCAATCAGGGAAAATAAATACCAGAGTAAAGTAACGCAAATTTGTCGAGACGAGAGCTGCAGTGCCTCCATGTTTCGCCGTAACATAAAGCTGTGTTGTCTTTAGGCTACTAGTTTCACTACAATGTAATTACCACCACCAGCTAGTGGAAAATACATTTGTGTCTAATACAGTGATATATTTGTTGTATATGCTATATATTGAGATGGCAGTGTGCGAAATACCCGTCAATATCTGGGGATGTCCTCATCCCCAGATTGTTGGCATCATTCTTGCGCAATCAGAAGAACAATGAATTTAATAAATGCCAGGTATATAGCATATCGGAGACGAGCACACAATCAGTGAAATGAGAGCCTGCAGTATGACCGATCTTGTGACATTATTTAACCATCCATCTACAGATAATACGATCAGACAGATACATCATTGAACACATATAAGACCACCACAAGCCAAACTTCACCACGGCAGGTGCGCTCTCTCTCGCACAATAACTCCAACTCCAAGGCAAGGCTGTTTCACTAAGACCACAAACATTGTAGTTTGTGGTGAGTTTTGTCCTTTGTGTTACCTGTTTTACCTGCGTCACCTGTGTTCTCGGTGTTCCTTGCCTTTTTGCGTTAATAAATTACCCTTTACCTGAACTGTCTGCTATTGGGTCCTACCTGCCTGCCACTGGCTAACCGGCTAACCGTGACAGAATGATCCGACCATCATTGGACCCAGCGGACGCTCTTTTTGTTGGAGGCTGCGTTGGGGCGTACGTGCAGCGCTGTTGCTTCAAGGCCCGGGTTGGAGGGTGCCTTACCCGAGAGGGCAGTCGAGCTTCTCAACCCCAGTGTGAGAGTCTTAAGCCTCCACGCTCCTGCTTCCAGCCGCAGCCCCCGGGCCCCCGCTACCAGCCTCCTCCTGCCTTACGGATCATCAGAGTGGGGGTGTTGAGTTTGGAGTACCATCAGGTTCCACATTTCTCTCCAGCCCCTGAGCTGACCCCGGTCCCCGAGCCCTGTCCGGTTCGTGAACCCTACTCCTTCCCGAGGGTGCTCCTCTTCCAGATCTTCCAGACCTTCCAGAAGGGGCCCGCCCTCTACCTTGCCTTCCAGAGGGGTCCCGCCTTCCGAACCTTCCAGAAGGGGCCCACATTCTACCTTGCCTTCGTCTTCGCCGATGCCGGCCACCGGTGGGTCTTCGTCGTTGCAGGCCTCCAGAAGTTTTTTGGGGTTCTTTCCTCCTGGCTATCCCCCCAACCCACCCTATTTGGGTTTGAATTTCTTTTTTTTGCATGTCGTGGGTCGCCTGGTAGTCGACCCTTAAGGGGGGGGGGGGTACTGTCATGACCTGTCTGTTTCCTTGTCTTGTTTTGGTGTGTTTTACTTTGGTATCTGTGTCTTGTTTCTCCCCATGTCCGGTCAAGTTTCCCTCCTGTGTGATTACTGCTCCCTCCCCTAATGTGTTTCAGCTCTTACTCGTTGCGTGCCCTGTGTTTGGTATTTAATCCCTTGTCTTTCCTTTGTTCCTTGTCAGATCATTGTGGTTTGTGGAGAGTTGTCCTGTGTGTTGCCTGTGTTCCCTGGTATTCCCTGTGTTACCCATGTTACCTGCGTCACCTGTGTTCTCGGTGTTTCTTGCCTTTTTGCGTTCATAAATCACCTGAACTTGTCTGCTATTGGGTCCTACCTGCCTGCCTGCCTGCCACCTGTAAACCGTGACACTGAAGGAAAAGATAATTCACCGCCGGAAGTCGGGGTGGCCCATGCAAGTCAACGGAGCGTTCCACAGCATTAATAAATAAATATAGGCCTATTTATTTATTTATTATATACCGACAAAACCAGACTTCCTCGAAGCAACGAGAATGGTCTATTAAATTCCAGATGGGAGCATAGGGATATAGTGCCATACGTCAATACCAATCTCATTCATGGAATTTCTGAGTTGATGGTCAATTGTCAGATACAGATCTTGTTATAACGATAATTGAATAAAAGCTATGGTCTCTACTTATAATATTATAACTAAATAATTGTACATTTATGTGATATATATATTTTAATATTTAATTAATTAAATACAATAACGGCTTTAAACATGGGACATGCCTGAGGGTTTTTTGGCCTTTTCTTTTCAATGGGCCTGCGTCCACGTCACGTGACTCAACGTCACGTGAACTAGGATCCGCTGGTTAGGAAATAGACAGATCCTCCAAGGTTTCCTACAAAAGGTACCTTGGAATATGTTTCTATTTTCGTTTTTTTTATCGCTGTCAGGTGGTTTGTTACGTCACTCAGAGAGACGCGCATGGTCAGATTTTAAAGTGACACAGCCTATAACCTATTCTTGAAAGCAAAACACCAAGCTCATTGATTTAACGAGGCAGGGTTATTTGAAACAAATAATTCAATATGCGTGAGAGGTCATTCCTCCTCCTGAGTGTGCTTCCTGCGGTAGGAGGACATTCCTGTCACTAAAACTGCTTTCCACCACATTCTGAGCCTGTAGGTCCTGCAGGCAACACTTCTGAGAGGCCTTGTCCAATTACACTCCATTTTAAAAACTTTTTTTCTCCAAGTGCTAGAAATCCAAATCGCATATGTCGTTCTCGGGGCCCCGGGAAATGTGTGCAAACATTTTGGCATCTATAGCTATCTCGAAAAGGCGGGGAAAGGGGCGTGACCTCCAACAGTAGAGTTTTTTTCATCCCGCATTTTTTGCGGGAAGGAGGTGTACATTTGTGGCTTAAGGTGTGTAGACACAGCTGGCCTGTGGCCACGTTTTTGAAGTCTGGGGACAAAAGTTCAAAAGGAGCCGGCACCACGCTGCTTATGAGACAACAAAAAGTTTATGTGCATTTCTCTCATAACTTTTTGTCTTTATTAAAGAGAGGGCTGATTCTCAGATATGCATGTTGGATGGCTAGGCTGTAGGTCTGGGAAGAACTTCAGGCCAACATCTGCTTGTGGACAGTAGGGGTGTACACTAGACATAAATAGGAAGCCCACTCAGGAGGAGGAATGACGTCCAGGGCCGACACTGGCCCTGGAGGAGGTTATACAACAAAAAACAACGGTGGGCCTCTTCATAACTGATTTATATATTTTTGTAATTCAATAATGTAATATATATATATCTATATATGTAGATATATTTTTGTAGAAACCTTCGTTTTTGGTGCACCCCCAGGTACTTGGTGCCCTACTGCGTAGGCCTACTCTGCGTATAGGGAGCGGCGGGCCTTCCCGTCAGCCACCGACGCTAAAGTGCCTATGCCAACAGTCGCTATTTTACGTTCTCGGGGTGAGTCTGTGTTGAAAGGTCTGTCCACGACACATTGACGTTGTTTATCTGACCAACGTCAAAACGTCGGAGGCAAAACTCATACAAACACCAAAACCAGAATTAACAAAAGATAAAAAAGTACAAATGTGAAAGCTTGTATAGAATAAGACTCATACAGCTGAACCAGGTAATGAATGATGAGTAACAAATGCATATCAATTAGCTGTCACTATGTAGAACCCGTTGAGGCGGACTCGGAGGTTAAAAACCTATAATGGTAGAAAAAAACATTTGCGGCTTTCCTGCAATACATTCGAGGATCCTCTAGGGGTCCCTGAAACCCCGTGAACTTATTAGTGAACGCAACAGACTCGTCTTCAGTCAGAAGTGAAAGAATATAATTGAATCCCTACGTGTCTCATTCAAGTCACATACCGAAAGTGAAACTAAACCGCTGCGTAACAATGCAGTCTCCATTCAAGCAAACGATGGAAGACATGTATTTTGGTCTTTAGCCTTGCCTCTGGCATTATTCTGTAGATGATCATGACTCTTATCGTACCAATTATATCTAAACTGGAGTTTTGATAATGTGATGTAGGCTACTCTCACTTACTAGTGGAGGTTAATGTCAACAGAGATTGCTGGCCTACATGGTCGCACGCAGAATGAGTTTCGCTTCTTATTGACATCATGAGTGACTCGGGTACACTGGAACGTTGTGGAACGGCTCTTTCTTTATATAACTCATTCTCTTCTACTTTGCTCGCTATCTTCAAACTATGGCTGCACATAATCAATGATACAATCTTGATCTACTGTGCACGCTATCTTCAAACTATGGCTTCTAAATAGGCAATTTCTAGGGTGGCATGTTGTATCTTAAAGTTGACATATTATACCACCAAGTGCGAGTGTGATTAGCCATTACAATCCGTTTTGTCGTCACACCTGCTGGTATAATATGTCACCTTTAATTATTTTACATAATAATGAGCAGTGGCGTGCCACCATACCATTCAATTTTTTTTTTATTGCCATAACAATAAGGCACAGTGTCGACAACATGAATGATAAATCAAATACACCGTTATTATCTCTTCCATATTGGCATGGCGGTCTGCCTCGGTGCGATGCCGCTGCTGCAGGCTATGAAATAGCAGCTGGTCTGAAGGCACTGCCCGGTGAGCTTCAGACACACGAAGCAGAACTCCACCTTGCAGCGTGGGCATAGGATGTTCTTGCAACCGGTCTTGTCGTGCTCCACCTTTAAGCCACAGGTGGGGCAGGCCCTGATGGAAGGGACAGGCCCCACCCCCGCCACCTGGGACATCGTGATGGTGCCACACCCTTTCAGCAGCTCCAGATCCTTGTCTGAGCAGTCGTCGTTGTCACAGCGGTCGCTGCGCGGCCCCCTCCCCTTCCAGGGCCTCAGACACTGCCAGCAGAACTGCTTGGTGGGCTTGTTGCTTTCTTTACAGATAGTGCATTGGAAACAGAGATTGTCTAACGCTTCTCTTTCCACGTAGGTTTTACAGCCAGGGCACTGTTTGGGATGAAGACAAAAGGGTGGCCATGAAATAGCTGACATTTAGTCGCGTTTTTTCCTTCTCTGGACACATAATAAGGCCACTTACTGCTTTAAAGTCACAAAACCGTGCGGCGGCTAGACGGCCCAATTTCATTTCAAAGTCCAGCATCTCTTCTGCGGTCAGTGCGGCCAGCCGGCGGACCTCTGTGTAGGGCCACTCGGCACCACACTGCTCCGTGCCCTCCGTGGGTGCAGGGCACTTAAATGTGTACTGGCCCTGCGGAGGAAGAACGCAGGACCAAACGTCACTCTTTTGGTCTTGCTCCCGTTCTGTCCATATTAATTTCAATAAAGTTGGTTTCTTTCTTGTAGCTACGGTTTAGGGGGACCCAGGGGATACTACCACTACCAATTACAGATCGTCTGCACAATAGAGAAACTGGTCTGGTCACGTCGCTGTTAAATAAGTAAGGAATAATATACAGCCGGTCATTATCATCTAATAAACTCCAACAGGCCGATGCAAGACCCCATGAACTGCTTTTGGTGTAGGTTGCTTTTGCTCAAAATGAAAGGTCAGTCTTTTTTGTAAATAGCATCTGCAACGGTCAGTTAAACATATTGATGGTCTGTTATGCAGACTGCTGACGGCTCGTAACAATCTGAATCGATTATTCAACAAAGCAGTGTAATAAACGTGAATAATATGGCTACCTGGTCCAGCAAACTGCGACACCACCCGGTCAGAGATTCTGGCTTCACGGCGTGACCGCAAGACATCTCCGCGCTGAGCTGCTCGTCTCCGTCCTCAGGTGCTGAGGGGAGGGAGACACACGCAGTGGTCGATATGCAATCAATCGATGACCCTGATCGAGGCTTCAAAATAAAAGCATTACGGTTTTCAAGTTTGCAATAACAAAAGTTTCATAATTATAAGGGATGGACGTATTTGCTCCTACAATATCGAATTCAAAACAACACGCTGGGTTAATTGAGTGAATTTGATGGTCACTTACGAAGCGGGTCTAAGTCATCTGGTCTGTTGACAAATTTAAGAGTGGTGTCTTCCGGATCATATCTCTTCTCTGAATTCTGCTCGCTCATTTTACTTTCTATCGACTGTTATTGCTCGTTTGCTGAGATGAGTTAAACTGCTGCGTGTTGGTGGCAACTGGAAGAAGACGGGCTTTCGGTTCTGTTTCTATCTTTCTGAGAAAACACGTGATTGCGCGGCAGGCTGTCAGGGATTCATTGAGCCATCCCCTAGTGACGCGGGAACGCGCGTTGTGCACACGGGAGTACACGTTCTGCCTGAAGGTGATGAGTCCGCTATGAGATTGTTGAGATTGTTATAAACTATAAGCAACAAAACTATTGGTTAGGTTTAGCTAACAAAACAATTGGTTAGGTTTATAGGCCCATTGGTTAGGTTTAGGTAACACAACTACTGGTTAGGTTTAGGCAACACAACTAGGTTAGGTTTATGAAACACGACTTGCTGAGGGTGGCAGAAAGGTCTTCCTGAAGCCAAACCTCTTGGCTTCTTGTTATGGCTTCTTGTTATGGTAGATCTTGCAGTCAGTCTTGTATTCATTGACATGTGGCCAAGACGGAAATGTGCACAAGTCGGTTTCACATCGGATACCGACGCTGCTCTTCTCTGGTGAGTCGTCGGAGCTGAGCGCACAACCGCCAATATAACACTGACTTCACTCCGCAGACCAGAAGGAAAGTGAAACTTTGAGTCTCCTTTTAATTATCTCGCTCACGTAAAGTCCGGTCATTCTGCCTCATGCGACACCATGGGGAAGATTTACCAAGTCATAGTGATCGGGTTGAACGGAGAGAACATGACCATCGACCTGTGTAACACCGAAGAACAGATGAAGGCGATGACAGTGCTGCAGCTCAAGAACAAGTTAGGCGAGCGTCTTCCAGGGAGGGCAGGTACATGGCCTTTAAAATACCATTATTTAATTCGAACCAACTAATCACCAGACCAACAGCTGCAGGGTTTAGCCTGTGTGGATCTGGCCATTTAACGGTGCATTAATGTCAAATATCGTCTCGGTATTCAGGGAAGAGCGTGGACAACATCCGCCTGATCTTCACAACCGATGGGCTGGATGACGACGAGAGGACCCTGGTCTCTTATGGAGTTCAACACAAGTCCGCGATCCAAATGGTGATCAAGGTCCCGGGCGGAGTCCAGCTCTAGCGACAACAGTGACGCCCTGACACCCCGACCACCCCGACCACCCCCTGACCAGCGAGCACTTTGATATTGTACAGTTCATCATGCGTTGATGTGAATGATTGTCATCGTCAACTATGTAGCATACTTGTTGGGTAACTTAATGACGTATTAAACCGAATGCCTGGACAATATTTCGTTTGATTTGTTTAATCATGCATCAAATCAATTTAATCCCGCATCTAAGGAAATGACTCATTCCCTTGCTCAGACAAGGACGTAGGCCTATCTTAAAATAATTAACCATGGGTGAAATAGGAATGTTGTGTGAATTATGAATACTGGGAGGAAATATCACAAGTATTAAGTCATATCTGAAGTTCAAAACAACACATTTCTCAAATCAAACCAGGCCACAACTTTTCTGCTTCATTTAAGCGATATTGTTGCAGTGCGTATTTTATCCTCTGAATATACCTAACCATGTAGATGGACTGCATTTATTTAGTGCTTTCAGTGACTACTCAAAGCGCTTTACAATATTGCCTAACATTCATTCCCACACCGACGGCGGAATCAACCATGCAAGACGACAGCCAGCTGCTCGTCTGGAGCAGTCGGGGTGCAGTCAGGGTCAGGCTTCTGGGACACCTTGACTCTCAGCTAGGAGGAAACGGGCATCGAACTAGAAACCTTCCCTTTAACAGCCAACCCAGTCTACCTCCTGAGCTAAATGCCTGTTGCAGGCCTAACACATGAATGTTGTTTTCGTGGCTTGGCTTCGAAATCGAAAGTGAAAGAATGGCTCAAGAATAGTTCAACTCCATTTTGTGTTGAGGAGCAGGCAACACAACACTGGACAGAGCCAAGCTTAAGGTAGGCATGACGACCTGATGATTAGGCCTATTCCAATAGTCGATTTCCGATCGACAACCATTTCGATTTGCATTTGGGAATGGATCAATACGCGCGCTCATAGCTGGTCAAATTCTTATGAGCGTCAAATATTTTTGACGCTTTTTCTTCCACAACGAACCAATTAGTTCTGCATTTAATAATTTAACAATTCCTAATAACAATTTTAATTTATATTCCTTCAAAGGGACACGCCATGAGTAATTATATTCGTGTATGGGATCGAGCAGGTACAGTTGTATTTTGTATGACGGGACATTACTCCTAGTCCTATATCTTGTTGGATGTTTTAATTGGCATGTATAGGCCTGGTTATGGTGGTATCTGTTGTGTTTCTGTGTGTATCCCTCTCTCATGATGCAGAACCCAAGTACAAAGGCTTGAGAAACCAGGGCTCCACCTGCTACCTGAACAGCGTGCTTCAAGTGCTCTTCATGACCAAAGAATTCAGAGACGCTGTCCAAAGGTTTGTTGTGTTTCGGTCCTCCTAACCTCTCTACCCCGGCCCCACCTCTGTCCCTAAGCCCATTATCTATCATTAACGGACTGTCTTTTTGCACTATTACAACATATATAATTTGCACTATTACAATATGCAATTTATCTTTTGCTGCTATTACTAACTGTATTTTGCAGTATTACAACTAAAAAAAACTTTTGCTATACCTACTTACACATAATAGACACATACTTTATTGTATGTTTTTATGATTAGTAAATGTATATCTGTTGTGCACTTTATTGTTTACTTTAGTGTTAGGAAATGTCTTGTCTTTATCTCTTGTGCCTGTTCACTTTATCTCTTTGACTGTGGGATAGTGAGAAACGTCTTTTCGATTTCCATGTATGTCTGGTATGTGAAGACTTTGACTATGACTTTAAGCCTTTGTCCTCTCGTCACCAAATCCCCAAAATTGTTTTTGCCACAGTGAAAGCTCCTACATCGATGCTCAGCTCAAAGATCTCTTCCTTCAGCTGAAGACCAGTTCTCCCACTACGGAAAACATCATCTGCAAACTTGGGATAGAAAATGGTACACAAAGAAACCTGAAGAAAAATAGCGAGTGTGTATCTGATGATGTTATTCTAAAACCCTTTGTTTCTTCATCCTTCAGTATGGGAGCAGCAAGATGCGGCCCAGTATTTTGAGAAGATTCTCAGTCTGGCGAGTCCTGAGGCCTCAAAGGTGAGGTGCACCTTCAGAATAAACATCTCCTGCATGTTGGATTCACCAGGACTGAACACACACCAAGTCTCTGTACTATTGTGTACATTGGGAAATTTATATTGTGTATGTGTGTGTGTGTTTAGTTGACGTTTTGTCTGATCGCTTGACGCGTCCCTCTTAAATGTATAGGCCTACTGTATAGATTAGCTTCAATCAACATGGTTCACCGTGATGGCCTGTTATCTGTTATCTGTGTGTGTGTGTGTGTGTGTGTGTGTGTGTGTGTGTGTGTGTGTGTGTGTGTGTGTGTGTGTGTGTGTGTGTGTGTGTGTGCAGGTTTTCCATGGAAGGTTAATTCACCAGACATCATGTTTGTGTGGCGATCGCACTAATGAACACAATTCATTTTGGACTCTTAATCTCCCGATTAACAATGCCCACAATGGAGTTTATAACGTGGTAAGCAACCTGCAGACTTTATTATAACCTAGAGAATTAGATTACAAAAAGGAGACTACCCACAGCATGAATGTTCTATAATATTCAATGGTTGTGATTTGAGATAATATTTCGTCTGGGCCTTTCACAGGAAGACGGGTTGAAAGGATTTTTCAGCCAATCAACGTTAACCGGAGACAACCAAGTGTACTGTGATAAGTGCGAGGCCAAAAGAGACACCACGACTGTAAGTAACAAAGTTAATGACGAAATGTACAACCATCTTAACAGAGAGGTTTTGACTCGGCTCCTCCCCTTTTCATATTCTGTGTTGTCGATAGGAATGTGAAGTAGAACTCTATCCAAAGGTTATTGTGCTGCTGCTCAAGAGATTTGAGTTCAACTACTGCATAATGGACTACGTGAAAAACGACTGCCCTGTGGATGTTCCTCTGGGCATTGAAATGGCAAAGGTACAACACACGCACACACACATTTGCATGGACACACACACACACGCACACACACAAAAGCACACACATTCCCGGACAGAGACGAATGAACACTATAGAAAACATTGAAAACTATTGCATACATAGTCAACTCATGCCCCTCTGATGGTGACTAAGGGTGCACTCACACTAGGCCATCTGGCCGTGGCCGTGGCCATTTTCACACATTACCGTGCTCAAATCTGCCAGTGTGAGTGTGGCCAGTCTGGCCAGGCCAGGCCAATTTGGCCACTTGGGAGAGGTGTGCTGCTACGGTACGGGCCGGTACGGTACAGATGCTAATAAGCCGACACGCGCACACGCACGGCTACGCTAACTGAGCTGGATGACCATAATAAAGTCTGCTGCCAGTCAGAGTTTTAACAACAATGGATAACAACACAGAGAACACACCAACAGTTGAACCGCTTGACGCAATGTTTACCGTTTAATGGGAAAGAAGGGTCGTTGCCTTTATTATGTCCGTGGTCATCGCATTGACTACGTGCAGCACACCTCTCCCAAGTGCCCAAATTGGCCTGGCCTGGCCAGACTGGCCACACTCACACTGGCAGATTTGAGCACGGTTAGGTGTGAAAACGGCCAACGGCCACGGCCAGATGGCCTAGTGTGAGTGCACCCTCAGGGCAGGCTATGGTGCCACCCTGTGGCCATTACGGGTAGTAGCAGTAGTGCGGGACGCAGGGTGAAGCCAGTGTCGCTTCAAACAGGTGCAGAAGCCTGTCAATCCTCCTGCTTATGCCTTCCTCAATGTGGTCTCTTTGTCCCTGTTCAGGGTGTGAGCTATGAGCTCTATGCCACCGTGGACCATGTGGGCAACCTGAGTGGTGGCCACTACACAGCCACCATCCAGTCTCCAGACGACGGAGGCTGCTGGTACGACTTCAACGACTCCAGGGTTGCACCGGTAAGTCTGGCGTCTCTTTGGCAGACACTGGCTATCGTCTAATATTCATATCCTTTTCAGTTCTCGTAATGTGTTGGTATTTTAACTGTAATCCTTATACTATCAACAGAAAAACAACTTTAATCCAGAAAGGTTTGTGCAGACTTTTTTAAATACTTTTAAATTGCTGCGACTCGATGCTTGTTCCTGTGGATTATGAACATTATTCTGATCCCCTTCCTCACAGGAGCCAGAGCGGCTATCTCCTTTTTTACAGAAAGAGAGAAAGACAAAGTAAGTTTGGAAACCAGGTCCACGACAAATCTCCCATGAATATACTTTGGACAAAAGTTTATTTAACTATCTTCTACTTCTACTTCTTCTTCCTCTTCGTCTTCTTCTCCTACTTCTCCTTCTTCTCCTCCAGTGAGTGATTCACCTCAGGAGGACCACCACGGGTCGTCTGTGGACCCGGTCGAGTCGGAGACCATTCTGAACAACGCTGACGATGGCAACGCTGATCTTACTAAGCGTGTTGATGTTGAGAGAGGTGATGATGTCAGGAAGGGGGTTGATGATCCTGAGAGTGTTGATGTTGAGAGAGGTGATGATGTCAGGAAGGGGGTTGATCTCAGTGAGCGTGGTGAGGACACAGGAGGTGATGAGGTCACAGTGGGGGTTGATGTCCCTGAGGGTGTTGAGGTCACAGGAGGTGATGAGGTCACAGAGGGGGTTGATGTCACTGAGCGTGGTGAGGTCACAGAGGGGGTTGATGTCCCTGAGCGTGGTGAGGTCACAGGAGGTGATGAGGTCACAGAGGGGGTTGATGTCCCTGAGGGTGGTGAGGTCACAGGAGGTGATGAGGTCACAGAGGGGGTTGATGTCCCTGAGGGTGGTGAGGTCACAGGAGGTGATGAGGTCACAGAGGGGGTTGATGTCCCTGAGCGTGGTGAGGTCACAGGAGGTGATGAGGTCACAGAGGGGGTTGATGTCCCTGAGGGTGGTGAGGTCACAGGAGGTGATGTCGTGGCGGGGGACCCTCGAACATTGGAGAGTGCGAGGTTAGACGGGAAGGGTGGCGAGCGCATTAAGAGAGACGAAGAGCTTCCGACCAATGAGATGGAGTCTCGCAAACCAGGTGATCAAGCTGGCCAACAGGAAGCCAGCGGCACTGCCCCACCGCTCAGCGATCTGAAGGGCCGTGTTACCGAGAGGAGGAGGGGGGAGGAGGGGCAGACGGAGGGCGGAGTAATACAGAAGACTGACGATGGCCACGATAGCGGTGGTGATGACCACCACAGTACACCCTCCTCCTCTGAGCCAATGGATGAACGGCCAGTGTCGGCGGGGAGCAGTGATGTCGGGCCGGGGGACCCTCTACTAACGAAGAGTGAGAGGTCAGACCGTAAGGGTGGCGAGCGCAGGACAACAGGTGTAGAGGTTCCGACCAATGAGAAGGAGTCTCGTGAACCAGGGGATCAAGCTCGTCAACAGGAAGCCAGCGGCACCATCCCAAAAGTCAGCGATCCAGAGAGCAGGGTTAACGAGAGGAAGAGGGGCCGGAGGGAAAGTATGGAGCTTATGGAAGTCCGTGAGGAGGGGGAGGGGGAGGGCGGAGTAATACAGAAGAAACATAGAAAAGTCTTTGACATTCCAAACTGTTTCTCCGGATTGTGTTTGAGCTCTAGGCCGAGATTGGCAAAGCGTAAACAGAGACTGGGAAGTAAGGCTGACAAGGTCAAAGTTAAAAAATCAATTAAAAAGAGACTAAAGAATAATGGCTTTTTGTGTTACAATAAGCAGACCTCGGATACAGAGTAAAAGGCAGTTTAGGCTTTTAAACATTCCGGTTTTGCATTGAACAGGTATTTGAACGTTGTTGCAGGATTCAAAGCTGAATTGTGCCTTGGTTAGTGAAGTTAAGCTGGTTAGTAAAATGAAAGAGCACCAGCATGTGTTTTTTTGGTGACACTATCCCTTTTTGACCGGCACGATGATTACTATTAAAGCCGTGACTATGTTTAATCAATCTTTTTTTTAAATCATTCTTGTGTTTTGTTCTGGTTTCATAGTTTCGGTGTGCTGTTTGTTAGACATGGCCCAAAATAAGCATAGATAATAAGCACTTTTGGTGGGCTAAGATATTCACATGAAGGACAAAATATAGGAAACAACGCTTTATAATTATATGGTCATTTCGAAACACTTATTTTGGGGGATGATGGATCGATGGATAATAAAAAATAACTTTTCAATCGCACAATTTACTGGTCGTGAATCATTGCTTTTCTTTCTTCTTAAGACTGAAGCATTAAAAAATGGATTATTAAAGGCGGAATCAGTTAATTAACGAAACTGCTCGTCCGCTCCCTACACTGGGTCATCGGCTGTCCTCGGCTGTCCACTACAGGATCGGGGACATATCCAGAACCTTCGTCCTGGTCCTTTTCTCACTTCAGCCAGGCTGGGGTTGCCTGACGCGCGGATGCGTGCGCAGACCTTTATCGCACGCACCGCCATGCTGCGATCCATTTGTATAGTACACCGGTACGCCCGACATGGTTTACGAGAAGGTGATGTAATTTCCTGGTTGCAGCACTTATAGCGTTCCCGTTTGTCATTGGCTAGTTATTGTTATTGTTAGCTAAATTAGCCTCTTTAGCAAACCAAGTTGAAAATAAACAACACAACCTACATTGTGTTACACGCACAGCAAGACCGTGCAATGCATGGATTGGTGACCGGAATCAGAATCCCGATTGGGCCTGACCAAAAGGGGGCGTTCCTCCGTGAAATGCCGCAAGAAGTCGGGAGATTTCCCCACTTGCAACTCGTTGGGTCTATCATAGACATCCTATATCATGTAGGATGTCTATGGTGTCCATCCTCATATGCAATCTTAATTATAGCAATAATTTACAACATTGAACAAATCCTTGAAAATGCAAACTAGACATTTACTAAATATAGCTCTTTACAGCGTTGATGATAGTACAGCCGCTACAGGAAGTAAACATATCGCAGACTATATAAATGTAAACAATGTAAACATGTTGAATATTTCCGAAAAAAAGGCTAAGATAAATGCCTCGATTTGACCAACGACCAACTGAAACGATGGAAACTCCCATTCTGTGTTTAGCGTTTGTGGCCAATATTCTGACACGCTTCCCTGCAGTGTTGCCAGATTGGCTGGAAAATCTGGCCCAATCTGGCAACGCTGTCTGCTGCGTCCTTGTTGCTTTCCGTAGCTCGACTATGACGTCACCTGAAGATGGCGGCCCTCGGTAGCAGCGGGGTGACTCCGGGCCGCTTGGCGCGACGCCTCCTCAGACATACTCAGGGTACACTATGCCCGGGGAGCGGGGGTCGACCGGCAGAGTTCCTGAACCAGGTCAGTGGCTCCATGCGGTGCGTGGTCGTAGGAACGTCCATGTGTTTGTGTGTGTGTTTGACGTGTGTGTTTGTGTGTGTGCTAACCCGCTAGCCGCTGCACGCCCGGTGTGACTTTGAGAGGCAGCAGTCCACTCTCAGGTCCGCCTTCCGAGTGACCTGTAATTGTTAAACTACAGAGACGGTTCACAACTGGCCTGCGGTGCAACGTTTCTGCACCGATCTCTCATGTTGTGTCGTTCTTGACTTTGTACACTTCTCTGCACTCAATGAGTCGTTACGTGAAGAATCAATGAACCCAGTCCCCATCAGTTAACCCTGTTCCCACCGGTTTAACCTGTTGCTTCGGTTAACCCTCTTCGCGTCGGTCAACCCTTTTCCTATCATGTATCCCCGTGGGTTAACAGGCGTTCGGACAGAGATGTCGTCTCCACTCGGCAGTGGCGTGCTCGAGTCCCACTGCCAGGGTCCTCCTCGGGAGACGTACCAACGGAAGGTTTCTATTGGTCAATGCTGTGGCGGTGAGGCACAACAGCACACAGGTGAGCCGGACTCTGCACACACGGTGCTTTTGTTGTTGTTGTTGTTGTCAGGCGACCGCTATTAAACCGCTAGCCCAGATGATGGACTCAACGCTGCTCCCTTGTCCGTCTCCGATCCTCAGTTTCCCCGTGAAACGTATTCCATGGACGACATTCCCGCGAAGGATGCTCCGTACTCGGCAGCAGAGCTGGCGACCGCGCCGGTGCTGTCCAACCCCACCCCGGTCCTCACAGAGTCCCTCCCCCACCAGGTCCACAACACATGACTCATTTCATTAGTTAAAATAATAACAATAATAATAATGATGCATATGCATCGTACTGCTGGCCTAGAAACGTCCGTTTGGCCTCTTCTTCACGGCCCCATTCCAGATCTCAATCTCGCCGGTTACCACGGCCATCCCCGCGGCCCCGCCCTCTCTGGAGGCCACGCCTACTCTGGACGCCTCTCCAATCGGAGCGCTGGCCGACCCGACCCTCCTGCTCCCCCCGCCGCTGGGCGAGCAGCTGCTGGGGGAGGCCCTGCCCACGGCGGCCGAGGTCCTCCAGCTGGCGGAGCCCACCCTGGTGGAGCTGGGCCTGGCCGGACACACCCCGGTGGGCTTCATCCAGAGCCTGCTGGAGTTCATGCACATGGACCTGGGCATGCCCTGGTGGGGCGCCATCGTCGCAGGTGAGGTCAGAGCCCTCCTCTGCGGCACGTGGCTCAGGAGGTAGAGCGGGTCGGCTGGTACCCGGAGGGTCGCTGGTTCGATCCCCGGCTCCTCCTAGCCGAGTGTCGAGGTGTCCCTGAGCGAGACGCCTCGCCCTGACTGCTCCTGACCGGCTGGCTGTCGCCCTGCGTGGCTGACTCCACCGTCGGTGTGAATGTGAGGCGATATCGTGGGGCTGTAGAGTGGCCCCTGGTTAGAGATGCGCGTATAAATGCAGCCCGTTTACCGTTCCTCTCCCTATGGAGAGACGGAGGGCCTGCAGAGTCAGCCGCCAACACAACATCCCCTCGATCAGCTCAGTTATCACATCATAAAATTGGAAATTGGATACACAGTAGATGGCAAAAACATAAACATAGCTCCTTCCTCTCCCTCCTCCCCTCCCTCCCCCCTCCTCCCCCAGGCACGGTGCTGGCCCGTCTGGCCGTGTTCCCGGTCATCGTGAAGGGGCAGCGCGAGGCGGCCAAGCTGAACAACGTGATGCCGGAGATGACCAAGCTGACCAGCCGCATGACGGAGGCCAAGCAGGGCGGCAACAAGTTTGAGTGTGAGGGCTTCCTCCTTCTCCTTCTCCTTCTCCTTCTCCTTAAGAAGGTACCAGTGTGTCATTCTGTGGGCTGCGTTCTCCCAGCAGCTTCCTCTGTTCCACACACTAGCTAGGTCTGCTAGCTGCTAACTACTACTAGCTAGGTGGGGGAAATGAATTGAGATCGCCCCACCCAGCTAGTCTGTGGAACCAAGATGGCCGCAAGGTCATTCAGTTCCCCCCCACCCAGCTAGTGTGAGGAACCAAGATGGCCGCTGGGAGAATAACTTATTTAGTAAAAAAAATTGAAAAGTGTGTGTGTGTTGTGTCCAGTCTCCAAGGCCTACACGGACCTGACCCTGTTCCAGAAGAAGCACGACGTGAACCCTCTGAGGGGCTTCCTGGTGCCGCTGGTCCAGGTGGGTTCACCCTCCCCCGTCCCTTTAACATACCGCCCCTTTAACATACCGCCCCTTTAACATACCGCCCCTTTAACATACCGCCCCTTTAACATACCGCCCCTTTAACATACCGTGTCAAATGGTTTAAGTGTGTTTCCATTTGGATTGTTCCCTGTGAATGCCCGCTCAGCCATTGGCCCGTTATGAGTGCTCACATCCTGTCCAAGGCCCGCCTTCACCTCGCTGCGCCCCCCCCCCTCCCAGGCCCCCGTCTTCATCTCCTTCTTCATCGCGCTGAGGAAGATGGCCTACCTGCCGGTGCCCAGCCTGCAGACGGGCGGCGCCCTGTGGTTCCCCGACCTCACCATGGCCGACCCCTTCTACCTGCTGCCCATCGCCGTCACCGGCACCATGTTCTTCATCCTGGAGGTGGGAGGGGGCGGGGCCTCATCGGGGGCGGGGCCTAACCGGGGACCCAGTCGGCTGGGGAGGGATAACGTTGAGCTGAATGGAACTCTATATTTCCATTTACTTTCAGGGCGATTAGAAAACGCTTTATTCCAGAGCGATTTACACTAGTACTTACACAAGTACATTTTTCAGAAGAAAGAGAAACAATCACTATGTTAACCCATTCCCTGTATGCAACAAAGATAGCTAGGATAAGATGCTACACAATGCTAAGTTATATTTGTAAGTACAACATACATTAAGTGTGTAAGAGGAGTGAGGGGGAATGCAGAGACTAGGTGCACTGTGTGTGTGTGTATGTGTGTGTTTAGTCTATAAACGTGTTTTGAACTTTATATCTGTTTAGTCGTGAAGAACCACTTCATCTCGGCTCTTGCCACTCGTTAGTGGATAAAGACTTGCACCAGATCTTACTCTAGATCCTACTCTAGATCTTATTCTAGATCTTACTCTAGATCCTATTCTAGATCCTATTCTAGATCTTGTTCTAGATCTTATACTACCTGGTCTGGGCTGTAATGCGGTCAGCGACCTCTGACCCCCAGCCTGTGTGTGTTCTCAGCTGGGTGCAGAGTCGGGCATCGATAACCCCAACATGAAGGCCATGAAGACGGTGTTCCGGATCATGCCTTTCGTCATCCTGCCCCTCACCATCAACTTCCCCACGGTCAGTGACGGGGGCGGGACTAAAGATCCGTACGGCCAAACATTGTCGCCCTTCTTCGTGTGATTGCTTGAACCGTTACAGCGGCGCCAAATATTGATATTATCTTGTTCTATATTTACTAAAAGAAAATATTATTCTTTTTGTTGAATTTTTATGCTTTATTAATGAAGTTAGATAGGAAATAGTGCCCCAAATAACAATATTTTAACTGATACAATTTGAGGTGGTTGCAACACATGAATGTAGGAAACGTGAACGGACGTTAACTCAGTTTACTAACCAGAGCAACTGAGAAACTGTTTGGACCGTGAATAAAGACTGAAATCCAGAAGTTAACCTTTTCACAGTCATGCTGGATTCATCGTTAGACATATATCATGATGTAAAGCTATAGCAATCGTCTAACAATATATTGATTATTGCAGAATCGCTTTATAGCCATTATTATCGGTATCGTGTGTGTGTGCCCGTGTGCGTGTGCCATCTCTTTAACCTGGTCCCCCCCCCCCCCACCCCCCCCCCCCCCCCCCCCCCCCCCCCCCCCCCCCCCCCCCCCCCCCCCCCCCCCCCCCCCCCCCCCAGGCGGTCTTCACCTACTGGCTGACCTCCAACAGCTTCTCGCTGTGCCAGGTGGCCCTGCTCCGCCACCCCTGGGTGCGGGAGAAGCTCTCCATCCCCCAGAAGATCGTCCACCCCGCCTCCGCCCTGCCCGCCAACGACGGCTTCGTGGAGAGCCTGAAGAAGGGTGAGGTCCGCTGCCGAGTCACCGCGCCGACTCAACCGGCGGCGGCCATCTTGGCTCTCAGCGCTAGCTCCCAGCTAGCGTTGATTGCCAAGATGGCCGCCGCTGGGTGGGTAAGCCCTATTGGCCGTATCACCCAGAAGCAGCCATCTTGGCTCTAAACGCTAGCTCCCAGCTAGCGGTGAGAGCCAAGATGGCCGCTGCTGGGTAACAGTGTTTCATAGAAGCCCTATTGGGCCTATCACCCTGCTGCGGCCATCTTGGCTCTCGACGCTAGGTGGAACTTAGCATTGCTGTCTGTTGAGTTATTTTGTTTTTCGGGGGAACGCCTGAACTCTACTTTTCTTTTCTCCAGGCTGGAAGAACGCCCAGCTAGGGCAGCAGCTGGAGGAGAGAGAGAGGAGGATCAAGAATCACCTGGAGCTGGCCGCCAAAGGTCAGCCGCGACCTTTAACCCCCGTGACCTTCTAGACTAGGATGAGGTTAAGCTAAGCTATGGTTGTAGCCGGGGCACGTCGGGCCCTTGGTGATGGATTTAACGGGAGCTCTGCCGCGCTGGTTTGGCCAGGGGCCGCTTGGAGCCGGTCTGAGCTGCTCGGAGCCGGTCTGAGCCGCTTGGAGCCGGTCTGAGCCGCTTGGAGCCGGTCTGAGCTCCTCTCGCTCATAGGGCCAACGTGTCCAGAGAATGAGAGCTAGGGGGGTCCCACAATGGACCCCTCTCTGTCTCTGTTGAGTCGTGAAGAGTCACTTTACATTTACGTTTACATTCAGGGCGTTTATCAGACGCTTCTACCCAAAGCGACTAAGAATAAGTACATTTGTCGGAAGAAAGGGAAACATTATATCTCTGTCGGTACAGTAAGGATGTTGATAGAACCAAGTGCCAATCACTAGGTTAACCCATTCCCCGTATACATCAAAGATAGGTAGGATAAGATGCTACACGATGCTAAGTACTATTTTTTAAGTGCCAGGACGTACAACAGACAAGACTACTGGAATGCAGCCATCATCTCTACAGTCTCCTTCACACCTTCCTCCTCTTCCTTCCCCAGGTCCATTGAGGCAGACTTTACCCATAATCCTCTCCAGCAGGAAGCAGGGCCGGCCAATAACAAGCCTGTGACCCAGACAGGCAGGGACAAGGCCCGCCCATGGAAGGAGACCATTGGCTAGATGGGAATGATTGGCGGCTGGAGCCCAGCGAATCGTGTGTAAATATGGACGCAATAATGGGAGCGGAGTGAAGAGTTGTCTGTGTGTTATTATCCAGAGTAAAGTCGTACAATATTTACTGGACTGTGTTGTGAATTTGTGAAGCTGCAACGGGTTTTGGAAATGGAAAGGACTCAGATTATGTTCACTGGTAATTTTATTATAAATAAACGCTTTTAAAGTTGAACTTGTTTATGGTGATCAGAGCAACATGATTCTAAAACCTTTAACTGTTCATTCGATTGTTAATATAATAGTCAATTCAATTTTAGTTCAAATTTGGCAGAGATAGCCATTAAAACAATGTCTTCTAGCTGTGAAACATCTCAGAACATCGCTTTAGCTCCCTGGAGTAAAGACGGGTCACCTGAACTGTGTGTGCGTGGGAATGTTTTTCATTTGTAACTTTATTCTATGAATAAACTCAAAATCATACCAATAGTGGTGTTGCTGTTTTATTTCAGCCTGTGAAATTGCCGAACAGCAATCTCTTATTAGCAACTCGAATGCAAGTTTGGATTTAGAGCTTATATCTTTATGAATTCGCCTTCCTCGCCACCAAAAAATATACTGCATACAGTTTCATTTCGACTGAATATTGAAGTTTGTGGGAATATTTTTAAGAGTTGGAGCATTTTATTTTCAGACAAGTGTAACGTTGCTATACTAGTTTTATTTATACATATGCGTTTGAATACAGTTTTCTGCTAATAGAGCCCAGCCGAAATTCACCTCGAATCTATTTGCGTTCTGGCCACAAAAAATATATATAGACTGCGTGCAGTTCATGTTTTGTCCACCAGACGGCAGGGGTTGACTGACTGTGATTATTGGCGTTCGGGAATGTTTTTAATTTATAACTATTATATTAATAAAATCAATACTTTAAAAACAACGGCGTTGCTGTTGTATTTTCGTCTTTAATGTGTAGTTATATGTTTTTAGAGTTTAACCGAAGTTCTTCTCGTATGTAATCTGGCCACAAAAAATATACTGCCCGCAGTTCTCGTTTTGTCCATCAGAGGGCAGGCGTTGACTGACTGTGAAACAAAGCGTGTGTGGGAATGTCTTTTAAGTTGTAACATTATTCCATTAACGAAGTCAAAATCTTAACTTGCTGTTTGCTTCACACCAATCTCGAAACGTATGCTATGACAACCATAGACAACGACCTACCTATGGGGACATTATATCCGGGGCACCGGTAGTGCCGGATATGCGGGGCTAGAATTCCTCATCCGTCGGCGTGTAATTGTTTACAGTCCGACGAGCAACATTAAACGCAAGTATTGAGTTGCAGCATATATCTTTATTTGCAGGCAAGTCTAACGTTGCTATACTCGTTTTATCTATGCATTTTTTTTTGAATAGTTTTCTGTTCAAAGATCTCAACCGAAGTTCAACTCGTATGAATTCGCCTTCCTCGCCACCAAAAATATACTGCATAGTTTCATTTCGACTGAATATTGAAGTTTGTGGGATATTTTTAAGAGTTGGAGCATTTTATTTTCAGACAAGTGTAACGTTGCTATACTAGTTTTATTTATACATGCGTTTGAATACAGTTTTCTGCTTATAGAGCCCAGCCGAAATTCACCTCGAATCTATTTGCGTTCCTGGCCACAGAAAATATATATAGACTGCGTGCAGTTCATGTTTTGTCCACCAGACGGCAGGGGTTGACTGACTGTGATTATTGGCGTTCGGGAATGTTTTTAATTTATAACTTTATTATATTAATAAAATCAATACTTTAAAAACAACGGCGTTGCTGTTGTATTTTCGTCTTTAATGTGTAGTTATATGTTTTTAGAGTTTAACCGAAGTTCTTCTCGTATGTAATCTGGCCACAAAAAATATACTGCCCGCAGTTCTCGTTTTGTCCATCAGAGGGCAGGCGTTGACTGACTGTGAAACAAAGCGTGTGTGGGAATGTCTTTTAAGTTGTAACATTATTCCATTAACGAAGTCAAAATCTTAACTTGCTGTTTGCTTCACACCAATCTCGAAACGTATGCTATGACAACCATAGACAACGACCTACCTATGGGGACATTATATCCGGGGCACCGGTAGTGCCGGATATGCGGGGCTAGAATCCTCATCCGTCGGCGTGTAATTGTTACAGTCCGACGAGCAACATTAAACGCAAGTATTGAGTTGCAGCATATATCTTTATTTGCAGGCAAGTCTAACGTTGCTATACTCGTTTTATCTATGCATTTTTTTTTTTGAATAGTTTTCTGTTCAAAGATCTCAACCGAAGTTCAACTCGTATGAATTCGCCTTCCTCGCCACCAAAAATATACTGCATAGTTTCATTTCGACTGAATATTGAAGTTTGTGGGAATATTTTTAAGAGTTGGAGCATTTTATTTTCAGACAAGTGTAACGTTGCTATACTAGTTTTATTTATACATGCGTTTGAATACAGTTTTCTGCTATAGAGCCCAGCCGAAATTCACCTCGAATCTATTTGCGTTCCTGGCCACAGAAAATATATATAGACTGCGTGCAGTTCATGTTTTGTCCACCAGACGGCAGGGGTTGACTGACTGTGATTATTGGCGTTCGGGAATGTTTTTAATTTATAACTTTATTATATGAATAAAATCAATACTTTAAAAACAGCGGCGTTGCTGTTGTATTTTCGGCTTTAATGTGTAGTGATATGTTTTTAGAGTTTAACCGAAGTTCTTCTCGTATGTAATCTGGCCACAAAAAATATACTGCCCGCAGTTCTCGTTTTGTCCATCAGAGGGCAGGCGTTGACTGACTGTGAAACAAAGCGTTGTGTGGGAATGTCTTTTAAGTTGTAACATTATTCCATTAACGGAGTCAAAATCTTAACTTGCTGTTTGCTTCACACCAATCTCGAAACGTATGCTATGACAACCATAGACAACGACCTACCTATGGGGACATTATATCCGGGGCACCGGTAGTGCCGGATATGCGGGGCTAGAATTCCTCATCCTTCGGCGTGTAATTGTTTACAGTCCGACGAGCAACATTAAACGCAAGTATTGAGTTGCAGCATATATCTTTATTTGCAGGCAAGTCTACGTTGCTATACTCGTTTTATCTATGCATTTTTTTTTTGAATAGTTTCTGTTCAAAGATATCAACCGAAGTTCAACTCGTATGAATTCGCCTTCCTCGCCACCAAAAATATACTGCATAGTTTCATTTCGCTGAATATTTAAGTTTGGGAATATTTTTAAGAGTTGGAGCATTTTATTTTCAGACAAGTGTAACGTTGCTATACTAGTTTTATTTATACATGCGTTTGAATACAGTTTTCTGCTTATAGAGCCCAGCCGAAATTCACCTCGAATCTATATTGCGTTTCCTTCCAAGCACAGAAAATATATATAGACTGCGTGCAGTTCATGTTTTGTCCATCCAGACGGCAGGGTGTGACTGACTGTGATTATTGGCGTTCGGGAATGGTTTTTAATTTATAACTTTATTATATGAATAAAATCATACTTAAAAAAGCGGCGTTTGCTGTTTGTATTTCGGCTTTAAATGTGTATGATATGTTTTAGAGTTTAACGAAGTTCTTCTCGTATGTATCTGGCCACAAAAATATACTGCCCGCAGTTCTCGTTTTGTCCATCAGAGGGCAGGCGTTGACTGACTGTGAAACAAAGCGTGTGTGGGAATGCCTTTTAAGTTGTAACATTATTCCATTAACGAAGTCAAAATCTTAACTTGCTGTTTGGTTCATTTAATTGCATAAATAGCATTTCATGGAACACCAATCTCGAAACGTATGCTATGACAACGACCTACCTATGGGGACGATATATCCGGGGCACCGGATCTCCGGGGCTAGAATTCCTCATCCGTCGGCGTGTCATTGTTTACAGTCCGACGAGAACTTTAAACGCAAGTATTGAGTTGCAGCATATATTTTGATTTGCAGGCAAGTCTAACGTTGCTATACTCGTTTTATCTATGCATATTCATTTTTTGAATAGTTTTCTGTTCAAAGATCTCAACCGAAGTTCATCTCCTATGATTTCGCCTTCCTTGCCACAGAAATCCAATAGTATCCAACTGCAGCCCCGGAGAACACCCTGGCATGAAAGAACACCACCCAGGCGGGACAGAAGTACTGTGGCTGGACGCAAGTTACCTCAGATAATTTTTTCTATAGACAAATAAATATATTTATCGCTTGAATTAACAAAACATAGAAATAAAAAAATATTTCGACTCGTTAGTAACCATTTTTAGAGCTTAAAAAAGGTTTAACGTTATTTAGACAAATACCTCAGGATTTTTTCTTTGCGTTCTTAAACTTATTAGAATAAAACAATATTATGACATGTCAGTAAGCTTTTTTTATAACTCAATTTCTTAACGTTATTTAGACGAATAAACTGATTTAGGGTGTAGACAATTATTTTATGGAATTGTTTATTATACACTTTACTCATTAAGTAATTGACCATTAGAATTAAGTAATTTGTCTAATAGAATTAAATGTATTTTTTTGTAAAGTATATCATCATAATTTGATATAAATATACATTGAAGAATAACCACACCAGTTTCCTCACAATTTATTTAACAAATAATCTACAGAAGCCTAAAGATATAGCTTCTTCATGAACTGCCATCAGCTCCAAATCAAACAGTCAAATCAATATTAAGCCTATACTATATATTATTTGTATTCTGTCACTGGAAACGTCATTCACTTCTCTTTTTCGCCTCTGTCTGGAGACTGGTGGAAGTAGTCCAGCCGCCATTTGTTTGGCCTCCTCCATGAAGTGTGGGAACCTTCTGCCGTGCCTGTATAAATAAAGAGAAATGATTGTAGGAATTATACATATTTTGTTAATATTGGGGTTGAGGTATATATTCATATTTGAAATAAACAAAAACATCCCCATCCAGATGGAAGTTCTCAAGCAGTACTGTGCACCACCATTTTCTGAGGACAGGCATGTCTTTCTAAAGTAAGGGGTTATTCAGAGAATTGACAATGATAAAATATGCATACAAGTATGAATTTTTCGATATTGTAACCTTATGTCAAAAATCCAATTCTTATTTTAAACGTATCTTTTCAATCGTCAGCTCTTTTTTCATTGAATGTAATGCCTACTTACAACAGTGAAGTCAAACGGTGCCTCCTTGGCAAGGTACCAAGCATACTGTGATGGAAAATTGTAATTGGTGACAACATTCACACGCGTTGTTATAGTGCTGACTGTTTTGATGCTCGTCATTGTAGTCCTTTGCATAACCTGACCTTCTTTTTTCATATTACTATTCAGATGTAAAGCTGTTCCGCCGAATTCAACAACCGTAGAAACAGAGGAAAGGACACAACATTATCGAGACCAATCTCATGGGCCCTGACGAACCGGTGAAACGGATAAGTCTGATGAATTGAACCACGGGTCGAACCAATGATGGGGCAAGAGTGGTGTTTTTTTTGCTTAAAAACATAAGGGGTAACGCTGTCTTCTTTTTTATCGGGCGTAATGAAAAAAAACTAAAAGACTAACACTGTCGTTTTTATTGGTCGTCGTGAAAAAAAACATAAGGTGTAACACTGTATTCTTCGTAAAAAAACGTTTGTTTTCTATCAATTCAAACTTAAGGGAAAACACTGGTGTTTTCTTATCTTAAAAACATAAGGGGTAACACTGTTGTGTTTTATCAATTATAAAATAAATTATTGATAAAATGTCATTAGTTCTCTAAGAAATCACAAGGGGTGATGCTGTCATTTTTTATTGGTCATCATGACGTCACTGTTCCATCCGTTTAAGTCAGAACTATGGATGCAGAAGTCAATGGCTCTGCTGTTGTAGTTTGAACCGTTGTTCGAGAAGCCAATTGTTCAGACGTTACTGTTTCGTCTGATGAAGTTGGAAGCGTCGATTTTTCAGTTGAAGTCCCTGTACAGAAAAGTTATTATTTTACACTAAATATTTTCATTCGCCGTACAGGATTTAATATCAATGTGACAGGTAATATGTATGACAATAGCAATCGTAATCTACATATACTTGTATCTGGGGGATGGCTGTGAATGAGTGCACTCATTCCCCAGAACAGATAGGAAACAGCTCACCTGCCGAGACACCTCTTATTGGTCAAAGGTTCTAAAATGCTAAAACTGTTCAAAGTTGTCTCCCAGAGGTTTCAAGGAGACAATGATGACTTGAACCCATGTCTCCAGATCTAGGTTGAGATTAGGTGTGCATCGACTACCTCCGGTCCACCACCGAGACACAGAATAAGAAGTTCGGAAGTTATACTTATGGTTGGAATCAATGTCATGTGAATCTACCGTGTCAAATATGACTTTGACCAATGTTATGACTAGCATGTCTGTGGTCAAGTGGAGTGTCTTGTTGTTAATAAGGGGAGACGATTGTAAGCACTGCAGAACTGGGTTCAAGTCCCACCAACAACACTCAGATCAAACATATTGGCTATTTTGAACCAGTCTCGTGAATTGTAAAGCCAATTATAACCTCTCACCAATTCCTAGCTGGTGTCTCTGTGGCGCAGGTGATAGAGCTGTTACCTATCTGTTCTGGAGACACGGGTTCGAATCCTGCCACAGCAGGTTTTGTGGGAATGAATGTATGGTGAATGGAAGAGTGCGAATAACTGTCTGTGTGAATTGATTGATGTGAATGACTTAATTCACAATAATCAATTTGCCCAGACGGTAATTCAGAATGAATGGGTGAGTGGGAATGACTGTCTGGGGGACTGGATGGCTGGGAGTGAGTGCACTCATTCACAGCCATCCAGTCCCCCAGACAGTCATTCGAAATGAATGTGTGAGAGTATGGATCCCTTCACTAGACAGTTGTTCCCACTAACTGCCATGGCAGGATACAAACCCATGTCCCCAGAACAGATAGGAAACAGCTCACCTGCCGAGGCACCTCTTGTTATGTAAAAGTGTAAAAAAATAAATATTTTAGACATACCCAGGACTTGAACCCAGGTTGCTAGATCTCAGATGAGGTTGAATTATCATCAGACAGCGTCTCTCTCCATTGCGCCACCGAGACACACAGTCTGTGAAGTTCTACTCGTAGTTCAAGTTAGAATGTACAGAATAGGAGGATTTCCTAATCAGCAAATGCAGGATGTATGTGTACAGACGTCTTTAAGGACTGACCTTCATAAGCACAGCAGACCTGGGTCCAAGCCCCCACCAATGACACTATTCTTGAGACACGTGGGTTGAACTCACACCAAAATTGCGCTCCCTGGAATCAAAATATTTTACAATAATCAATTTTAAGTGAACTGTAAAGTCAATTATAACCTCACACTAGCTGGTGCCTATGTGGCGCAGGTGGTAGAGCTGTTACCTAGCTGTTCCGGAGACATAGGTTCGATTCCGGCCTAGCCCTAGGCCGGAATCGAACCCATGTGGGTGAATGGATGAGTGTGGATAACTGTCTGTGATTACTGTGAATGACTTAATTCACAATAATCAATTCCAAAAAAGTGAACAATGCTATGTGAATTATAAATTCTATTTTTAACTTTAGCGCAGTGGCTAGAGCTGTCGGTGATCAACTCTGGAGACGTGGGTGTTACGAAGCCGACCTACTGCGCTCGTTATTACCCGGGTAGACAACCCGTAACCTATGTACGTTCTGTGCTGAACTTGTATGTTCCTAAGCTTTCCTTGGTGAGTGCAATCTTACCTATCTAGGGGGGTCAGGTGTGAGGCACTCACCACAGGTCCACAGCCACCGTAGGCGAACAGCTCCGTGTCCCGGTACACCGGGATCCCACCGAATTCTGTGTGACCACAGGGGGCGCTGTTGCACATGTTCTGCAATCTGTACGAGTTTGAAGCATAGACAGACACGAAAAAACATAAATAAACATAAAATCTCCCCCTTACCTTTTTATTAAAGGTGCTTAATAAATACATTTGATTTGATTAGCATTTTACATTAGCATTTTGATTAGCATTTCCTATTACAGGCTACTTCGTAAAATGCTGTTTAGAATTAATGTTAGGATCAAGAAAAGAAAGACCACGGTGGGGGGAGATCTCGTTTAGTTATAACGCACACGTGCATGTGAAGAAAATGATCACACTTTTCGGTGGGTCGCAGCAGAATTCGGGTGCAACACCGGCAAACTTGTCTACAGGAGACCATACCCAAAAAAGAAGATTAATAAATAGCTGCCTAGCTTTAGCAGTAGCCTTGTGGAAGACTCTGGTCATCTGTACTTAGTGCGCATTACTAGATTAAATGTTTGGACCGGCTTATTGCCTGCAACAGCCACCGATTTGTTTCTCGTCAGAGAATTGGATACATTTATTGCTGTAAAGTTGTATATAGACGTTCAACAAATAAGTTTAAAAAAATGCCTCATGTATTTTGCCTTTTCTAGCTTAAGGTATAATTGAAATTGACTTCATTGAGGAAATAATACTGAAGTATTAAGTAAGTATTAAGTATTTCAGTAGGTTTCTTTTTTTTTTTGGAAAATATTACGATATCTTATAATTGTTAGTATTTGTTACCATCTATCTGTAGATAGATGGTAACAAATAATAGATAGATGGTGTTTTCTTTTTTATCACTCTGTTATATTAGATGTAAAGACTTTATCGATTAAAAGATATATCCATCTATAAAGTCTGGCATCTTAAACGTCAAAGTACACCGAAACACTGAACCCGATCAGCGGTGAATTGACTGATCACCAAACAGGTGGTCAGCTTGAGGGTGAGGGGAGCCTGCGTGCGTTGCTGACCGTGTTGGGCTGCAGGTGAGCGAGCGAGGGCAGGTTGAAGAGCCCCTGGATGAGCTCGGGGGGGGCGGGCCTGGCCCAGCCACAGGAAGAGGGGCGTGGCCCGTTCTCCAGCAGGAAGGCTCCGCCGTCGGACAGGCGGTCCTCGGAGCAGCGCAGCGGCGACGGCACCGCCTCGCCCTCCAGCTCCATGTTGTGCTGCGGAAAGATCGGAAACGTTACAATTGATCGGAAATCTATTTTATCGAAAAACCATCATCTACCGAGTTCTGCTGAGTTCCGCTGAGTTCCATTCAAAACCATTTCTAGCCGAGTCAGAGTCAGCCCCTGCCCCTCGGTGAACCCCCCCCCCCCCTCACCAGTGGGATGAGGCGGGGGTACAGCAGCAGCTGGGTGTCCTCCACGCCCATGGCCATGACGGCCAGCCGCTGGTGGGCGCGGTCGTCCGTGGACAGCTCCGTGCTGCCAACCAGGGGGGGCCGTCCTCATCAGGCTGTTCATGTACACCGGGAACACCTTCATGGTCTCGGGCAGGATCAGCTGGGAGGGGGGGGGGTGGAGAGGAGTCCATTAGACCAGCCAGAGAAGTCATTACATTTAGGCCCAGGGAATGGGAATGGGATTGGGCCTAAGGCCCAATCCCATTCCCCTTCCCCTTACCCCTTCAAAACAGGGGGAGGGTTAAGGGGTAGAAATGGGATTGGGCCTTACATTACATTTGTAAGTCGTGTTGCGTAAAATGTTACAGTGGTCTCGTTGGGGTAGAAAATATGTATGTCCAGTACGGTATGACACTAGTAAGCCGATCGATGAATGACCTGAAGGCACTTATGAATAACTAGACTTTACCAAATATATACAACGCTAACAGAACAAACTCAAATCCAGCGAAATTGAAATGGAACAATGAATACAAATATTATCGACACGCAACGACATATTACTGCTCGGCACTTGTTTCTATGAATATCTTAAATGTACCGACAGCGATATGTTGTTTCCCTTTCTTCTGACGAATGTACTCATTGTCTCTTCTGATAAAAGCGTCTGCAAAATACCCTGAATTTAATTGTAAATTTAAACGACATGTTGAGTCTTAACAACACTCCGTCTTTGGATCCAGAGCGTCTTGAATTGGACTACGCAGTGAAGTAAAACTCTGCACAGCCTTTTGCGGGACATGTGTCAGACCCCTGGGAAGAGCTGCACCGACATCACATTAAATCGTGAGACACAGTTTCTTGTATTTGGGAGCGCAGTCAGTGGTCCACCGACCTGGCTGGCGGCAGAGGGGCTGGCACAGTTCTTGCGGTAGCAGGCCAGCATGTGGGCGGTCTGGTTGACCAGGATCTCCCGGACGCTCTTCAGTGGCTGCTTCAGGATGGCGCGGTAGGCTGGGGAACACCGGGATGATAAACAGTTGTTAGCTTCAGGATGGCGCGGTAGGCTAGGGAACACCGAGATAATAATCATTTATTAGCCATCGGTATTTATATCATTGACTGTAAAAAGGCGCTTGACACCGGGGGAATAGAGACGTTGTAAAAACGAAGTAATCAATAAATGAGTTTAAAATTAATAGAGAAAAAACAATACATACAATGTGAATAAAAATAACAAACTCAACTTATTCACGTCAAGTTTATTAAAACCATTCACATGTTTTGAGTAAGAGCCCGCTTTCCGAAAGAAGTTTATAACTGCCTTGGCATTTTTTGAGCTCAGTTTCATCCACCAATTAAAACCGTAGTGGATGGCAGTAAAGGGTTAAACGGACATCGTTGCAGTTTCGCAGGGATTTCTCTCCTGATATTGTAGGAGATGTCATCCGCAGTCATCTTTACGAGGAGAGCATGTGGTCCCGGTTACCAGGAGAGATATTAATCCCAGTAGCTGGTAAGCCGACGAGCAGCCATGTTAAACCAGACTTTAGGGTGATGTATGGAGTGGCAAGGAGAAGGAGTAGGGGGGTCAGCCTGGGGTCAAACCCAGGCCCCCGCATTACAGTGTGGGGCTGTCTGTCAGCACGTATGATGAACGTGCGTCTGTAATAAAGCACTGCTCAGACTCCTTTTCTCATTATTACTGCTACTTGGACAACGTTTGCTAAAGCCTCTGGCAGGTCAACTTTTCTTAACGGGAAGGTGTTTGGAGTCATGCCGGCATTGTTAAACCGGCAATACATATCAATTAATACTGTTAATATTGAGATATGATCACACTTTAAGTCATCTGGCATAATGTATCTTCTAACTAAAAACAACAAATGAACGTCTCAACTGGTTCGGTTATGACGTCTCGATGACTGATTAACTTCTAATTCAATTGTTGGCGTAGTGGAATATATATCCGTCATCTTATCATCACTATGAAGTGATTAAGGCTGTAAACGAAGCAAACGCATTCATTTTAATAACTGGTATTTTCCAACTGACATTTCTAACCGACATATTCAAACTCAAATTGAGGTTCAAATAAGCTGAGGAACGCAGAAGAGTTACTGCGGTGTGGACACGCAAATGGAAACGCAAATCTTTAAAACCTGTACACTGAATAGGTTTGCAGAGGACTATATACAATATGCACAATGAAGGCCTGGTCCCACCATAGGTTTGCAGAGAACTATATACAGTACACTTGAAAGGGGTGGGGGGAGGTTGTGAGGGTCTGCAACCAGTGTCCATCTCAAGGGAAATACATATAGGCTAGTGGAATAAATAGAAGTTGCTTACCTCTAGCATGGCTAGCTTCACACAGTTGTTCATATGCACTCTTGCTCGCTTGTGTTTTTTTATCCGTTCTGACAGATGTTTCAGGTCTGTCAACCCTGTCTGTGTCCACGAACTACCTATCACACGCACTTATTTTAAAAAGTATACAAGGAAAGCAAAAAATTGCATTGGCATACCCACAGCTAGTTAGCCAAGCCTGAACCAAACTCTGGAAAAACTTCTCTTGTAGGCTCTATCCTTTTCTCTTGCTTGTTGGGTTATGTTCACTTCTGGCTTTTTCTTTTACTTGCAATTTTTCTGCAAATGTTCTTCTTTCGAAGGGATTCATAAGCAAAGACTCAACTGAATGGGGCTAGCTGAACTCACAGGGAAACAGTGGTAGCCATAGGTGGTAGCAGTACTCAAAGTCGCCATCTTGCTGATCTCTGAGGTAATGGCAAATGCGCGGTCTTGAGCGCCCCAAAGCCATACAATTCGACGACGCTGATTGGCGAAATGATGTACTATTCTGCCTAGCAACGGGGGAACCATTGGCTAATAATTCAGGCATGTGGGGCTGAGCGAACTGCGCCCCACGGAAGACATCACCAAAATGAACGTTGAACATGTAGGCCTAAGTCAATGAAGATTTAATGAAGGGGGATTCTAAAGATATTCTAAAGTAAATGCATTATTCGAATGCAATTAAAATAGATTAATTCTCAAAATGAGAAGATTATTAAAAAAAATATATAGGATATTTAAAAAAGAAAAGATGTCCGGTCGGCGGGAGGGCGGCGCCCCAGCGCCCTCTATAGGCGAGCCGCGACTGGTACACCGGTACGCCCGACATGGTTTACGAGAAGGTGATGTAATTTCCTGGTTGCAGCACTTATAGCGTTCCCGTTTTTCATTGGCTAGTTATTGTTATTTTTAGCTAAATGAGCCTCTTTAGCAAACCAGGTTGAAAATAAACAACACAAACTACATTATGTTGCACGCACAGCAAAACCGGGCAATGCATGGATTGGAGCCCAGCGAATCGTGTGTAAATATGGACGCAATAATGGGAGCGGAGTGAAGAGTTGTCTGTGTGTTATTATCCAGAGTAAAGTCGTACAATATTTACTGGACTGTGTTATGAATTTGTGAAGCTGCAACGGAAATGGAAAGGACTCAGATTATGTTCACTGGTAATTTTATTATAAATAAACGCTTTTAAAGTTGAACTTGTTTATGGTGATCAGAGCAACATGATTCTAAAACCTTTAACTGTTCATTCGATTGTTAATATATTAGTCAATTCAATTTTAGTTCAAATTTGGCAGAGATAGCCCTTAAAACAATGTCTTCTAGCTGTGAAACATCTCAGAACACCGCTTTAGCTCCCTGGAGTAAAGACGGTTTTTACACCTCCCTCTATATTATACATCGTACTACGCAGTTTATTTGGTCCACAGTGCTTTTGGTTTCAAAGGCTTTTCACTTCAACCATCCAACCGTAATCAAAATAATGTATTGCATTCAGGTCTGTTTGATTGGGAACATAAAATCAATGTAGTTCTTCAGACATCTTAAAAAAAAAAAAAAAAGAATTCTACTATATAATATATATATATATATATAAAAAAGGGGTGTTGATTCTTAAATAGTTCTCTGTAGTCCGACCACCGAAACACCACCGGCTCGTCACGGTTACCAGCTTCGTCGTGGCAGGGGATGGTTGTTTAGTCGTCGTCGCCATGGTGACGATCAACCATCGGAGAGGACAAGAAAGCCGGTTCCGTCCTGATTGGCAGGACATCCGGCTCTGAGTCCCAGCCGGGTCCCTTGTGCGTTTCCTAACAGTCTGAGAGGAGCAGGGGGGGGGGGGGGGGGGGGGGGGGGGGGGGAGGAGGGGGCGGAGCTTCACTCCTCGTGGTCGGTGTCCATCTCGGTGAGCACGGAGAAGCACACCTTCTGGATGAGCAGGCCCGACCGGGCTGGAGGGAGGAGGAGGAGAGGAGAGGGTGTTAACGGCGGAGCCCGGTTAGCAGACGCTGTTACCCAAAGTGACTTACAATAAGTACATTGGTCAGAAGAAAGAGAAACAATATCTCTGTCGGAACAGTAAGGATGTAAGGATACAAGCACTAGGTTAACCCCTTCATAACCGTACATAAAGATAGCTGGGATGAGATGCTACACGATGCTAAGTTCTAAATTAAGTGAAAGGACGTACAACATACAATAATTGTGTGAGTCATTTGTATCTAAAAGGTTCAAAATTCAGTTGCGAGGAAGTGCAACCAACTTTTGCGCTCAAAACTGATGTTCAACGTGATGAGGACCTGAGGATTCTGTCTAGTAGCCCCTAGCTCAATCCACGCCTCATTACATTGGTTCTAGGGTTAAAGGCAGAGCGTTGAAACAGTGGAAGGTGATCGTCTGGAGAGAGCCTCACCGATCAGGCGCCGCAGCCACAGCGGCCTCTTGGTGGCCGGAGTGTAGATGCACAGGAAGTAAACGGGGATGCCTGATAGGGCGATGCCGATGCCGATCAGGGAGTTGACGGTGTCGCTGTAGAGCGGCACCACCACCAGGAACACCGTCAGGATGCAGAAGACGATCGGGAAGAACAGGCTGAGCTGTGGGGGGACGGGGGGACGGGGGGGAGAGGTCAGAGGTCAGCGTAAGACCGAGACGGGCGTTGGAGCGCCGCTGTCGGGACAGCAGAGGGCAGAACTTTGACCATTCTGAAGATGTAATGGCCGCACCGATTTAAAACAAAATAATAATAATACATTTGATTCATCGAGTGTATTTTGAAGTACTCAAAGACCCTTTACAGAGCAAACACAAAATAAAATCATTTAATAAGAACGTATATTAGTAAAAAAGGAGGAAGGGAAGGAGGTTATGCAGTGAGAACAATCGTAAAAAGGTGGGTTTTAACACACACACGCACTACGGAAATAATACTTAAGGTTAAACGAGTGGCGTGAGAGCGGTACCTTGAGGGGCCTATGGCGGTCCGGTTGCTTCCAGCGCAGGTACAGCTGTCCCAGGATGGACAGGCCCACGAAGAACCAGTAGCTGAAGCTGTAGTAGTTGATGAGCCGGAAGATGTCCTCCACGCACAGGTAGATCAACGCCATCACCCCCTGGGAGAGACACACACCAGGCAGGGGGAGGTGAACGTCTGGGTACGAGGTGGAGCGCGACGCGCGAGCTACGTCGTTAGCATCGTTAGCACGGCGCGGCTAGCAGACGCCGGGGGCTACTCACGTTGAAGAGCAGCGCGGGAACGGGGGTGTAGCGGTGCACGTGGATCATGCACAGGTAGTCGGGCAGGTGGCCCTCCCTGGAGCCCACGAAGAACAGCCTGCACACACACACACACACACACGCACACGCACACGCACGCACACACACACACACACACACACACACACACACACACACACACACACACACACACACACAAACACACACAAACGTTAGACACGCGACCAATAATCTGCCCTCAAAGACAAACACGAGACAGGAAATTAACTTTCTGTTTTTCAGCGGGTGTGCCTTTTTTTTTATCATCGAATCGAGTTGTTTGTGTGTAAGCATTCCATCTTCTCATCTCACACACACACACAGAGACACACACAAGACACACACACACACACACACGGACCCTCTGGCCCTGGGCCCGGAGGAGGCGTTGTCATGGTTACTCACCGGGACGAGGCCAGGATGGAGGCGTTGAGGCCCCCGAAGCAGGACAGCGCCACGGCCAGCGGGATGGTCCAGTTCATCACGCCAAACACCTGGTCGGCAAACGTCTGGCGGGGAGGAGAGAGGGGGCGGGGCTTAATGCACGCCGGGCTGTCGGACCCCAGTTATGGTCGAGGTCAGAGACGCCAGGCAAAGACGATCGTGCAAGTGCACCACACGGCCACCAGATGGCGACCAAGGCCGCGTGTTCTGCGGGCGATCGACCCGTCCTGTGAAACCCTCCCTAAGCGTCTACACATGGATGTGGAACCCCGGCGGTGAGGTATCAAAATGTTGCCCAGAGACACCAGATAATCGGTTTATATTAAGCATTACATCAAACATGCGATTCAACCTAACTCTGACGACAGAAACAACAAAGGTAAGGCATCATTTATGGTCGTAGCTAGAAAAGGTGGACTTTGTTCTTGATGGTTTTGGGATTGTACTTCAGCAGAGTTGTGTTTCATTGAGCTATCAATGGTAATAGCAGAGAATGAATCAACTGAAAGGGGCTGGGTCACAGCACCGCTCTGTCATGTGTTTAATGCCTTTGAAGGGGGGGGGGGGGGGATAGGGGTCCTCTCGAGGGGAAGAGGTTAACAACATTACTCTGATCTTTAATCCTATTCAAAACCGGTCCCTGGTGTGGTTGGAATTCTTTAAAATAATACTTTCTTTGACACATTTATTCAAACAATTTGAACCCCCAAAATACCCCGTCTGGACTTAAAAGGGTTCATAACTCCAGACTCAAACGACATGCGGCCTGGAGGGGGTAACGGCTTACTGCGTGAGGTTTAATCTGCCACAAAGCGAGCGCGTGCAGGAGAGAGAGAGACCAGAGCACTCACCACGGCCACCGCGTCACTGTCCAGTATGGCGTTGATGGGCAGGACGGCGTAGTAGGCCACGTTGGTCAGGATGTAGATCACCGTGACAACGGGCATGGAGATGGCGATGGCCAGCGGCAGGTTCCTGCGGTTCACCACAATCACCAGCAGGGGGCGACAGAGCACCGGGAGAGGGAAGAGGGAGAATAATACTTCAGAGGAGTGCAGGAGCAACAGAGGTTGAGAGCTGACCCATGGGGGGGGGGGGTCGGGGGTGGGGGTCGGGGGTGGGGGGGGTAGGTGTGGTGGAGTCAGTCACCTAATCTGCCTGAGAACTCCCAGAGAGGCATGCAGTCCAATCACGTGCCTCGTTTTGCTTCATATGATCGTCTGATGGACGGCGTGAATCAAAGCAGGGGCGAAACCGAGCATTCCCTCACACACACACACACACACACACACACACACACACACACACACACACACACACACACACGCACGCACCACATGCACGTTCACACACACACCAACACGTGTGTGGTCCATGCATGCACACACCCACACACACCAACACGTGCACGGTCCATGCATGCACACACCCACACACACCAACACGTGCACGGTCCATGCATGCACACACACATCACTGGAGCTCTCAGCGTCTCCATCTCTCCGACACACTGAATTTAATATATAAATAGGGTGGATTCTGACTCACTATTTCCCAATCCACAATCTGTTTCTTTATTAACGTGAATACAGCTTGGGTGTGTCTAGCAAAAAGAGTTCCCCCTCCCATTTATCAACTTCTTTATGATATATTCAGCCTCCCCCTTTAATCATTACTATATCACATATGTAGCCTCCTCTTTTAATCATTACTATATCACATATGTAGCCTCCCCCTTTAATCATTACTATATCACATATGTAGCCTCCCCTTTTAATCATTACTATATCACATACAGCCTGTCCTTTAATCATATACATTAATGTCCTCCCCTTTAATCGTGACTCTATGGATGTCCTCCCCTTTAATCGTGACCCTATGAATGTCCTCCCCTTTGATCGTGACCCTATGGATGTCCTCCCCTTTAATCGTGACCCTATGGATGTCCTCCCCTTTGATCGTGACCCTATGAATGTCCTCCCCTTTGATCGTGACCCTATGAATGTCCTCCCCTTTGATCGTGACCCTATGAATGTCCTCCCCTTTAATCGTGACCCTATGGATGTCCTCCCCTTTAATCGTGACCCTATGGATGTCCTCCCCTTTAATCGTGACCCTATGGATGTCCTCCCCTTTAATCGTGACCCTATGAAGGTCCTCCCCTTTAATCGTGACTCTATTCCTTTACCTCTCTGGGTCCTTGATCTCCTCGGTGACAAAGTTGAGCGTGTCCCAGCCGGAGTAGGAGAAGAGGGCGGAGTAGAGGGCCAGGGCGAGGGCCCCGGGGTCCGTGGAGGAGCCCTCGAACATGCCCTCGAAGTTCTGGGTGTGGCCTGAGGAGACACACACACACACACACACACACACACACACACACACACACACACACACACACACACACACACACACACACACACACACACACACACACACACACACACACACATACACACACACCCGAGCGTTTAGGGGACATTCTCAAGGCGACCGCGGACCGCTGCACATCTCTGCTTCTTAAGTATCTTTTTAAAGCACCTGTTGTTAACTAATGAGTATTCTGGAGCCACAACCATTCCGTCACCAAGGGAACTAGAGTTTGTGTTGCTGTTAACCAGCAGACTGCGGGACTGGCGGGGTTATCAAAACAACAGATTCCTGTCCTTTGATTGGTTCTCTCATCATCAGTCTGACGAAGGCCTCAAAGTGGAAGGACGATGGGTGTGTGGACAAACCCTCAGAGAGACGGTCGGGTTCAGAACCCGCCTCTCTGCCGGGGGGGGGGGGGGAGGGGGGAGGGGGGGAGGGGGGGAGACGGGGGAGGGGGGGGGGGGGGACGCAGATGACCCCTACCTTGTCCGATCCTCACCAGGCCGGTGATGATGACGGCGATGAGCGCGATGACCTTGGCGTAGGTGAAGAAGTCCTGCACCCTGGTGCCCCACTTGACGTACGCACAGTTCACGAACGTCAGCAGGCCTGCGGAGCGGGACGAGAACCACACGTGAACCTCCCCCCACGCTCACAGCCTCGCAGGCATCGGCTCACCCCTTCTCCATGGGTTAGTGGTTATTGTTTGGATTTTGGTTCGGTTTGGTTGTGCACAAACATAGACACACACACACAGGCACACAAGCGCACACACACACAGATACACACACGCACACACACACACGCGCATCCACACACGCACACATATTTTCCGCCCTGCCAGGCTGAAGGGTTTGAGGAAGCGAGGCTGCTGACTCAAGCAGTCCAGACTCTTGTTTTTCAGAGCAGGAAACAGCTGAGTGTAGCACATACATACTTGGACACACATACACACACACACATACACACACACACATTCTCTCACACAGGTGCGTAGAGCCGTCTCAAGGAGTACATTGTTGTTTGTCCCTGAGCAAGCAGACCCTCAATACGGCGAACCAGAGGTAGTAGTTTCCTCTGAATCTCACTCTGAAAGTGTTAGTGTGTACACATTAGTGTGTACTGTATTCACATAAGATGCATTGTGTGGGAACTAACTCAAAGGCAGCCTAGGGAGAGTCCTGGAGTAACAAGTGTACCTCCCCCCACCTCCCCCAATCTCCCACTCCCCTGAAACGCTGCGTCAACATCTCCCTATCTCTCTCTCTGTCTCTCTCTGTCTCTCTCTCTCTCTCTCTCTCTCTCTCTCTCTCTCTCTCCTCTCTCTCTCTCTCTCTCTCTCCCTCTCTCCCTCTCATCTCTCATCGCGCTCTTGAATTTCTTTATCTGTTCTCGTCTCAAGGTTTGAACAGCGTCTGGTCGGTCGGCCCCCTGTGGTGATAAGGGGGGGGGGGGGGGGACCACGGCCTGAGTGACAGGGCCCCCTGGAGTCCTTCAGCCCCAGAGCAATAAACCAAACGTACGCTGGCGTATTGAACCGTGTTCTTCTAAACATGAAGCCTTAGTCAAAACAACGGCAAAGAAGATAAACCGTCCCGTCCCCCACCGCATTGGGGCCGCGGGGGGGGGGTGGGGGGGCTAACAGGTTTACCCTCTACAGGAAGGCAGGGAAACCAAAACAGCTCAGGGCCCTGGGGGGGGGGACTACAGACGCAGTGAACGGCCAGACGAGAGGGGTGGTGAGAGGGGAACGGGGAGCGGGGCTCCGGGAGGACCCAGCGACGGAACGCCCTCCAGATGTGGAGGTGAGCTGGCGTTGTTGGGGTTCAACAGAAGCCCGTCGCCCCCCGTCGGTCTGGGGGGGGGTCACGAGTCAGGGCTGGGACGGACTTTGAACCGACGCAGACAAAACACTGTATCTCTGATTCTGCTCCGTAAAACGTTATTCAGAAAACAACAGATTCCAAGTAATGTTATTCAGAACGATGTTATGTTATGACGTTAGGCCCCCCGCCTCTGGAGCTACTGCACGGGGGCTGTTAGCATCGAGGCTAACAGTGTTAGCAGCGCCTCGCCGGAGACACGGCGTCTCGTCCTCCTTTGTGTTTATTCTGGGCCTCCGCGGGGAAGGCTAGGTGTGTGAACCAAACCGTAAAGGTAGCCATGGCGACGGGCAGGGGGGGATATTTGCATTCCGAGCGTATTGTCCAGTGAGGTGAGTGGGAGTGTTGTTAAGGTCACCACAGAAGTTCCTTACGGGAAGATGGAGATGGATCCCCCCCCCCCCCCCCCCCGTGGTGTCTGTTATGTTGGGACGGGGGTTAGGGGGGAGGGATGAGGTGAGTAAAACAGAGGCTGGGAAAAGGAACTCTGTGTGTGTGTGTGTGTGTGTGTGTGTGTGTGTGTGTGTGTGTGTGTGTGTGTGTGTGTGTGTCTGTGTGTGTGTGTGTGTGTGTGTGTGTGTGTGTGTGTGTGTGTGTGTGTGTGTCTGTGTGTGTGTGTGTGTGTGTGTGTGTGTGTGTGTGTGTGTGTCTGTGTGTGTGTGTGTATGTGTATGTGTGTGTGTGTGTGTGTGTGTGTGTGTGTGTGTGTGTGTGTGTGTGTGTGTGTGTGTGTGTGCGTGCGTGTGATGGTTGTGGGTCTGGGTGTGTGTGTTTCCTGGAGGACCTGGAGTCTTGCTGAGTCGTCTTGGAGCTCTAAAGGTCAGAGTCTTCACTGCGGCGAGGACTTTAACTCCCGCCTATCGGCTCATCGGTCTACGCAACAAGGCCCGGCTTATCTGTGTGTGTGTGTGTGTGTGTGTGTTTGTGTGTGTGTGTGTGTGTGTGTGTGTGTGTGTGTGTGTGTGTGTGTGTGTGTGTGTGTGTGTGTGTGTGTGTGTGTGTGTGTGTGTGTGTGTGTGTGTGTGTGTGTGTGTGTGTGTGTGTGTGCGTTTGTGAATACGTATATCTCTATAATCTGCGTGGGTGTGCACGTGTCCACGTGCGCACCGCGGGTTAATGAGTGTTGTTTATGGCTTCCCGTGTGGTACTCAAACCGGCGTCAGCTGTTATGGCCGAAGCTTCGGTCGGCCCTCTTGGTTTTCACTTCATGTCAAGTTGAGTTATCTTCCTGAATCTCCAGCGGTTGCCGTGGCGACTCAGGTTTATCACAGCGTGGGCACACCGTGATTAAAGGAGACGTACTCTCTTTTGAGGGGCGGGTTCCTGTCGTCTCCATGGCGACTGGCCGGCGGCGTGGCGGCCTCTTCATCACCCGGGGATGGGGCCCGCGGACAGACGTCCCTACGGACCCTCGACCAGAGAGCCGCCTGGAGCGGAGGGCGGGGGGGGGGGGGGGCTCCTCACACCCGCGTGTGTTGGAGGGGAAATGAGTCGAGCGGGTTCCTCTTTCTCCCAGCCTCTGAGCAGCGGACCTGCTGACTCGGAGCGTTGCCTCACCTCTCACATGTCTGCCGCTATCTACCACGCCATCTACAGCTCTCACCCACTCACTCACTCATTACTCCATCAGTCACAGCCGGCTATAGCTCTCTGTGGCGCTCACGTGTCGGCCACTATCTACCCCTCTGTCTGCAGCCCTCACTCGTTCACTCACTCACTCACTCACTCACTCACTCACTCACTCGCTCACTCACTCACTCGCTCACTCACTCACTCGTTCACTCACTCACTCACTCACTCACTCACTCACTCACTCACTCACTCACTCACTCACTCACTCACTCACTCACTCACTCACTCGTTCACTCGTTCACTCACTCACTCACTCACTCACTCACTCACTCACTCACTCACTCACTCACTCACTCACTCATCACTCAAACCTCTGCTATAGCTCTCTGTAGCTCTCCTTCCCTGTCAGACACGTAAATATACTGTATATCAATTTACAGAATATCCCAACCACGCTCATTGTAATCAGTATTATTACTTCATAATTGAGGGTCAGGTCTCTCAAAGGACAGACAGAGCGGAGATCGAACCCAGACACACTCTCTGCCACGGTCGCCGAATATCACATCGATATGCATGCATCACACAGGACCCCAAACAAACCACCCACACAGTTATCCCACACACACACACACACACACACACACACACACACACACACACACACACACACACACACACACACACACACACACACACACACACACACACACACACACACACACACACACACACTCACATATGCAGGCGGCGGCCAGCATGCGGTTGGCCAGGTAGGGCGCGATGCAGGTGGGGAAGACGGGCTGCACCATGTAGTTGGAGAAGGTGATGGCGATGACGGCCTGGCTGGTGGGCTCGATGATGAGCAGCGACGTCCACAGCCGGATGAAGGCCAGGAAGCCGCCGAAGGCCTCCAGGATGTAGGCGTAGGACGCGCCCGACTTGGTGATGGTGGTGCCCAGCTCGGCGTAGCACAGCGCGCCAAACACCGAGAAGATCCCGCCCACCGTCCAGATGAGCAGCGACAGGCCGTAGGACGCGCTGTGGATCAGCACGCCCTTCGGCGACACGAAGATCCCCGAGCCGATCATGTTGCCCACGATGAGGCAGACGCCGTTCAGCAGCGAGATCTCCTTCTTCAGCTTCATGGAGTCGCCGCCGCCGCCGCCGCCGCCGGAGACAGAGCCGGAGTCGGAGCCCTTGGCGGCGGGGGCGGAGTCCTGGGCGTGGGGCGCGGTGGGGGCCGCGGCGTGGGGCGACATGGTGGGGGTGGGGGGGTGGTGAGAGGGGGAGGGAGGGAGAGGGGGTTTAGACTGGGGGAGGAAGGACCCGCTGGAAGGGGGGGGGGAAGGGGAGGTCTCTGGAGCGGGATGGACGGGCGGACGGACGCTGACGGACGGGCTGAATGCTCCCACGTTCTCGGTTCTGCTACGGAGCTTCCGGTACCATCTGCGGACGACACGACAGAAGAAGGGGGGAAAGGTTTCGTGAGCCAAACGGTTACCGTGGAGACCCAGCGCTCGGAGCAGACCTACGTAACAGAACCTCCGGGGGACCCATGAGCAGTTTGAGAGGTTCTGCGTTCTACATTTCTGTCAGTATTTCCGTGTTACCGTCGCTCGGTGAAGTCGTTTGAGAGCCATTAGGCGGGACGGTAAACATTAAACAGCCGTTAAAGCGCGGGGCTGTTGACTCACCGAGGGGGGGCTTGCCGTGGGCGGAGGGGGCGGGGACAGGGGGCCGCTTCCCAACCCCGGGCGGGCGGGCGGGCACCGCGAGACGACCGTTTATGCGTTATTGAAACACTTGTTTTTATGTTTTTATAGGAGTCACAAACTCACACTGCTACACACACTACTACACACACTGCTACACACATTACACTGAGGTTACGAGGCGTCAGCTTGTTGCTCATGGGTCAAATGCCGACGCTAGCCTGCCCTGCCCCTAGCCCCGCCCCTAGCCCCGCCCCTAGCCCCGCCCCAAGCCCCGCCCCTAGCCCCGCCCCTGGTACCGGAGCTTAACGACCAATGACACTAAGTGGACCTCGGGCCTTAAGAAGTGATAGTATAGTAAAGTATAGTATAGTAGTACAGTATACTAAGATAGTAATACAGTAACGTAAAGTAATAATGTATAGTAATGATGGCTATGACACAGTCTATAGTCATAGTATAGTAGTATACACAACCAGTACACACTGCTGGTGGTTAGTGAGGTCCCCCCTTCACTGTAAAGCCTCTTTGAGTGTCTAGAGAAGCGCAATTTAAATTCACTACAATATTGTTGTTATTATTATTTTAGTAGCATAGTGACATAGTATGAGTACACCCCTGTCCTCATCCAACTTCACTGGCTCCCAGCACACTACCGTATCCAATACAAAACCCTACTCCTCACCTACAAAGCTCTCCACAACCTAGCCCCCAGTTACCTCTGCGACCTCCTCCAAGAATGCACTCCCTTCCGCTCCCTCCGCTCAACCTCTGCTGGACTACTATGTATCCCCGCATCACGACTCACTACAATGGGTGCCCGGTCATTCAGCTGTTCAGCACCCAGGCTCTGGAACTCCCTCCCCCCACACATAAAACAGTCAGACACCATTACAACCTTCAAGTCACAACTCAAAACTCACCTGTTCAAACTCGCACACAACGTCTAACTGATCACTGTTTTGATTGTTTGTTTGTTTTGTTTTGTCTTGTTTTTGTTTTATTTATTTCTTATTTCTTATGTTTATTTATTTATTTATTTATTTTTTCCACAATGTCTTGTTTTTTTTAAAACGATTTATGATGACTATATGCTCTGTAAGGTGACCTTGGGTGTCTTGAAAGGCGCCTCTAAATTAAATGTATTATTATTATTATTATTATAGTAACGTATAGTAATAACGTATTGTAATGATGGCTACTGACACAGTCTAAAGTAATAGTGTAGTAATATATTAAGGTATAATAATAACGTATTGTAATGATGGCTACTGACACAGTTAACAGTTCACAAAGCAAAGCGTTGGACGGTGAAACAGGGAAAACAAGCATTGACGGTTAAATTGATCAAAGATAGAGAGGAATGTTTTCAGTAAATAGAGTCAGGAAGATGCACGCACACACACACACACACACACACACACACACACACACACACACACACACACACACACACACACGTCTCACACACACACACGTCACACACACACACCAACACACACACACACACACACACACACACACACACACACAGACACACACACACACACACACACACACACACACACACACACACACACACACACACACACACACACACACACTATGCTTTGGTTAGAAAAGGTAGCTTTTTCATGGTAGCTCTGCAACAGAAGAGACGCTAGATGGACAATAAGCAGTTCTGTCAGAGAGCAAGGTCCACCGTACCGCTGATAACTCTCCCGCTACGGGCGGCCCCTCAAGGTTACCTCCACATACCCCTCTGGGCTCTACACGGAGCGGGAGCCCGGGTACGGAGACCAGGGGTTCCTATAAAGCACGGATGGAGAACCGCCGCCTCACTAGAACCCTTCTCAGTGGGTCGCAGAGCATTTGTCAAACTTTTAGTTCAGAAGCCTGATAATGAAGTGACGCTGCGATGTTAATCAACGTTTCATCGACTCACTGTTACATTGGTTTGTGACTCCACTGATGCAGCTGTTGGTTCGCTACGTGTTTAAAGCGGTTCATGAAGGTATTGTTAATTACTGCCATGTTATAAATAATCTCTCTCTCTCTCTCTCTCTCTCTCTCTCTCTCTCTCTCTCTCTCTCTCTCTCTCTCTCTCTCTGAATGATTCTTTAAAAGTATCACTCTCTTTATCTTGCATCGCTATAGCTCTCTCTTTATCTTTATCTCTCCCTCTCTGAGAATGAATCAATCCCAAACTATTAACAGACTTCAGAGAAGGTCTCGCTGTAGTTTATCAAACAACAGCCTGGACATTTTCATCCGCCGGTAAAGAAACACCACTGTGTGTTTCAAGAACAGACACACACAAGCATCAACTGAACGAGCAGATGATCTGAGCAGAGGGAATCACAATGATCACATGCCGGCAGAATATGACTTTTGATGACGTTTCATAAGTCACCGGGTCATATGCTGCACGTGGGGGTTCACACCATAGACAGAGAGGGGACACACTTCATCTGGACTACACACAACCATCCACCATCAAACAGGGGCGGACTACCTCAACTCACAGAATAATATATTATACATTATATATATAGGCTATGTCTTACCTTCTGCGTCTAGACTTAATGTGGCGGGTTCCGGGACGGTTCAGCCGGTCTGTCGCGGGGTCTTCTCATTCAAGACGATTCGTCGGCAGCTTCGCTCCTTCTCGGTCCTAATGACTCGTCGCCTTGTGCTCTGCACCCCGGGGTGTCTTCTCGTCCACTGTGCGTCACTTGTGCGTCTCCACCGCGTTACGGACCTGGCTCAGGGTGCTGGGCAGTGATCAGCGGACGGTTCGAGTCCCGCTTCCCCGCTGCGACCGAGGACCAAGTGTATGGGAGGAGGGGAGGAGCTGCTCGGAGGGCGGGTTGGGGTTTAATTGCTTTATAAGCACTAGGCCACTACTGCTCGTCCTGTACTACTGCTGCTGCTGCTGCTGCTGCTCACGCGTGGGGAGATTCGGGATACAATCACGGAGGGGATGTGATCAATGGGGCCCATTGTTCAAGACTCGGTTCACAGGGGTCTTGGGCCCTTTTGCTAATGAAGATAAACAATGAGGGAGGGATGAACATAGGATGTTACTCTCGTTTTGATCGAACCGACTTGAGACAGTAAACATCCATTTATTTGTTATAGTTAATGATAAAGAGAATAGGTCAGTGGTGGAGGACAGGCCGATGGCGCCCTCTGGTGGAGAAGACAGATATCGTCCTGCTGGTGTCACCTCTGTCGTTTCAGGTTCAGCCAAGTCAAGGGGTCACCATAATAAGGGTGATTGTAAAAAGGTGTATCTAAAGAGACCGATTGTCTCCTTAGAATTTTTCTTTAATGTAGCCAGAGAAGTCAACGACTTAAACTATTATTATTTATTATTGTGATCTATGGTGCTACTTATTTTACATATTTTTATATAAAAATAGTTATATATTGATATATCATTATTGGATGCATCATTTATTGTTGCTGCTATGTGGCTGTTGAGAAACCAAACGTAAGCATTATACTCCTGTGCACTTGTCCAATAAGATGTAATAAAAGTTAGTCTGATTTTGATTCTGAAACTTTAATAACAATTTTCGAACGGATTTCCTTCCTACAAAAGTTTAAGAAACAAAGCATAACAGCGTCACAGCAGTGTGTGATTCCGGGGACATTAATTAATCAGATTTGTTTGTTTGCAAAACGACATGCAAAGCAGGCACGTGACCGGGTCTTCTGCCGGCATCAGAGTGAACCGGAGCCGTCGGCGCGAGTCGTCCTCCTCCTAAACTCTTTGTTCTGTACAGCCCGCTTGATTAATGTCTCCAGACCAGCCATTAGTTCTCTGATCAAAGCGCAGGCAGAGCCCCCTCAGTCCGCACACCTGTAACCTGCTCTCCACCCCCCCACCCAGCACACCCATTTTGGCAGCTTCTCTCCCCCAGGGAATTATTGACACCAATTATTATTCAACTTTTTTCTGTTGTTGATTGAGACACATCCCTTGTCCCTTGTGAACGCATGTGGACAAACTTCTCACACATTGCTGCCTTCTCTTCCTTTGTCTGCCCCCCCCCACACACACACACACACACACACACACACACACACACACACACACACACACACACTCTGCCCCAGATGAATTCCTCTCTTTGGATACCGGTTGTCATGGTTTCTGGAGCCACAGTATTGGTAGACCCCAGAGGGATTACAGACGGCCATTTTGGGGACAGCTGGTGCAGGTTTGGTCCTGGTGGCTGTGTCCCCCTCTCTCCCCCCTCTCCCCCCTCTCCCCCCCCCCCGTTTGACTGGGGGAGAGGGGGACATGGGGACCGTGGGGGGGGGGGGCTTCATTGTGTGGGGATTATGGCTTCCTGTGTGTCGGCCGTTACAGAGGTGGCGGGTGTGGGGCTGGCCACTGAGAGGGAGAAATGAAAGAGAAAATAAAAGGGAATGAAAGAGCGAATGACAGAGAGAGAGAGAGAGAGAGAGAGAGAGAGAGAGAGAGAGAGAGAGGAGGGGTGCCCTGTTACAGCTGCACCCTCAGTCACACACTCATACAGGCCCCGATTATCCCCTTTCAAGCGTGCGTGCACACACACACACACACACACACACACACACACACACACACAGAGAGAGAACATATGAAAGGAGTACCCAATGCAAGAAAGGCCGAATATTCAGACAGCTCGCCCGGCCTCTGAGACAAAGGACGCCCATTCCGAGCCTCAGGACCAACAGAAACTCACCCAACAGAGTAGAACCCGCGGAAAACCAGCGCTCAGCGAGCAGAACCCCTCCGCTGGGGAGAGACTGACGGGCTGAGGACCGGAGGCAAACCCACTGTGAACCAAGGACAGAATCAAGGCCACCACCAGCTCTTCCTCAACACCATTTTATTCATTTTTTCATGGAGACTTCACAGCGAGGAACATGTTGATAGATCGCGACTACAAAACCAAACCAGAGAGCTATACAATAAGGAGGGTGGGGGTGGGGGGGGGTCGAGTTTTGGTGGTGAGTGTGGCGGTCTGTGCTGAAGAGGCACAAAACAACACTCAAGTGCATTGAGAGAAAAGTGGAAGAAAAGTAGAGAGGTTCACCTGGCACTAAAGGTGAACCACTAACACATAACATGGCCCTTCGCCGCCCGAGACCCACAGTAGAGCCAACGTTTCAAACCGGCCACCATCACAATCAAATAAAAAACAAAATACAATCATTTATGAGTACGGCCATTTTCTACATTCCACACCCATCAGTGACATGGATATCATCGTCATGGAAATCACAATAATCCCCATGTTGTGTTTCTAGTGGAGGAGAGCCAGTGAGACCAAACACACAGACATGTTGAGCATCATGTCATCACAGAGGGTTCAGGAGGTCCAGAGAGACCCGCACCGGTCTCATTTGGTTTGTTTGGGTTAAAGGCGGACTGGGTTCCTCCTCAGAAAGGCACTACAGACAAACATCACCAGTATTGCTCACTATTGTAGTGGTCTTCTTTATTACTGCAGGTCGAGAAACATTACAGCAGTGAAAATACAATTGTTTTCAAAAGAAAATACTTGTGTTAACAAATAACAGTTTTTAGCACAGTCGATCAGGCAGCAGGATGAGCGCCGTCCACAATCCCCTTTTCTTTTTTTTTACATTTCTCCCGACACCTGGCGGCCATTTCCTCACGCAGGAGGAACAAGAATCGACTCCGGACGCGAGTAAACCAAGGTCCTCGGCGCCTCTGGCTGTAACAATCTCGTTTCTACAGCAGCCGTTTGCTGTACACATCGGTCCTGGATAATATTTGTTCAAGAAATAGAAAAGCACAGACGCAGAAGTCGTGAGCTCCCGAATACTGAACCATGGGACGTAAGGCCTCGCCGAGAACAAAAATAACGTCGCCAAATTGAGTCGGCACCAAAGTAGCGCGTCACACACTGACAGAGTGGATCTATAGGACTACCGCAAAACAAAATATACAAGAAGAATTAAGCTCTAGAAAAAAATAATGTCATAGAAGAAAACCAAACGAGTTACATTCCCTTGTCACGGCCCTTCAGACAACAGGCCACCAGCGATAATCTCATCATCTCTACACAGTAGTATCCATAAGCTTCTCCTCTTCCTCATTGGTCGCCACACTGATTGGGGGAGTGTCCTTCTCAGAGCTTTTGGCCAATCCCGGCCCGTCCTCCTGCTCGACCTTATTGGCCGAGCCGTTTCCCTCCGCTGCCTCACTGCCATTGGCCGGAGCCTTGGAGGGCGTGGTGGTGGTCGATGCAGGGTGAGTCTTCATGTGGCCCTTTAAAACAAACGAGATACAAGACGTGGTTAGGGAAACAGAACCACCACAAACGACACAGAGAGGATGAGTGGAGCAACAGTCACACGTCAGTCGTTCACCAGCTTCTGCTAAAGACTCAAGACTCACTTGTTGAGAGATGACCTAGACTCTGCATACCCCCCCCCCCCCCCCCCAACCCCGGAACACCCCTTGTACGCACATATTGTATGTTGTACTTCATGCCAACTAAAAACATTACATAGCATCGTTTAGCCTCTCATCCTAGCTGTCTGTGTTGTGTACGGGGAATGGGTTAACCTAGTGATAGTTAGTGCTTGGCACTTGGTTCTATGAACATCCTTACTGTACCGACAGAGATATGTTGTTGTTTCTCTTTCTTCTGACTGATGTACTTATTGTAAGTCGCTCTGGATCAAAGCGTCTGCTAAACGCCCTGAAGGTAAACCTGTCTGTCCGTCCGTCTCCTCACCTTGAGCCCGCTGCGGCTGGCGTACGCCTTCCCACACTGGGAGCAGCTGTAGGGTTTGTCCGGCCGGGCGGGCGCGGCCGGGGGCGGGGCCGGGGGCGTGGCCGGGGGCGGGGGCGTGGCCTCGGAGGCCTCTGGTTCTTCTGCAGGCTTCACCTCGGGGGCGCTGGACTCCTCCTCCTTCGTCACAGGCTCCTCCTCCTGCGGAGGATCGGCTGCCGCTTCCCCGGGCTCCTCCCCTTTGGTCTGTGGGGCGGGGTCTGGCCCCCCCTCCTCCGAGGCCTCTTCCGACGGGGGGGCCGGCTTGGGGCTGGTGGGGGGCGTGGGGGCGGGAGAGGCGCTGGCGGCCGGAGGGTCTGGCTCGGGGCCCGTACCGGGCGGCGGGGCATCGGCGGCGGCGGCGGGGGGGGGTGCGGTCGGCTTGGAGACGCAGAGCGAGAGCGGGCCCTCCTGGTCCCCAGTCGCCCCCTCCCCCTCCCCCTCTGGGGCCCCGGGGAGGCCGTTGGTGAGGGGCCCAGCGGGGGCCTTCAGAGGGCTGGGGGGGCCCCGGGCCAGGGGGCCGGCCTCCTCCGAGGATACGGCGCCGGTCAAAGGGCCGCCGCCCACCAGGGGGGCTGCGCCCGGGAGCAGGGGGTCCTCGGGGGCCCATGCTGGGGGGGGGTCCCAGGCCGGGGGCGGGGGGCTGGCGCTGGGGGCGGCGGCCTCCGTCTCCTCCATCTTCACCGAGACGGGAGCGGCGGGGGGGGGCGGGGGCCTGGGGGCGGAGCCAGAGACGGGGCCGTTGGCGGCGGCTGACTTGGCGGCGCTGCTCACGGTGAGCGCCAGGGGGAGGAGCTGGGCGGCCTCGGGGGGGGGCAGGTCCTCGGGGGGCGTGTCCTCCTCCGGGGGGATCTGCCCCCCCAGGTGCAGACGGATGTGGTGCTGCAGCACCAGGGCGTTGGTGAACTTGCGGGGGCAGAGCGGGCAGGAGTTCTGAGCGCGGGCATTGGGGGGCCGGGCGCGGTGCGTGGCCAGGTGGGCCCGCAGGCTGCCCTTGGTGGAGAAGGAGCGGCCGCACAGCTTGCAGGGGTAGGGCCGCTCGCCCAGGTGGGTGGCGGCGTGCAGCCGCAGCGCCCGCGGGCAGCTCAGCACGCGCAGACAGACGCCGCACTGGTTGGCCGCCAGCGCCGCCGGCAGCAGGGGGGCCGTGAAGGTGGTTGAGGTGGCGGCCCCCGGGAGCCCGTGGGCCCCCATCAGGGCGCCCGTGTTGGGGCTGAGGCCCAGCGCGGCCAGCATCTCCCGGCGGTAGGCGTTGGAGGTGGAGCTCAGGTCGTGGCCGAAGGCGTCGGCGTGGAGCGCCGCCTGGCTGAAGATCATGGAGGAGGTGGAGGCGGCGGGCGGGGGCCCCGAGGACACGGCCCCCCGCGGCTGCTTCTCCAGCTTCTGCACCAGCCGCTGCAGCTTGGAGGTGTCCGAGGTGGGGGAGGAGGAGGTGGGCGACGGGGAGGAGGTGGACGGCTTGGGGAACGGCGGGAAGGGGAAGGGCAGCTGGTGGGGGGAGGCCATGTGGCCGGCGGCCGTGTGGCCGGGGGGCCGCAGCAGGGCCAGGTGGTGGGGGGCCGCCCCGCCTGGGAACAGGATCTTGGGGAGGTGGGAGGCGAGCTGGGAGTAGGGCGAGGCGGCGTGCAGCGCCGAGCCCGGCGGCGTGTTCTCGTCGAAGCGCTGCAGCTTGGCGCCTTTGGCCTGGCCGTTCATCGGCGAGGAGGAGGAGGAGGAGGTGGTGGCGGTCAGCCCCGCGCCCGACGCGCTGGCGGCTGCTGCCGCCGCCGAGGCGCGGTTGAGCTGCAGCAGCGAGTGGGCGGTGGACAGCAGCGCCATGTCCACCGATGGCGGCAGCGGCAGGGAGGAGGGCGAGGGGTGGGGCGACAGGAAGCCCAGCGCCATGCTCTCCGTCATGCCCTTCACGCCGCCGAAGGGCTCTTCCTCTTCGGCACGACGCTTCCTGCGTCTCTGGGAGGAGGAGGAGGAGCTAGGCGGCGGCGGTGGCGGCGGGCCGGGCATGTCCGCCAGCGCCGGGGGCAGCAGGGACAGCGACAGCTCGGGGTTCTGCTCGCGGTGCCGCAGGAAGTGCGCCTTGAGGTTCCCGCGCGTGGTGAAGCGGCTGAAGCAGACGGGGCACTGGTACGGCCGCTCGCCCGTGTGCGAGCGCAGGTGGATCTGCAGCGACGAGTCGCTGCTCAGCACCTTCCCGCAGAAGCGGCAGGCGTGCTGCGCCCGGCCCAGCGAGGAGCCGGGCCCCAGGGGGTCCTGGGCGCCGTTGGCGGGCAGCGGGGGCGGCCCCGCGGGGAAGCCCAGCCCGTTGGCGTGTCCGAACGGCGAGGAGGCGTTGACCGGCTTCTCGTGGAGGTAGCGCGGCGGGAGGCCCAGCGACAGCGACAGAGGGTGGAGCGAGGAGACGGAGGAGCTGACGCTGGAGGTGATGGAGGGGGAGCAGGAGGAGGAGAAGGGGGACGGGGGGAGGGCCCTGCCGCCCAGGGACTGGGACAGGCTCAGCTTGGAGGAGTCCAGCCCCTGGGGGAAGAGGGAGGGCAGCCCCGTCAGCAGGCCGGAGGCCGAGCCCGCGGCCAGGCCGGGCGCAGGCTGGGTGGGGGACGGGGTCTCGGCCCCGGAGGCCTTGTGGTGGCCGTCGGTGCCGCCCCCCTGCTGGGAGTGGTCCTGGGAGAAGACGGCGCTGCCCAGCCGCAGCACGTGGCGGCAGATCTCCTCCGTCATCTGCATCTGGTGGATCTGCCGCTGCTGCAGCACCCGCAGCTCCTCCAGCAGCACGGCCAGGGTGGGGGGCGCCCCCATGTGCCCCCCCAGGCCCCCGGGGGGGCTGTGGCCCCCGTGCTGGGGCACGCAGTGCGAGGAGGAGGAGGAGGAGGAGGAGGAGGTGGTGGTGGTGGTGGCCGAGCTGCCCATGGTCGGGGAGGTCATGGCGGCGGGGGGGCGGCCCTGGTGCAGCGAGTGGGGGAGGGTGGTCTGCGCCAGCAGGAGGGGGGGGGAGCGCGTCTGGGAGGAGAGCGACGGGTGAGGGAAGTCGGGCGAGAGGGAGGAGTGTGTGTTGGGGAGGGAGGTGGTGTAGGGGACGATGTGGCTGGGCCAGTGGGGCGGGGGCGAGCTCTCGCTGGGGAGGGAGGGCGCGTGGAGCCCCCCGGGGGACGGGCGCGGGGCCAGGGGGGGCTGGCAGTCCTGCAGCGAGGTGGGCGAGGACGAGGAGGAGCCGGAGGAGGTGAACTCAGAGCCCAGCGACGTGGAGGGGGACTTCACCCCGAGGTGGTCGTCTGAGGAGCACCAAAGGGAAAACAACAATTAAAATCATTTCACCGCTTAAAACGACCTCGGAACCACGCTGCCCCCTTTTAGTTAAAGCCATTAAACTGTCTGTTTTTATCTGGTCGTGGCCGGACTGTTTCAAAGAAGGCTATTAGGAGTAGGAGTCGCCCAGCCCTCCTCTGGCTGTTGATTTCACCTTTCCGACCGATTGTTTATCTTAGGTTTTGTGTGCATTCCGGGGTGTCCTGTTGCTCCTTCAAACGGGACGGCCGCAGGAAGCCGCCGTGAAGCCAGCAAATAAACAAACAAAGAAACCCTTCTGGGGGATTCTGATGTCTCGTCTCAATCTGCGCCGTTCGGGGGCAGAAACTAGCCAAACGTCTTAGGCACACACACACACACACACACAAACATGCAGAACTGCTGGCTGCTATGACAACCCATTTCAGAGGACAATGGACATCACCACGACAACCCATAACCCCTCTTAACCCCCCCCCCCCCCCCCTCTATGCAGCAGTTATGTCTTTCATCTTCCCATTCACCCTACCCCCGTGACATCAGCGTGGAGGTCAGGGGTCAGCCCATGCTAAGGATTCTGGGCACTGTCCGGACACTCCGATTGGTCAACTGATCTGACCTCTGCAGCTCAGGGGTCAAATTCTTTCAGAATCTTGAGCATGGAGAGAGAGAAAGAGAGCGGGGGGAGGGTAGGTAGCTAACAATGAGGTCTAACTCACCCATTCCCTCCTGGAGAGATATAGTGATGGAATGAATGACTGTACTCTGATTCACTTTTAAACTCTTTTCTTGAGCGCAGTGCACCTGCAGGGCAATGAGATGTATGCATTACCCCCCCCCCCCCCCCCCCAGCACCCAGCCATTCCCCTTTCTCTAACTCTTTCCTTTGTGTGCAACTCTTACCTGCAGAACAACCTCCGACGGAGTACTTGAGCAAACTTTCCCAGTGTAACGCTAACCAGCAAATAAGTGCATACGACCCCCTCCACACACGCAAATGCATGCACACACACACACACACACACACACACACACACACACACACACACACACACACACACACACACACACACACACACACACACACCCACACACCCAGATCTTTTTTTACTCTTTTTAACCCATATGAACCCCCAGCTGTGTGAAAGCATACAGTCAAAGGGACTGGGGGGGAGAGGAGGGGGCGAGGGCATTGAGAGGCAGGAAAATGGGGGAGAGAAGGGACATAAGGGAGAGAGAATCGTGAAGAGTGAGCCAAGAGAGGGACAGCATAGAAGGGCAGAGGCTTAATCTTTAGCAGAAACACCGCCGTTCCCTTCCCCCCGAGCCCACCACGCACTTTATTGTTAACAAATAAGGGACCGCTCTCACCCAATCAAAGACCTCCAACCGTCTGCACTGATTAGCTTGTTCCTTTCCAAGAAGCAGGAAAATGTCCACTGATGTCTGCGGGTTAATCCTTTACTTTATTCGCAGGGACATTTGTGGGGGCCCCCGTCCAACCACCGACCAAAGCCACTTAGCGGGGCCCCGTTTGTATTGCCGGAGACTATCAACAAAAGGTAAGCGCCATAGTCACACCCCAGGTGAATCTGCTGCGTGGGACTGAGCAGGAATCCAATAATGCAAATACAGCTTCATTTGCATACTACATTCACAGCGCAGCTCTTACTCCTATAAACAACAACTCTCAGCCTCACCGGTCCCACCAAGAGGTGAGTCAACACTATGACCCAAACCACTCATTCAGCCGCTTAGGGTCCAGGGAAAACTTTTCAAAGTGCCCGAAGCTGGGGAACACAACCCGGTCCCGTGGAGTCGGAGCAAAAAAAACCACAACAAATGGGAAGGGATCGCAGCCTCACCGTGAGAGAGCAGCCTCGTGCCCCCTGGGTCCGCGTTCACAAGCTGCTGGGGTCGCTTCTGCTTCCGGCGGGACATGATTCACGAGGAGACGGAGGCGGCGGCGGCAGCGGGGGGGCGCTCTGCACGCGGGGACGCGGCGCTCTGCACGCGGGGACGCGACAGTCGGTCCCACTGTGAGCGTGTGCAGCTAAACCATCCCATGTACCGGGAATCGGGGGAAAACCTTGACGTCTCTCGTGTTGGGATATCCGTGCGGGTCCGCCAGGGAGTGTGAGTGTGTGTGTGGCTGTTTTCTGAAAGTCTCTTCTCTCCCCCCAAACTTGTCCAATTTGCGCCCCTCCTCTCCTCCTGCTTCCTTTACATGAACACACATTCAACACACCATCACACACACACACACGCGCATGTGGACACACACACACACGCGCGCGCGCGCGCATATGGACACGCACACACACACACTGGATGCTGACACACACACACACACACACACACACACACACACACACACACACACACACACACACACACACACACACCACTCCTTGTTCTTCATTGATATTTGCATTTCAATGGCCTGTAACACACAGCCTAGCTGCTTCTCTCTCTCTCTCCCTCTCTGCCTATTCCTACCTTAGACATTTGCCCAGCGGCCATAAAGTTTAAATAAAATATGACAAAGGGATGTCAAACCTGTTGGCTTCCTAAATAAACAAGCTGCCTGCAGGACATAGGTCCTATACAAAAAACAATCCAACCAAAACATTAGTATTCTGTTCGACGTAAAGTGGATTAATGACTTATTAATCAGTTGAAATGAAAGGGGGAATTTATTTGCTCCACCATCTAAGCTCCAACCGTATTAAAAGCAAACATGATGGACTATATTAATCCAAAACACTTCACTTTGGGCCAAACGCTTTGGAAGCAAGGACTAATAGTGGATGTATTTCCCCCTTTAATTCTCTCCAGGGCTAATTACACCAGCCGAGGACCCACACTCATCCCCAACGCACACCATGTATTTCATGTCGCCCATTATGACTTGGCCTACAGACCCCCCCCCCCCCCACCCCTACCCCACCCACCAGCACCACCTTACGCTGGGGCTCTCTTTAAAAGGCAGAGAATAGATAGGAATCCGCGACAATAGGCGTGCTGGACGTGGTTGACTGAGCATCTCCCCCGCTCACTATGAACCCCCAGAAACGCTCACACAATGCCCCTCTTTCACCCCCGGCCGGACCACGTGGGGGCTCGGATAAAAGGGAGAGAGAGGGAGAGAGGGGGGAGAACATATTTAAGTAGGTGTCTCACTTTATAGAGCCGGGCCACTCAAAGCTTGCGTGGAGGAAAGCAGGAGGACTCCTCGTTTTGAACTGTGAATGGACTGCCGTCCATTTAACCGTCTAAAAAACCATCCATGTAGAACGAACTCCGCTAAAATTAGAAGATTATTAGATTATTATTAATTATCAAATAATAATTCAATTAAATAATAATTAAATATTATTCTTGTATTTATTTGCGCCCCCCCCCCCCCCCCAGTTTCCGTATATTGCGAATTGGGTTTAATGCTTGGACGGTTCTGATTGGAACGTACGCCAATCAGCTAAGGACCAATCAGATCGTAGGATGATATCGGTTGGCGTTAAGCTAGTTATGCTAATTAGCTTCTAGCTCGTATGTTCGTTAATAACGTTGATTTACACGGTGAGGGAGGCGATAAACTACATTATTTACATCAGAGGTGGACAGGTCGTATAGTATAGTATCCACACAAACGGCGAATAATGATTTATATTATTGATAATTACATATATTATGCCCACGTGTCTTTAATATGTGTACACTAAAGCATATGTCTCCTAAACGAATAACAATTGAAGTCAATCCTTTCCATTGATTACCATGACAGTGATTTATGTTAGCTATTCTAATAACTTCAACAATTGAAGACAATCCTTTCCATTGATTACCATGACAGTGATTTATGTTTGCTATTCTAATAACTATATTGACTCCAGAGTTGTTAGTTATATAGTTAGATATATAGTCTTTAATATATTAGAATATCAGAAAATGAAAATATGCTGAATAATTTTTGCTAATGGACTTAATAAACTTTATGTTTTAGGTTGAGGGCCTAATGTTTAGCTTTGACCCCCAAACTAACGATGTATATCCCCCGTCCATGTACAGGCTCTGGGGTAGGAAGCTGATCTTTGAAGGCCTTCATCCCGTCACACGGACCATGGCCTTGTCTCTCTGCGACGACACTCTCCTCTGCAACTTCCCCAAGTGTCGGGCCAAGCTGTGCGGCTTCGCCTGGGTCACCGCCTGCTCGCACGCCTTCTGCGACCAGCACGGCTCTGGCGAGTTCAGCCGCTCCCCTGCCGTCTGTCCCGCCTGCTCCTCCACCCTGTCCGGGAAGCTGGACATCGTCCGCACCGAGCTGTCCCCCTCTGAGGACTACAAGGCCATCGTGCTGGCCGGGCTGCGGCCCGAGGTGGTCCTGGACATCAGCACCCGGGCGCTGGCCTTCTGGAGCTACCAGGTCCGGGCGGTTTGTTTGTTTGTTGTTGTTTACCCGCTTGTCGCGCCCTGTTTGTGTGCGTGGGGATGGAGCCCCCCAGCCGCCCTGTCCCGTACCTGTAGTCCACCTGTCTCTGTGTGCACATGTTGCTTTGAGTGAAGCGTGGGGTTAATGACTGCATGTTGGTGCTGCTGAGTGGGCCAGCGGACTCCAAACCCTAACCGAGTGGGACCGGGCATTTATTAAGGGCCTCTATAGTCCCAGATTGTCCCTCTAATCAATTGAAGCCTCACATTAACCGGTACACAAACACACACACAAACACACACAACACACTGTGTGTCCAATGGCAGTATTAACCTCACAAGGTAGGCTTTTTATTCTTTAGAAACCTCATCCTATTACTTGAACGTTGACTGGAGAGGAAACTGGTTCTGCGATGGTTTGATGCGTCAGCCTTTTTCCCTGGACAACAGCGGTACTTTACGGACGATTACACTTCAGCACAGAGGATTGATTCTCCGTTGTACCTGCTCTCAGATCCACCAGGAGCGCATGTACCAGGACTACACCCTGTCCCGGGCCGAGGTGCAGGTCAAGCAGCTGGAGAAGATGCTGAACCAGCAGAACCAGAGCCGGGAGCTGGACCTGGGGGCCATGCGGGGGGAGATATCGTCCCTGAAGAAGGTACCATCAGAGCTCCAGCTGAGCGGGCTCTACTGAAGCCAAGGGCTGGATGATGAGGTCCACATGTGTGCTGTGAAGCCGCCGGCTCCTAAACGTTGGGACCATATTGTGGGTGGGGGGTTGCACCACAAAGTGACAGCTCCCGTTTCGTTACAGAAGACCCACCTCTGATCGTTGTCATGTAATTCTTTAAAGCCAGAGGATTTTCCAGTTCCTCTTAAACGTTTAATGTCTAATATTAGCCGACTTTACCGTCCATGCCTGTTGGGGGGGCCTTTAAACTCGGTGCCCAACCCGCTCCCCTCCGTCAGACATTCGTCATTTCTATGACTTTAATTAGAGGCAGTCTACTTCAGCGCAGTACTTATTCCCCAGCGTCTTGTAGTGGTCTGGTAGCCTGGAGTCGCTGCCCAGAGTCCTACCATGGCCTTAACCGCACCGAACCATTACTAAAGGTAACCATTGGCGACCATAATACCTCATGTTTCAGCGCGGTTTATCCAAAGTTCCCCCGGTCAGCCGACGCCACCCCTCGCCCAGGCGCTCATATCGGTGTGTCGGTGAACTGCTCCCCCAGGTGATGGAGGAGTACAAGAGGAAGTACAGCGAGGTGGCGGAGCGGCTGATGGAGAGGAACCGGCAGTACCAGAAGCTGCAGGGCCTGTACGACTCTCTGCGCCTCCGCAACATGGTGGTGGTGGAGAGGGAGGAGCCGGCGAGACACCCCCACCACCTGCTCCACCAAGGTGAGGAGAGCCAGACTATGATCCACTAGGGGGTCCCAGTGTGAGGGGGGTCCCAGTGTGAGGGGGGTCCCAGAGTTAGGGTGATCCCAATGTTGGGGTTGTCCTAGTACATACAAATATCTGATAGCATGATGATAGCATATCAGATATCTAATGTTAACCAATAATGATTCATAAACCGTATGCTTAAAAATTCCACACATGATGTTTGGCTTTGTTACAAACAAACTAATTCATATTTCCAATTCATAATAAATACTGCTATGCTATGGCGATGAACTTGTGATGGTTCAGAGCCTCAGACAGCCTCCCCACAGACTCTGTTGGGTGTTCTCTGTTACGACCGCATGGCGCCATATTCAAAATGAATTTCAATAACTCGCCGTCGGGGGGTTTTGGACTTAGAAAACTCCCTGACACAGAACCACCACTCGTGAAGCCAAGTGTGATAGGTACTTACTTATCTACACAGACTCCCTGTTGTGGGGGACCTCTTGAGTACTACGTCCACCCTGGGGGGTAGTTCTCGGGAGGTCAGCCCACCAGGAAGTCATGGTTTGGTGAGGACGGGCATTTCAAGGCCAAGAATAAAGAGGTTTAAATGATCAACCTTCAGAACTGAGGAGAGGGGTCAAATAATCAAATGTTTCCTCTTATAACTCTGTAAGTAATGTAAGCCCTTATTATATGTTGTAGGTCCTTGCACTCAGAATAGTAAATAGCATTGTGTAGCGTCTTATCCTACCTTTCTGTGTTGTGCACGGGGAATGGGTTAACCTAGTGATAGTTAGTGCTTGGCACTTGGTTCTATGACCATCCTTACTGTACCCACAGAGATATGTTGTGGTTTCTCTTTCTTCTGACACTAATACTTATTGTGAGTGGGTGGCTTTGGGTAAAGTCTTCTGCTAATTGCCCTTAATGAAATGAAAATGATATATTAAATTAAATCCCAAAGAGAAATAAGACAAAAGAAAGACTTTTTCCATGAGGGGAACCCTAACCCTCCCCTGTGCCCCCCAGCGGGGCCGGCCGGGGGCTTCAGACCGCCCTGCTCCCCCAGGCCCAGCCCCCCGTTCCTGGCCATGGGCCCCCAGGGGGAGGGCAGCATCTTCACCGGCCTGGAGCTGGGCCGCCCCAGCGCCTTCTTCCACCTCAGGACGCCCTCCATGGAGAGGGGCCGTGCCTTCCCCCAGGACCACTGAGCCCCCCCCAGGACCACTGAGCCCCTCAGGACCACTGAGCCCCTCAGGACCACTGAGCCCCCCCCAGGACCACTGAGCCCCCCCCCAGGACCACTGAGCCCCTCCCCAGGACCACTGAGCCCCCCCCCAGGACCACTGAGCCCCCCCCCCAAGACCCCCCCCCCCCCCCCCCCCAAGACCACTGAGCCCCCCCAGGACCACTGAGCCCCCCCCCGGACCACTGAGCCCCCCCCCAGGACCACTGAGCCCCCCCTCAGGACCACTGAGCCCCCCCAGGACCACTGAGCCCCCCCCAGGACCACTGAGCCCCTCAGGACCACTGAGCCCCCCCAGGACAACTGAGCCCCCCCCAGGACCACTGAGCCCCTCCCCCAGGACCACTGAGCCCCCCCCAGGACCACTGAGCCCCCCCCAGGACCACTGAGCCCCCCCAAAGACCACTGAGCCCCCCCCCAGGACCACTGAGCCCCCCCCAGGACCACTGAGCCCCCCCCCCAGGACCACTGAGCCCCCCCCAAGGACCACTGAGCCCCTCCCCCAGGACCACTGAGCCCCCCCCAGGACCACTGAGCCCCCCCCCCCCCCCCCCCCCCAAAGACCACTGAGCCCCCCCCCAGGACCACTGAGCCCCCACTGAGCCCCCTCCCACCCCAGGACCACTGACCCCCCCCCCAGGACCACTGAGCCCCCCCCAGGACCCCTGAGCCCCCAGGCAGGTGGTCTGGTCCTTCAGTCGCCGGGTGGAGCTCCAGTGGACGCTGTGTATTAGTGTTTGAGATAAGTGACCTTTATTGTTATCTAATGTTCTGCTTTACCCTTCTAACAGGTAACGCACCTCAAAAGGTGTTCGTCACCCTGATGTGGATCCACCTGTTTATTTAAGCTAATGGTTATCGTTAGAGTATAGTTAGTTATACAGTATAGTTCTCTAGTTGCGTAGAGGATAATTCAATCAGGAAATGTGGGTTTTCACACTAAACTTCTACAAGTCAATTCAATAAAACATCGAGTGTCCAACCAAAGTGTGTCAGGTAGTCAGGTCGTCCATCTTAAACCAAGTTTATTTTACAACTCAAAAGGTTCAACACACATAATTTTAACATAACTCCACTCCCTGACAACAATGTAAAAAGGCAAGGGTATGAATAAATATATACAAAAGTGTTCCTCAATAACAGGTAACGGGTCACAACTCCTATGTACAAAACAAGGAAGAAAATATCAAAACCGCCGCGTGTGGGCGGGGCCTCTGGAACTCCATGCTACATATCTCAGGGGTTCAGATCACAGTATGTCGTTCAAACTCCCAAAAACCAAATCCCGACTCCTTGGTTGCCGTCGCCCGCGTGCCGCTCCGCTCCTCGCCGCGTTCCGCTCCTCGCCGCGATCCGCTCCTCGCCGCGGCGGCGTTCACTCGCTCTGCGGCTTGTAGCTGACCCGGGCTGCGATCTGGCTCTGGGCGTTCTGCCGCTTGCCGTTGACGATGAGCAGCAGGGGTGTGTCAACACGCACGCTCCTGAAGTCAAAGGACTGCGGGAGGCGGGGGGGGGCGGGGAGACACAGATCCTGTCAGCAGGGGACCCAGATCCTGCCTGTTGAGGTTTTTATTGATATGACACTTTCTAAATGCGGTTGGTTTCTAACCCATCGACTATTTGGAAGAATAAAATATATGAATTATTATTAATCGATGGACTTCAACCCAGAGGTTTAACAGTAGGGTTGAACATAGGTGTATCATGTGACACCGTGATATGATCTAGAGAAACACACTCGGTTGAATGGTCAGATGTGACGCAATAGGGCGACTAGTAAGCCCATACACTAGCAGAGCTGACAGCTCCAGTGCAGGACCACGGCCCGTCAGAGGATGAAGTGTGTCGGGCAAGAAGCAACGGCAGTGAACGTGTTCCACCAGAGAGGGGGATCTCGCCGCGGGTTCATTGTAGGAGCCCAAAACATTTTAATCTAGCCTGAACCCATGCGAGTGCATGCAGAACTTCTTATTGGTTGATAATGTTCCCAGGCCGGGCCCTGCCTTTAAATCCCTCTGACGGTCGTCCTGCCGAATGCCCTGTAAACGTCCCTGCGGTTCAGCCCCGATCAGCGGAGGACAGGTCTCGCCTCAGCACCTCATCAGCAGGGCGGGGGAACAGCCCTCCATAGCGCCAGCACAGAAGCCCATGCATGGTTTGTTGGTCCTGTAACCACGGTGACCCTACCTGGTCCTTGTGCGTGACGCTCTGCCGTTTGACCTGCGGCTCGGGGATGACCACGGTGTCTCCGATCAGGACGCCCCAGCTGTCGGCCGTGTTGTAGACCATCACCACGATGCACGTCTCCTCGCTGTCCACCATGCCGAACGTACTGGAGGCCAGGGAGAGAGACCAGAGAGAGACCAGTGTGAGGAAGAGATGGGGAGAGAGACCAGAGAGGGAGAGACCAGTGTGAGGGAGAGAGACCAGAGAGGGAGACCAGTGTGAGAAAGGAGATGGGGCGAGAGACCAGTGTGAGAAAAGAGATGGGGGGAGAGACCAGAGGGAGAGACCAGTGTGAGGAAGACATGGGGAGAGAGACCAGAGAGGGAGAGACCAGTGTGAGGAAGAGATGGGGAGAGACCAGTGTGAGGAAGAGATGGGGAGAGAGACCAGAGAGGGAGAGACCAGTGTGAGAAAGGAGATGGGGAGAGACCAAAGAGAGAGACCAGAGGGAGGGACCAGAGAGACACCAAATAGAGACACCAGAGGGAGAGCGAGATAGAGATGCTACATAACGTGTACACGATGGCAGCAGTGCATGTTATTCTTCTTGCAGTAGTATGGGTAAAGAGTAGTATCCTTTAAATCAAGTGAATCAACAATAAAAATGTGGGATTCACATTATTCAGACTTATCAGGATTCACAACAAACTGAATAACTTCGATTCAACAACCGCGGCACCTGACTCCCACTACCCACAAGGCCATGCGGTCGTCCGGCGCCAGGCTGAAGACCACCTTCCCCATGGCGGCCGCCCCCGCGTTGGGGCCGTGGGCGAGGGAGGCCAGCGTGCGGGGCTCCAGGCTCCCCACGCGGCCCGCGGGCGACCGGAACTGAGGGGAGGAGCAGGGCCCCAGGGAGGAGGTGCTGAGGCTGGCCAGCATGGTCCGCAGCCGCCGCGCCTTCACCTTCCCCTGCGGAGGTAAGAGCGGGGACGCATTCAAACACGGCGCTCTGCTGCCCCCTAGCGGCCGCGGGTGGCGGTGCAAGCCCTAGCGACGTTGCGCTGATACAGATTACTACTTATACGTTTCTTTTTCTTTTACCATTGCTCAGCTCAAGATAATGGAAATAATAACGAATTTAAGTAGAAAATATACAAACACAAAAAGTAGTTGGCTGATAATATAGCAAATGTTGATGGCGGAGAAATGCAATTCTTTAAGAGCACCGTTCAAACCTTTACGGCACCAGAGTGATTAGATGTTCATTGGCCTTTGACTGCTACAACAATAAAACATCTAGCCGACTAGATGTTTTCATTAATGGCCACACTAATGACACGGCCATTAAGATAAGATAAGATGAGATAAGATAAGCCTTTATGGTCTCCCTGAGGAGAAATTTGTCTCGGGCATTCGGGAGAACATTCGTGCTCACCTGGTGACCAGGTGTGTGGGCGGGGGGCGGGGTCAGTCTCACCTTGTTCTCCATGAGCTCCGTGACCTTCCCCAGGTACTCCAGCAGCTGGCGTTCCCGCTCCGGAGGCTCCGCCCAGCCGGGGTCCAGCGCCCCGGCCCGGCCGTACCCCCCCAGCGCCGAGCCGAACATCTCCTCGTACTGGAAGAGCGTAGCGCGGTTGAAGTGCAGCTCGGGGTAGGAGGAGGCCATGCGGTCCACCTTCTCCTGCAGCCCAGAGGTCAGAGGTCAAAGGTCAGGGGTCAGATTGTGTTCCTCACATGGCCACTGATTCATGGACCTTTTACATTTACATTTCGGGCATTTAACAGAAGCTTTTATCGAAAGCGTCTTACAATAAGTACATTTGTCAGAAGAAAGAGAAACAACAATATATCGCTGTCGGCACAGTAAGGGTGTTCGTAGAACCAAGTGCAAAGCGCAAACAACCACTAGGTTGAAGGTCCCATGGCATGCCACCAGGTGTGGTGTGATTAGCCGCTACAAGCCGTTCAATCTGCCCCTTATGACATCACAGGTGGGCGTGTCCACCTGTGATGTGTGACGGATAGATGAGCAACATTGGCTACCGTCCACTGGATAGGCTGGTAGACTGATCTATCCAGCGCACGTCTAGGTGGACACGCCCACCTGTGATATCAGAAGGGACAGATTTCCAATACGGCTTGTAGCGGCTAATCTGCCCACACCTTGTGGCATGCCATGGGACCTTTAACCCATTCCCTGTACGCCGCAGCCCGTGAGTATTTACAGACTGTGTAGTCACTCAGTGCTTGGTACTTACAGACTGTGTAGTCACTCAGTGCTTGGTACTTACAGACTGTGTAGTCACTCAGTGCTTGGTACTTACAGACTGTGTAGTCACTCAGTGCTTGGTACTTACAGACTGTGAGCAGTCACTCAGTGCTTGGTACTTACAGACTGTGTAGGCACTCAGTGTTTGGTACTTACAGACTGTGCGTAGGCACTCAGTGCTTGCTGGGACATCTGGGGGTTCTGTCCACAGGTGAAGAACAGCGACACATAGGCGTTCCCCAGGATGTCTGTTAAAGGACAGCAGGAATGAGGCGTCACTGAAGCTCACTGGAAGTTGTGCACGGGTTCTGCGAGGGGGAGGCTCTGCAGAGCCTGGGTGAGTGAATCAGCCGGCCCGGCCAGGGCTACTCACACCAGGAGGTCCCGTCTGAGACGTCCATCTGCACGGCCTGCCGCGCCATGTCCACGCTCTCCATCACCCGCTTGCCCTGCTCCTCGCCGGCCGACGAGGGCAGCTGCCTCAACACCATGGACAGGTTCCTCAGAGACACCTTGTTCTTACTCTACAGGGGGGGGGGGAGAGGAGAGGAGAGAGAAGAGAGAGAGAGAGAGAGAGAGAGAGAGCGCTAATTCGGGGGATGTGATATATATATCCCTACATTTTTACAATTTGGAAAACAATATTTTTTAAGATGCATCGTCTTTCTTCCTGTGTGAGCGTCATATGACCTGTGTGAGCGTCATGTGACCTGTGTGAGTGTCATGGGACCTGTGTGAGCGTCATATGACCTGTGTGAGCGTCATGTGACCTGTGTGAGTGTCATGTGACCCCACCTGCTGCAGCGCCCCAGTAAAGCAGTTCCTGGCGGCCACCAGGTCGGCCTTCTTCCAGTACTGCTCCCCCAGCGTGTTCCAGCCCTCCACCAGGCCCGGCTCCAGCTTCACGGCCCGGGACAGGCTCTCCTCGGCGGGGCCGCTGAACTCCGGGGCCACGTTCAGACACCGCCCCTTCTGCAGCAGGAACTCCGCCTTGTGCTTGAAGCGCTCTGGGGGGGAGATCCACACGAACCAGGTGGGTTGATAATATACATTTATATTACATTTGTGGCCCTTAATTTTGTGTATTTATGGCCGGGACAGCGAAGAAGAACAAGGAAAGTCGGAATCGAACTTGGTCTGGGACAGGTGACACGTGATATAACCTACCTGAAAATATCAGCATTATAATTGGTAAACAGACTGTATTTATACAGCGCTATTCTAACAAGTGGTCACTCAAAGCGCTTTACAATATTGCCCCACATTCATCCATTCATTCACACATTGACACACCGGCGGATTCAACCACGCAGGGCGACAGCCAGCTCATAAGGAGCAGTTAGGGTGAGATGTCACTTGACACGCTTGGAGGAGCCGGGGATCGATCTAGGAACCTTCCGGTTACCAGCCAACCCGCTCTGCCTCCTGAGCCACATGCCGCCCTTATTATCTGGTCTGAAACTGAGCCTAGATGATCCAAGTGGTTAATGGTGTGTTTGATGGTGTTGCGGAGGCTGCATTACCTTCCTTCTCCTCTAGCGTCTTGAGGGCCTGCCTCATCCTCTGAGCCACCTCGCCCTGCTTCTTCCCGGCCTCGCTCTCGCTGTGAGTCTCGAAATAACAATCTCGGAATTTATAAACCTCGTCCACAAGCTCCTGTGGGGGAGAAGTAACGTGTTGTTCAGAGAAAGAGAGGACACCAGCTTAAGAAAGGTGAACGAAGGGGTGGGGTCGGAGAGGATGGGTGGGGTCTCATTGAGACGGAAGACGTTAAGATGACTCTGATGGACACAAGCATACAAACCGGTCGAGGTGACACAAACAAATAAACGACAAATTGGGGTCAGGCCTCAAGTGAGTAAAACAATGACAACACGTCTGAAGGACGGACCGGTGTGATGCGGTTGTTATAGTAACGATGCAGCATCATACAACAAATCCGATGTTGCATTATCTAACATAAAAATGACCAGTCTGCACATGAACCACACATCTTATATTGGGTAAAAGAGGAGCATCACCTTCAGCGAGAGCAGCTCCTCCTGCTCCGGGGTGGGTTCCGCCATGTTTCTGCTCCTGGGAGAGGAGGAGGAGGAGAGGAGGAGGACTGGACCAGTTCACCTGCAGGAACAAAAGGAGACTAAAGCACTGAGCCGCGGGTCATGCGTTCATCTCCCGCACAGCGTGACGTCCTACAGAGGTTCATATGAACCCATCACCCTCCGACAGCTCTGTAAACACCGGAAGAGTGAGAGTTAGATGTCTGACGGCTGGATGGTGATCTGTCGTCCGATCGATGGGCTTAAGCGGAAGTCTGCATGTGTGTACCTCCGCTAAATAGTTCCGCTTGTCATTATGTTCCGCTTAACAAACCACTCCATCTGGCTTCATAATGTTCCTTCTTATCATGAAAAACCCAGTACGAAGGATTTACGTGGTATATAATATAATATAAATAACAATATCATCCATCCAGGTGCGTCCAAGGGGGAGAAACCAAAAAAGGATAATGTAGGAACCTTAGTTCTAGTTTCTGGTAGGCCTTGTTTGACGGTCGCACCGCACATCCATTCTTCCTCGGGCGGGTTGCGGCTTGTAAACCTACAGGCAACAACAATCCTCCGGGGTCGTCAGTATTGTTATTAAAGTCGACCTTAATGCCCGGTTGGTATGTCGGACACATGGAGCAACATCCAGGCGCACAAGAAGCAGCTGGATTCCCTGCGGGAGAGGGTGCAGAGGCGGCGGAAGGATCCGGGGCAGCTCGGCGCAGGAGGCGGTAAGGACAACCGGATAATTTAATTCAATTAACGTTATTAGTATAGCCCTTAATCACAGCTACAGTCTCAAAAGGCTTAACAGGTCGTGAGTTTATGACACCCCCCTGACCCACCCTAGCCTCCAAGAGGGCAAGAAACACACACACACACACACACACACACACACACACACACACACACACACACACACACACACACACACACACACACCTTGAGGAGGAACGCACTGAGCTCCCTTCCAGGGATGATATTCTGGAGTGCAATGGGGGCCGTTATTGGCATACATATGTAACCCATATGGAATAAGCGCTACCAAACCCTTGTATATTAGTTAAAGATGTAATTGCATTCATACATACAGGCAAAACATTTTAAATCGGTGATGGGTGCTGGCCGGTTAACCATAAGGAGAGTCCAGGCATCCAGTCGCAGTCACCGGAAGACGCTAGAACAGACAGAATACTGAATCAGAAGGGAGAAGTTCATGCTGGATATGTAAATAAACTACTGCTGTTTACTGATCAATAACAGCGCTTTTAATAATAAATCACTTCCTCGCTCTCATTATGGCACAGCGTTAATTAAATGTAACGTGTAATTCATGTGTCGTGTGTGTCAGAGGCCGGAGCGAGCGCTGAGGGGGCGGCGGCGCGCTGCGACAGCCCCGCGCCCGCCGCGCCCTGCCCCCCCGGGGGGGGGAGCCAGCGGCCGCCGGACCCCGAGCTGGAGAAGAGGCTCCTGGGATACCTGTCGGACCTCAGCCTGTCCCTGCCCACAGAGTCCCTGTCCATCACCGCCGACCTCAGCAGTGTAAGAGCGTGATTTAAACCTCATGTAGAGATCTGGGTTCGGCTTTGTTGTTCTGATGTTGTGTCCCAGTCCTCGTCCTCATGGTGTGTTGTTCTGGTGTTGTGTCCCAGTCCCCGTCCTCATGGTGTGTTGTGTTCTGATGTTGTGTCCCAGTCCTCGTCCTCATGGTGTGTTGTGTTCTGGTGTTGTGTCCCAGTCCCTGTCCTCATGGTGTGTTGTGTTCTGATGTTGTGTCCCAGTCCTCGTCCTCATTGTGTGTTGTGTTCTGATGTTGTGTCCCAGTCCCCGTCCTCATGGTGCGTTTGTTTTACACGTGGACAGGCCGACGCCCCGGTCACCCACAGCTGCATCCAGAGCCTGCTCCTCAAGTTCTCCGCCCAGGAGCTGATCGAGGTGCGCCAGCCCTCGCAGGCCTCCTCCTCCTCCACCTCCTCCACCTCCTCCACCCCCTCCTCCACGCTGGTCGTCTCGGTGGACCACACCAAGCTCTGGGCCATGACGGGGCCGGCGGGCGCCGCCCAGCGCGCCGGCGGCGTGAAGAGGAAGGCCGAGGACCCGGCGCACCACAAGCGCCCCCCCGGCTCCTCGCCGGCGCTCCCGGCCCCCCCCTCGCCGCCGCACACCTCCTCCATCTCCCTGGCCCCCGCCCCCTCCTCGCTGCAGATGGCGGGCGGGTCCTCGGGGGGCGCGGCGGATAAGAAGAGCCGGGCGGGGAAGGGGCCGTCGTCCCACCTGGACATGGAGATCGAGAGCCTGCTGAACCAGCAGTCCACCAAGGAGCAGCAGAGCAAGAAGGTGAGGTGGGGGGGGGGGGAGAGAGAGGAGGAGGAGGGGGGGGGGGAGGAGGAGGAGGAGGAGGAGGAGGGGGGGGGGAGGAGGGGGGGGGAGGAGGAGGATGTGAAAAGATGGGGGAGGGGGTGATGACGATAACGATGATAATGCAGCTCTGAACATACTGTTAATGTTTTCACCTCTACTGTCGATAGTGGTTTAACTTTATTATGTTTGTATTTAGAAAGATGCAAACTTAAACATCAAGGATCCGTTCAACACTATAACTTAGGGTCTTATTGTTTTGCACTCGTTGTTAGTTTTATGCTCATATGTGGAACAACAGCCAAAACAACGTGGGGTGAAGGAAACATGGAAAGCATTTTAAAGACTGTGTGTGTGTGTGTGTGTGTGTGTGTGTGTGTGTGTGTGTGTGTGTGTGTGTGTGTGTGTGTGTGTGTGTGTGTGTGTGTGTGTGTGTGTGTGTGTGTGTGTGTAGGTAAGCAGGGAGATCCTGGAGCTGCTGAACACCAGCACGGCGAAGGAGCAGTCCATCGTGGAGAAGTTCCGGTCCCGCGGCCGCGCCCAGGTCCAGGAGTTCTGCGACTTCGGGACCAAGGAGGAGTGCATGCGCTCCGGCTACGCCCCCCAGCCCTGCACCAAGCTGCACTTCCGGTCAGTGTCCCCCCCCCCCCACCACTGCCCCCCCTCTCAGTCTGTCTGTCCCTCGTCTGTCCGTCCGCCGATGAAGCTCACTATGCAGCGCTTGATTGATGTTGTGAATTCATCGCTGGTGTTTATGTGGTAAATATGTTTTTATTTTGTGTCAGATTGTGTAAAGATCCTTTTTCTGAGACCATCAGTGAGTGAAAGCAGCTCAGCCATCATGAAGATGTTCTAATTCAGACACATTTAGCAGAGGGACCCTTTTATACGCAGACCTCCGGGTTGAATTCAGTGTTCATTAAGGAGCAGTGCGGGGCTTCTTGCTCACCTCACAGAACACGGTACCTCCTGGTGGCTGGGAGGGGAACCCCTCAGCCTCTAGACTATCCTGACAGTATTCCAGACTCAGGAAGGACATTCTAACGATGGCGGTCGATCCTCTCCTCTTCTCTTCTCCTCGCCCCTTCCCCTCTATTCCCCCCCTCTTCCTTTCATCTCCTCCTCTTCTGTCCTCTCTTTTCCTCCCTTTCCTCCTCCCCTCTCCTCCCCTCTCCTCCTCTCCTCTCCTCTCCTCCCCTCCCCTCTCCTCCCCTTCTCCTCTCCTCTCCTCTCCTTCTCCCCTCTCCTCCCCTCTCCTCCTCTCCTCTCTTCTCCTCTCCTCCCCTCTACTCTCCTCCTCTCCTCTCCTCTCCTCTCCTCCTCTCCTCTCATCAGGCGTATCATCAACAAGCACACTGACGAGAGTCTGGGCGACTGCTCCTTCCTCAACACCTGCTTCCACATGGACACCTGCAAGTACGTCCACTACGAGATCGACAGCCCCCCCGAGGCGGAGGGCGGCCTGCTGGGGCCCCAGGGCGGGGCCGCAGAGCTGGGCCTGCACCCCGACGACGCCGACAGCAACGTGGGCAAGCTGTTCCCCTCGCAGGTGACCGCGGCGCGGTGGATGTCACCAACTGAAGGGCTGAATAACGGGCGGCATGGGGCTCAGGAGACAGAGCGGGTCGGCTGGTCACCGGAAGGTCGCTGGTTCGATCCCCGGCTCCTCCGTGCCGAGGTGTCCCTGAGCGAGACGCCTCGCCCTGACTGCTCCTGACAGGCTGGCTGTCGCCCTGCGTGGCTGACTCCGCCGTCGGTGTGTGAATGTGTGATGAATGAGTGAATGTGAGGCGATATTGTGAAGCGCTTTGAGTGGCCACTGGTTAGCTGGTTAAAAGCGCTGTATAAATGAAGTCCATTCACCATTTAATACGGGATCTTGTTCAGCCTGGGTGTGCAGGAAATGTGTCTGGGTGAATGAGATACTTCGTACCCCTCACCCAGACCTCGTACCCCCCACCCAGACCTCGTACCCCCCACCCAGACCTCGTACCCCCCACCCAGACCTCGTACCCCCCACTCAGTCAGGTGTCTCCCCCCGCTCCACAGTGGATCTGCTGTGACATCCGCTACCTGGACGTGTCCATCCTGGGTAAGTTTGCGGTGGTGATGGCAGACCCCCCCTGGGACATCCACATGGAGCTGCCCTACGGCACGCTGACCGACGACGAGATGAGGAAGCTGCACATCCCCCTGCTGCAGGACGACGGCTTCCTCTTCCTCTGGGTCACCGGCAGGTAGCCATGTTTGGAGTCCGAAGTGGAGGCTCCATCTTTGTAGTTTTATCTTGTTGTTCCATGTTTGTAGTTTTAGCTTGTTGCTCCATCTTTGTAGTTTTATCTTGTTGTTCCATGTTTGGAGATTTTCTGCAATTATTTTTCTCTCTTTCATATTTTTTGGTCTTCTAGTTTTATTTGTCCGATTAATAAGCATAGTGTCACAGGCACGAAGGAGTGAAATAGTTAGGTTTGGTACACTATATGTATGATAGGTGGTTTATAAGGGGCTGTTTAGGGAGGGTGCTTCAGTTGGTTTTAAAGAGCTTTTGTTTTCTTGATTGACAGGGCGATGGAGCTAGGCCGGGAGTGTCTCAGCCTCTGGGGGTAAGTCTCTGTGTGTCTGTCTGTCTGTCTGTCTGTCTGTCTGTCTGTCTGTCTGTCTGTCTGTCTGTCTGTCTGTCTGTCTGTCTGTCTGTCTGTCTGTCTGTCTGTCTGTCTGTCTGTCTGTCTGTCTGTCTGTCTGTCTGTCTGTCTGTCTGTCTGTCTGTCTGTCTGTCTGTCTGTCTGTCTGTCTGTCTGTCTGTCTGTCTGTCTGTCTGTCTGTCTGTCTGTCTGTCTGTCTGTCTGTCTGTCTGTCTGTCTCTGTCTGTCTGTCTGTCTGTCTGTCTGTCTGTCTGTCTGTCTGTCTGTCTGTCTGTCTGTCTGTCTGTCTGTCTGTCTGTCTGTCTGTCTGTCTGTCTGTCTGTCTGTCTGTCTGTCTGTCTGTCTGTCTCTGTCTGTCTGTCTGTCTGTCTGTCTGTCTGTCTGTCTCTGTCTGTCTGTCTGTCTGTCTGTCTGTCTGTCTGTCTGTCTGTCTGTCTCTGTCTGTCTGTCTGTCTGTGTGTCTGTGTGTGTCTGTGTCTGTGTCTGTGTCTCTCTGTGTCTCTCTCTGTGTCTGTCTCTGTCTCTCTGTCTCTGTCTCTGTCTCTGTCTCTGTCTCTGTCTCTGTCTCTGTCTCTCTCTCTGTCTCTGTCTCTGTCTCTCTCTCTGTCTCTCTCTGTCTCTCTCTCTGTCTCTCTCTGTCTCTCTCTGTCTCTCTCTGTCTCTCTCTCTGTCTCTCTCTGTCTCTCTCTCTCTCTGTCCCTGTGTCAGGACTATGTTACTAAGATGAGCTTAGACGACTTCCAGCTAAATAATGTTGATGTTGGGCGTTCGGTTGTATACTCCACTGCGTGGCTGTGTTTACTCTGTGTGTTTATTGCTGTCTTTGTTTGTTTGTCTCTTCAGCTACGACCGCGTGGATGAGATCATCTGGGTGAAGACCAATCAGCTTCAGAGGATCATCAGAACAGGAAGGACCGGCCATTGGCTGAACCACGGCAAGGAGCACTGTCTGGTACGCTCACTCACTCACACACCCTCGCACACAGACACTCACTCACTCACTCACTCACTCACTCACTCACTCACTCACTCACTCACTCACTCACTCACTCACTCACTCACTCACTCACTCACTCACTCACTCACTCACTCACTCACTCACTCACTCACTCACTCACTCACTCACTCACTCACTCACTCACTCACTCACTCACTCACTCACTCACTCACTACCATGCCCTCACACACTCTCACATACACACTCACACACACACTGGCCAGCAATGGAGTCAAGAGAGTACAAATGTAAACTTTAGTGTGTGTGTGTTCCAGGTGGGCGTTAAGGGGAGCCCCCAGGGCTTCAACCGAGGGCTGGACTGTGATGTCATCGTGGCCGAGGTACTCCTCACTGCTTGACTGTGTATCCATTTAGCTCTGGTCTCCGATCCGTGCTCTGATCTCTGATCTCCGCTCTGTGATCCTTGCTCTATTCTCTATTCTCTCTGATCTCCGGTCTCTGATCTCTGATCTCTGGTCTGTGATCTTTGCTCTGTTCTCTCTGATCTCCGGTCTCTGATCTCTGATCTCTGGTCTGTGATCTTTGCTCTGTTCTCTCTGATCTCCGGTCTCTGATCTCTGATCTCTGGTCTGTGATCTTTGCTCTGTTCTCTCTGATCTCCGGTCTCTGATCTCCGGTCTGTGATCGTTGCTCTGTTCTCTCTGATCTCCGGTCTCTGATCTCCGCTCTGTGATCGTTGCTCTGTTCTCTCTGATCTCCGGTCTCTGATCTCCGCTCTGTGATCGTTGCTCTGTTCTCTCTGATCTCCGGTCTCTGATCTCCGCTCTGTGATCGTTGCTCTGTTCTCTCTGCTCTCCGCTCTGTGCTCCACCCTCCCCCTGCCAGGTGCGCTCCACCAGCCACAAGCCAGACGAGATCTACGGGATGATCGAGAGGCTGTCCCCGGGGACCCGCAAGATCGAGCTGTTCGGCCGGCCCCACAACGTTCAGCCCAACTGGTACGTCGCCCTGCGGCGTCACTGGAGAGCAACCCTAGAACTATAGACGATTAGGACCACGACCCGTTTAATGGGGCTGTTGATTCACTACTAACGGGGTGGCTTCTGTTACGTAGTGCCCTGTGTGTACTCTGTTTCCATCTATTGATGATTAGTTCTGATGAGTTGATCATTTTTAAAACTTAATATTCTTGTTTGTTTTTCCTTCTTTCTTTCTTTCTTCCTCGCCCCCCATCCTTTTCTCCGTCTCCTAGGGTTACCCTCGGCAACCAGCTGGACGGTATCCACCTGCTGGACCCCGACGTGGTCGCCCGCTTCAAGAAGCGCTACCCCGACGGCGTCATCTCCAAGCCCAAGAACATGCTGTGATGTCCCGCCCCTGCACCTGTCAATCAACCGGAGGTAGTGTGCACTCGGTTGCCCGTGGCAACCATCGGACCATGACGCAAGCAGGCGTCCTTTTTCTTTTTTTTGTATTTTTTCATTTTGTCTCTTGATTCTTTTTGTTGTTTTTTTATACAATGACATCCTATTTTTTAAATAAATGGTAGTAGAAAGATGCTTGGGTTTGGTTTGTTTTGGGGAACATTAATTAATCGTATTTCTGTACATCGTTGACTTCTAGATGTTGTAATGGAGGGGGAAACATAACACATGTTGTTAGAATAGTTTCTTTATATGGAATTATGTTAGTTAGTGAAGAAACTCATCAAAGTACGTTGTTAGTTACAGAATTGTGCCGAAGCCAGTTCTTTTTTAAATGATAAAGAAAGCTTAAACTATAACTTTGTAACATGGCCGTGGAGTGTCTTCAGCCCCCCCCCCTCCTGGGGTCTGGTCTGGTGATGACCAGACCAGACCCACACAGGCCTCATCGTGTTGGGTACCAGCGAACATGAGGGCTAGTGCTGCTGCCCTGCACCAAGCAGAGGCCTCGTTAGTGTAACGAGCAGAGGCCTCGTTAGTGTAACGAGCAGAGGCCTCGTTACTCTGCTTTATCGGGGGGGGGGGGGGGGGGGTTCATGGTGTTAACAGTACGAGCTCATTTTGTTACACGGTGTTGCTGCTCTGGTCACCTGGTGAACACTTTCTTTATCCATAATCAAGTCTGTTTTGCATAACAACAAAGAAAAGAGGGGGCAAAATAATCAAGCACTTGAATGTAAAATAATCTGAAGAAGTAAGAAGTAAAGCACTTGGTGGGCGGGAACTCTGTAAACAAAGATCAGCTCCGTCTGGGCGCCGCAACGCATCGGCCCTCCGGCCCCGTCTGAAGGGTAGACCCCTCCGCCTCCCCTCAGCATCAAATGAGCCAGAGAAGGCCTTCTCTCTCTCTCTCTCTCTCTCTCGCTCTCGCTCTCGCTCTCTCTCTCTCTTCAGTACTCTCTGGTGTTAAATCGCTCGAGAATCCAGCGCAGTGCGAGGTCCAATGGCCAGAGAGCAGAGTCAAGACGCTTCTATCCATGATAGAGTTCATACTTTGGGGGGCGGGCATCCCCCCAAACAGAGTTAAAGCCCCCACACACACACGACACCGTCAGCCCGTGTGATTGGACGATGTTTCTGTCCGTCTCCACCGCGGTCGCCTCCCAGAATCAAAAGGAATCCTGAAGCTGCAGTTCCCGGCGCCGGTCAGTAGGTGGCGTCGACGGCGTTGACGTTGCTGTCCAGCTGGTGGCGGAAGGAGAGGCGGGCCTTGGTGGAGAAGTACACCTGGGGGCCGTGGGCGGAGCCGGGGGCGGAGCCCTGGCTGCCACAGGACGTGGTGGAGCAGAGGCGGGGCTTCATGTCCTCATCGGGTGCTGGGAGAGGAGGGGGGGGAGAGGAGGTGAGGGGGAGGAGGGGAGGGGGAGAGTTTTAAAAATAATTCATTCTCATTTCCCTTTTAACAATGAACAAGTGAGATGCATAACCTCACTCAGTTCAGAGTTCACCTCGACTCTGCTTAGCCCCGCCCCCCCCACCCACCTGTGATACACTTATTGTATCTTGTCTGTCATGGTACTTAATGCACACACTTATTGTATGTTGTACGTCCTGGCACTTAAAAATATGACTTTGCATGGTTTAGCATCTTATCCTAGCTATCTCTGTTGTGTACGGGGAATGGGTTAACCTAGTGATAGTTAGTGCTTGGCAGTAACATCCTTACTGTACCGACAGATATATTGTTGTTACTCTTTCTTCTGACAAATGGACTTATTGTAAGTCGCTTTGGATAAAAGTCTGCTAAATGTCCTGAATGTAAAGGTAAATGTTACTTTGAATATTCATCAAAAAAGTATTTTACTATTCTGTCCTAAACATAGTATAGATATTTTATATTTCGTGGACTTCCCTTGACCCTGGTTGTGACTTATTTGTGCGTCTGGCCCACAGTTTGGGATCCACTGTGGACTTTTTTATTAGTTAGTACTTTAATACTTTGATATCTTTACTATTAACACAATTAAAGGATGCGGTGAGGTCTGATGTCGAAATGGAAACTGCGCCCCTCCCCTTTCCCTGAGTCGGACCGTGGACTGTGATGAGATGATCGTTTCTGTGGGTGTAGTTACCCTCACCTGCCTCTGGGGGGCACTTGCGGCCCTTGCAGCGCTCTTTACAGCGGAGGTAGAACGGGAAGCACTGGAGCACTTTGACGCCCATGGCCGATGATCCAAGAGACCGCTTAAATCAGAGAGGGGGAACCTATTAATAGGGTTTCTCTTGACAAATGGTGATGAATTGTTCCATCTAGAAATTCCTCCGATAAGATTCGTTTTATTTTCCCACAGAGTATTTTGGTTGTTTTGGGTCTTTCCCTGTGAGTCTATAACAGAGCCTCAGAGTTAGCTCCCATGCAGGCCTTTGTAACAACTCTCCGGGGTCAGGGTGTCTTGCTGAAGGAAGCCCACCGGTGATGCTGTGGACATCGGCTTTGACCCTAGAACCTTCCAGCTGCAGACCCATATTCAACACCCCCCCCTGCTGATGTTTGTCTGTGCAGACAGACGGACGGACGGACCAGCTGTCTGCGGTCCAGCCTGTGTCTTATCCCTCTGTCCTCTACCTCCGTTATCCCCCTGACAGCTCCTCCCCAGACACTAATCTACTGCCCCTCCCCGGACGGGACGGCTGAGAGGGGAACCCTGGAGCCAATCGGAGGCCGGCTGCACGCGGGCGCTGAGGCGGCTAATCCTGGAACACGTCAATGGGGCATGTGGTCGGGGGGGGGGGGGGGGATAACACAGCACACACACACACACACACACACACACGGACACACACACACACGGACACACACACACACGGACACAGACTCACACAAATAACCACACACACATAAACACACACAGTTGAATAAACAGACACACTCACAATAACACGCAATCAAACGCAGTCACATGAACAGACACACAAACATAAACACACACGATCACACATGCACACACATAAACACACACAAACGCGTACAGTCACATGAACAGACACAAACAAACACATAAACAAGCACACATAAACACACTCGCATGAAGAAACACAATTAACCTATACTTATCCGAGCCATCTTTGTTGTGTACGGGGAATGGGTTAACCTTGTGAATGTAAGTGCTTTGCACTTTGTTCTATGACCATCTTTATACTGTACCAAGAGTGATATATACTCTTTCTTCTGACAAATTTACTTATTGTAAGTCGCTTTGGATAAATGCAACTGCAAAATGTGAATGACCACAGACACACACGAACACATGCACACAATACACATACACACACACAGATGAATGCATACACACATGTAGTCACACATTTACAGAAAACCAAATATACACACATACAAGCACAATCTGATGTACTCAAAACACACATATGCACACATACTCACAAACACCCACCAGTATACCAAAATACACACAGACACACACCCATAACCCAAATGTATACACTTGCACACACCTGATGCACAACACACGCAACTCTTACAAAAGATTAGTGTTGATACAAAGCTCGGGGCGTTTGGCATCGCAGTGGTGCTGAGAGTCGGCTCCGTTCCAACACTCTCCTGCCTCCTCTGGTCTTATTCTACATCTCCTCCTGCTCTCTGTAAGCTACTGCTTCTTTAGTAGCTTCAGGCACTACAGAAACCGGTACCGTCAAGCACACACACGCACACAAACACACACATGATCGCACACATACAAACCCATACTCACATTCACACACACACACACTTCTATGTTAACGCACAGACACACACAAACACACACACACACTTCTATATTAATGCACAGACACACATAGACACACACAAACACACACACTTCTGCATTAACGCACAGACACACACAAACACACACAATCTTATGTATTAACACACACACACACACACATACTTGCTTAACTCTGGTTAGAGAGCCTCACCTTTGTTTTTGAAAGTAAGCGGTGGACGTGTTTGATGATCTGATTGGTCCTGAGTCCTCTGATCTAATCGGTTCTCTCGTGTTTAGGAGTGTGGCAGTTGGTTAACTCAGCCGTCACTCAAACGGTTATTAATCACTCAGGCATTGTTGTCGGTCTGATAAGATCACCCTACGACCTATTATCCACAGCGGTGAATTTACCTTTCGTTACAAATGACGATGTTGGTGTAATCTAATTATCTTATTGGGTCACTTGGTTTGAGCTGAATCAGTTGAAAAATAAGGTTATTTTGGTATTTCCAGGTGTCCTTAAAGTTATATCTGAAGTAACAAGCCTTTTTTTCAACAGCTGTAAGAAAATGACAAGATCCAAATATATACAAATGTTTTAGAAAACAAGCCAAAATCACTTTATAGTCAAATGCATCTTCGTTATCGCTGCCTCCTATTCCAACTTGATTTGGCAAAACACTTTCTTCTTTCTAAGGTACACAGAATCCCAGGGTGGGCCTCGAAACAGGCTCAGAGCGGTCCACGAGGGCCTCGGAACAGGCTCACCCTGGTCCACCAGGGACAGAATGGGTTAACCCAACCAGCCTTCAGTGAGTTGTTAATGGGAGGAAAGTGTGAATGATGCCCTGGAATAGACCAGAGGCCTTCCTGTGGGCTGAGAGGTTGTGATAACCGTAATCTGGCCTTGACCGACACACACTTGACACACAATTGACCGACACACACACACACACACAGTGTGTGTGTGTGTGGGAGAGAGGCTCTGGCAGAAAACAACAAACACACATACATGCACACAAATGTACTACTAAGAATGCACAGAAACACAGAGTGGAACACTGCGTGCTCGACCAAGAGTGAGACAGACAGAGAGAGTGACAGAAAGAGAGAGAGAGACGGAAAAAGAGAGTGACAGAGAGAGAGAGAGTGAGACAATGAGTCACATCCAGCGCCCACTGAACGAATCAGCGTCGTACATCAACAATCAAGGACTGGGGTGAGCCCCTCTAACGGGAGGGGGGGGGGGGGGGTTTAGAGAGTGCAGAAGTGCAGTTACTGTTAGTGTCTCTCTCTCTCTCTCTCCCTCCCCCTCTCTCTCTCTCCTCTCTCTCTCCTCCCTCTCTCTCTCTCTCTCTCTCTCTCTCTCTCTCTCGTCTCTCTCTCTCTCTCTCTCTCTCTCCCCCTCCCCCTCTCCTCTCTCCTCTCTCTCTCTCTCTCTCTCTCTCTCTCTCTCTCTCTCTCTCTCTCTCTCTCTCTCTCTCTCTCTCTCTCAAGGCTTCTGAGCTGGGTTGTGTGTCTCTCTGTCTTGCTCTCTTGCGCAGTGCTTCTGCGCTTCGTGTGTGTCTGTGTGCGTGTGTGACAGCACGGCGGCACAGTGTGTGTGGTAATAGAGATGATGACCGACACACTGCCGGCATGTCTCATCCAGTTGTCAAACAGAGTTCTATGACACGTCTTTGAGGTCCGAAGTTGCACGTAGCTGGAGGCGTGTGTGTGTGTGTGTGTGTGTTTGTGTGTTGTTTAAAACATGGCAACGACAGCAATTGACAGGTTTCCATCTGTTCATTCGACCTACTACACATCTATACATTCCTTTCATCCAGTGAATTAAATACAATTAATTTAAATGATTGAATACTTCAGAATGTCAAGAAAAACAACGTTTTTCAACATGTTTTTCCTGCATTCTCAACATGCTTTAGAGACTTATGGGCGGGACACTTGGATAATGTGGTCATTGTGCGTATGGGAGACGACAGACTAATCCGGACTCATCTTTATAGATGCTCCCACTGACATGCACAGGCACGCACGCACACACATGCACACATAGCCTACGCTTTCTGAGAGCCATTTCGTTGCGTTTAATTACTGACATTAAGTTGAACATGAATTGTATAATAGGCTACTGCTTAATAAAACGAAGCGAAGTTGAGACCGAATCAAAGATCAGCCGCGCCCGCGAGTTCCTCGCGGAGCTGCGTAAACTCTCCTACCGACACACACACACCCAGCCTCCCCTCACCACACACACCCACCCACCCACCTTCCAACACACACACACACACACACACATGTGTACACGCACATCCACCCTCCACCACACCATACACCTCACCAACCCACCCTTCCTCCACCACACACACACACTCACACACACCCACCCACCTTCCAACACACACATGCGCGCACACGCACCCCCCCCCCCCCCCCACCAACCCCCCTCCCTCCCTCCAAACCCACTCTCCCTCTCCAACCCTCCACGTAAACAACCCTGTGGCCCGATGTTAAACACGAGCCTCCACAGGCAGGCTGTTGTTGATCCACAAATCAGACGCACGATAGCATCCCCTCTATTTAAAATAACGGTCCAACCCATTCCAGAAAGTTCTCTTAATCAGAACAAATCCCACATAAACCCCTGGGGGATATGTTGACCCGACGCGTATCATTTGACTGCGGGTCTGTCTGATGACGTTACATACCTGGGGCAGCCTGCAAGATGTGTCGCGGTTGAGATGAGTGGAATATGATCAGAGACGTGAAGCGTCTGAATCTTCCGTCCGCGCGTCTGCGCGTCTGTGTCCAAACGGGCGGTCAACGCGCGTCGCTTTCTGACGCGTAAACGTGTAGCTCCGTCAGGTCTTTATTCTCAGGTTCTAACGTGTGTCGGTTCCGTCGCCTCTGGTCCCGCGACGCAAAGTGGAAATGTTTTCTCAGAGTGAAGCGACTGTACTTTAAATAGCTGATCCCAGGAGCATGGGCACAGACACGCCTGCTTTCTCACCCCTCCTTCCGCGCTGACTTTTTTCTCTCTCTCTCTCTCTCTCTCTCTCTCTCTCTCTCTCTCTCTCTCTCTCTCTCTCTCTCTCTCTCTCTCTCATATCACTGGAATCCTCTCAAATAATTTACCCTAATCAACAGGATTCATTTATCTGTATCTACGTTTGGACAAACTGCCCAAACTATTTGTAGTCTTATGTCCTTTAGAGTTTCTGCAGAGCTTCACCCCAACAGTTAATGATTTCATGCTCAGAGGCTAGCATTAGTTTGTCTGACATGATATATATGTATTAATGTATTCCTCTATGGATCCATCTGTTAATAGAACTCCTAAAACATACTTTATTTGGTTAAGGGAGAAGACAGCCTCTGTTATCATGAGCGGACCTGAGCTAACCTGAGCTAACCTGAGCTAACCCTCCCTGCGTAACTCAAGTGGTTCAGACCCGAGGCCGCTGGAGCCTCCGCCTGCTGGAGGTGCTCAGAGCACATCTGGATCAACAGTCCCCAGCGGGGGCGCCGGGGGGGGGGGGATCGGGCTGGAACCGGATCCTTCAGGTTTTTTGTACGTGTGTCGCCAATGCAAGGGAGGGACCCTCACTCCTCCAAGCCTACTACATACCAGTTATATACAAGTAATACTGTTATATACCAGTTACATACCCGTTATTTAACGTTTTATACATAAATATATCAATATATCAATATCAATCTCCTGACCGCAGTGGGAGTGGCAGCTGTCGGTTCCCCGGGCAACGCACTTGATCAAGACGAGACCTGCTAGTGATGAGCTGGGAACATCACATGTTCCCCTGAAGGCTTCACACATGCCCATGGCGTCTGTGTGTGTGTGTGTGTGTGTGTGTGTGTGTGTGTGTGTGTGTGTGTGTGTGTGTGTGTGTGTGTGTGTGTGTGTGTGTGTGTGGGAGTGTGGGAGTGTGGGGGGGTGTGTGTGTGTGTGTGCGTGTTGATGTGTGTGTGTGCTTGTATAAACTATTCATTAAAGAGTGCGGATAAACTTTATTGACCCCAGAGGGGGAATCGGGGTCAGAGCTAAAGGTAAATGCTACTGTATAGATCTAAGCTATTTATTTCCTTATCATGGACATAGAGGCTCCTTTGTTAATACTCTAAATAGTCAACCTTTCATCAATGATGTGCGTCTGTGTTTGTAAATTATACAAATATTTCATAATTTGAATATGGAATTAGGAAGAACATGTGTGGTGTGTGTGTGTGTGTGTGTGTGTGTGTGTGTGTGTGTGTGTGTGTGTGTGTGTGTGTGTGTGTGTGTGTATGTGTGTGTGTGTGTGTGTGTGTGTGTGTGTGTGTGTGTGTGTGTGTGTGTGTGTGTGTGTGTGTGTGTGTGTGTGTGTGTGTGTGTGTGTGTGTGTGTGTGTGTGTGTGTGTGTGTGTGTGTGCGTGCGTGCGTGCGTGCGTGCGTGCGTGCGTGCGTGCGTGCTTGTTCTGTTGATCTGCTGCAGTATTCAGAAGCGTCAGAAACTCCTCACAGAAACTCTTAATCAGACTCTGATTTCAAGTGCCAAAGTAAACCGCCTTAAGTCTGTTGTGTTGAAGCGCACAACTTAAACATAACTTCAACACAGCTTAAACACAACTTCAACACATCTTTAACACAGCTTCAACACAACTTCAACAAAGCTTCAACACAACTTTAACACAGCTTCAACACAGCTTCAACACAGCTTTAACACAACTTCAAAACAGCTTCAACACAACTTCAACTTAGCTCAAATGTCTATTAAGATAAAGATGTCATTGGTCTGATTACATCTTGTTATTGAGTAGGCAGTTTGGCAGTTCATTGAATGAATGATGCATGCAACATATTAGAATAAAGTGTTTAAACAATGACTAGTTATAGTCTCAGTTGTACTCCTGGACCTGCCAGAAAAGGGATGATTATGGAATCCATGCCCATAATTATTCATATTGAATTAATTTACATAAACAATCGCTGGATCATTTGAGAATGAACTTCAGCATTCTCAATTAAAATCGTATCGTTTTTAATGGCCTTAGCAGGACTACACATAATCCTATTATAACCCAAACGTCAAAATAAACATCAGTAGGAAAAGTAATAATTATAATGCTACGATAGACCACTCGATTCAACACTAGGCTTTCATTGGACCCCGGGCCCTGTATTTAGGCCCGTCACTCTTCACTTGGGGCGGGGCTTCAGCGCAATATCAGAACCGACCTTGTCGCCGTGTTAACGAGCCGCTAAGTCAATATTAAAGAGTCTGGGACTTCACCTGCTGAGACCGTCTATAAAATGAGCAGAAGGCTTGGTTCACTGCTGAGAGAGAGAGAGAGAGAGAGAGAGAGAGAGAGAGAGAGAGAGAGAGAGAGAGAGAGAGAGAGAGAGAGAGCGAGCCTCCAACCACCGTGTCAGCTCTCATGTAACAAGCATTCCCACATTCGTACAATTTTGATTGATAGCCAAACATAACACACACGCACACGCACGCACACATGCGTGCATACACCAACAAGCACACATAGTTGTAATTCAGGTGAAGGACACCTTAGGTGAACATCAGTCACGACATGACACTCACGTCTCATGCCTGACTTGACCTGATTTAGTCAGTGCAGAGGTTCAGTGGCTACGGTGAGCGCACACAAACCACTGCTACGGCTGCTGAGGCTGCTACCAAACACACACACACGGAACGTTGCACACGCACACTGCAGCCTGGGACCTTTCCAGTTACACAACTGGTGAATATGTTACAAGGAACATCTTAAATTGGTTACACTTTGAACTTTGTGTGCTCAATCTCTCTAACTCAGAGAAGCACAACGTTAACAGGGTCCTGTTTTATGTTTTCCACAGAGTCAATGGATCAGCTTTATTAAGAATGAAAGCACCTTAAACATGCCTCATCCATTGCGATGCAGGCGTCATAAACATGCTTCATTCATCGCGATGCAGGCTTTATAAACGCTTCATTCATTGCGATGCAGGCCCCCGTAGAGTTGCATCATTCTTTGTCAGGCCAGGCAGGCGGTCGTATCCTGACACCCTCTCGGTGTCACCTTGTCACTGGCAGCTGTGCTCCTCCGGCCGCCAGGTCTCCCCTCTGTCCTTGTAGGGGAGGCGCGGGGGTCAGGCGGGTTCACAGGGCTCTGGAGGCCATGAGACGAGACCCTTCTGCTGGGTGACCCACTGCTGGTATCTAGAGCTGCAACCTCTCTGCACCACCACCAAACACCACCAGCACCGTCACCACAGCGCCACCGTCACCACCACACCACCACACCACCACCACCGTCACCACCAAACACCACCAGCACCGTCACCACCACACCACCAAACACCACCAGCACCGTCACCACAGCGCCACCGTCACCACCTCACCACCACACCACCACCACCGTCACCACCACACCACCAAACACCACCAGCACCGTCACCACAGCGCCACCGTCACCACCTCACCACCGTCACCACCACACCACCAAACACCACCAGCACCGTCACCACAGCGCCACCGTCACCACCTCACCACCACACCACCACCACCGTCACCACCTCACCACCACACCACCACCACCGTCACCACAGCGCCACCACAGCGCCACCACCACACCACCAAACACCACCAGCACCGTCACCACAGCGCCACCGTCACCACCACACCACCACACCACCTCACCACCACACCACCTCACCACAGCACCACCACAGCACCACCACACCACCACACCACCACACCACCACCACCACCACACCACCACACCACCACACCACCGTCACCACCACACCACCACACCACCACCACACCACCACACCACCACACCACCGTCACCACCACACCACCACACCACCTCACCACCACACCACCACCACCGTCACCACCACACCACCTCACCACCACACCACCAGCACCGTCACCACCTCACCACCACACCACCAGCACCGTCACCACCTCACCACCACACCACCACCACCGTCACCACCACACCACCACACCACCACCACCGTCACCACACCACCACCACACCACCACACCACCACCACACCACCACCACCACCACACCACCACACCACCACACCACCACCACACCACCACACCACCACACCACCACACCACCACACCACCACACCACCACACCACTGCCAACACAGCCATCACCTCAGCCGTCAAGAACACCCTCCCCAACGTCGCACACATCATCCGCTTCACTTCAGTCACTTAGACCGGTTCAGTCAGCACAGACCAGATTGAGCCAGTTCCTCAGTATGCTTCTATTTCTCTCAGTGTGCGTAATGACGGTATATATGCAAGCATGTTTGTCTTCATTTAACCCGGTCATTCAGCCATGTCTCTCTCTCTCCCTCTCTCTCCCTCTCTCTCCCTCTCTCTCTCTCTCTCTCTCTCTCTCTCTCTCTCTCTCTCTCTCTCTCTCTCTCTCTCTCTCTCTCTCTCTCTCTCTCTCTCTCTCTCTCTCTCTCTCCTCTCTCTCTCTCTCTCTCCCGGTCCCCTCTCTCTGTCCCTCTCCTCTGTCTCCCCCCCCCCTCTCCCTTCCCATTCCTCCCAGTGTGTTCCCAGTACAGCCAGTCTTCCTGTTGATGCTGGCCTGGGTTACTCCTCCTCAGCTGGGGAGAACCAGCCAGCCTCCTGCTCCACCCCCTGCCTCGTCCGTCCCCTCCTTCTCCTCCACCCCCCTTCCTCTTCCACCTCTCCTCTGCCCACCCTACTTCCTCCTCCTCCTCCTCCTCCTCCTCTTCCTCCTCCTCCTCCTCCTCCTCCTCCTCCTCCTCCTCCTCCCCTTCCTCCTCCTCTTCCTCCTCCTCTTCCTCTTCCTCCTTCCCCTCTCCTCTTCTCTTCCTCCCCTTCCTCCTCCTCCTCTTCCTCCACCTCCTCCTCCTCCTCTTCCTCCTTCCCCTCTCCTCTCCTCTTCCTCCCCTTCCTCCTCCTCCTCCTCCTCCTCTTCCTCCTTCCCCTCTCCTCTCCCCTTCCTCCTCCTCCTCCTCCTCTTCCTCCTCCTCTTCCTCTTCCTCCTTCCCCTCTCCTCTTCTCTTCCTCACCTTCCTCCTCCTCCTCTTCCTCCACCTCCTCCTCCTCCTCTTCCTCCTTCCCCTCTCCTCTCCTCTTCCTCCCCTTCCTCCTCCTCCTCCTCTTCCTCCTTCCCCTCCTCCTCCTCTTCCTCCACCTCTTCCTCCTCCTCTTCCTCTTCCTCCTTCCCCTCTCCTCTTCTCTTCCTCCCCTTCCTCCTCCTCCTCTTCCTCCACCTCCTCCACCTCCTCTTCCTCCTTCCCCTCTCCTCTCCTCTTCCTCCCCTTCCTCCTCCTCCTCCTCCTCCTCTTCCTCCTTCCCCTCTCCTCTCCTCTTCCTCCCCTTCCTCCTCCTCCTCCTCCTTCTCCTCCTCCTCCTCCTCCTCCTCTTCCTCCACCTCTTCCTCCTCCTCCTCCTCTTCCTCCTTCCCCTCTCCTCTCCTCTTCCTCCCCTTCCTCCTCCTCCTCCTCCTCCTCTTCCTCCTTCCCCTCTCCTCTCCTCTTCCTCCCCTTCCTCCTCCTCTTCCTCCCCTTCCTCCTCCTCCTCCTCCTCCTCCTCCTCCCCTTCCTCCTCCTCCTCCTCCTCCTCCTCCTCTTCCTCCACCTCTTCCTCCTCCTCTTCCTCTTTCTCCTTCCCCTCTCCTCTCCTCTCCTCTTCCCTCTCTGCTTCCTCCTCCCCACTTCCTGTCTCGTATGTTCTGGGAGGTTCTGGGAGTGTTGTGAGTCTCAGCAAGGGACAAGGGCAGGTTATAATGTCCCTGTTTCTTCATTCCCTTTGGGTTTCTATGAGAGGGTTTACTAAGACACATTTAACCCGACCACCGCCCACAGTGCCTTTGTGTGTCTGTTGTTGTTGTGTGTGAGGACCGGGACTATCCTGGGCTGTACCCCACACCGCACCGTGGATCAGCTGCTCAGCACAAAGCCGGCGGCTCACAGGAGACGAGGCGCACCGTGTCATTTACTATGATGTGATGTCTGACACCGACGGCCCGCTCACACAGAACCACGCCCGGTCGGCCTTTACACTCGGTCGGCTCCGAGGGGATTACAGTCCCGTAGCCATGGCGATGGGGGGCCTGTTCACGTACAGTACACAGGTGGCAGCTGTAAGAGTCTGTACTGCATACTATGTAAACACTGGGGGGCTCCTCGGGGATACAGGTAGTAGCTGTACTAGTATGTACGGTATACTATGTCTCCAGGGGAGAGCTTGCTCATGTATGTAGGTCGTAGCTGGACCCGTTTGTACTTCTATCTAAACGTAAAAAGTATGTCCGTTTCTAAACTTGGATATTTCATGGACAGGTTTGAAGGATCATTTTGACTTTGGCTCTTTCATTGATCTCTGCTCTGACCTCAGTCTGATTATCCTGCTGTTTCCTGTGAAGCTTTTGGTATTTATTAGATTACAATACGATTACAGTGGCAGTTCAATTCATATCATTGTTTATCATTTTCATAATTTTATTAAGACTGAATTTATTTATAAAGGATCCCATCTGTTTCCCCCCTCTCTGTTTCTCCTTCATATTGGTTTCCTAGGGATGGTTTTTTATTATCCTTTATTTACCCAGGCAAGCAAATTAAGAACAAAATTCTTGTTTTCAAGGGCAGCCTGTTTATGACGTTAGCTTGACAGTCACTCATCTAACCAGGAGAAGGTTGTCCCAGGATGCTGTCCAGGGGAGACCTCTGTGTCCTGCCAGGGTCCCTACCTGGAGGGGGGGCTGACGTAGTATTACTGGGCTCTGGACGTCGTTCAGCCTATTAGAAACACAGACCCCATGTGGAAGTAATTATATTTTGTAAACGCTGCCCAGCATCAGCTCGGAGCGTGGGTTTAGAACCAGGAGGGACGTCCTCCTGAGCTCCGGTTCCCTCCGGTCCTCAGAGGACCAGAGAGCCACGGTTGTTTTCCGGAGGGCTGCGTCTGGGTTCCTGTTCCCGGGGTGACGTCAGGGCTGGCCGGCCGGCTGTGGTCTCATAAAGCTCTGTTTGTTTGCTCAGTCCGGTCAGACGACGGGCCAGGGGGCGGGGCCTGAGGAGTTGTTTTCGAGACAGGGTGAGGAGAGAGGGGTGGGGGGGGGCAGGGGGGTGTGGGGGTGTGGGGGTGGGGGTCAAAATGTGTGCACAGGGTAGAAAAACAAGTTGGGCCGCATTGACTAATGACCGTCTGTCTGCCTTCTCCTATTCAGCCAGGCGTTCACACACACTCACACACACACACTCACACACACACACACACACACACACACACACACACACACACACACACACACACACACACACACACACACACACACACACACACACACACACACACACACACACACTTATACACACACATGCCATCCACACACACACACACACATGCATGAACGCACACGCACACCATACACATTGGCACACAAACACATGCATGCATGCACGCACACACACACACACACACACACACACACACACACACACGCACACAACGGATGCACGCACGCACCACACACATTAGTATGCACACACACGGACGCCCATATCGACTATCACCCCGACACTCACATTCACACATGCACTGTCGTGCACACACAGACCCAGACACACAAACTCGAGTACGTGCTGGCAGACACGCATCCACATAGACAACATACACACTCTCAGACACTCACGTCTGGTGACACCCACACTCACACACACATTGAGATATGTGTGGAGCGGGCCCTCCCCTCCTGGTGATGTCATCGGGCCTCCTGGTGATGTCATCGGGCCTCCTGGTGATGTCATCACGGCCTCCTGACACCAGTGGTCAGGAGCGCTCAGGGACACCTCGGCTACTTACACTGATCACCTGTTTACACACGCTCCCCTTGTCTACCGCACGCACATACATATGCACACACACACACAACAAACACACACACACAACCCTCATGCACACACAAACCTTGGCGCACAACAACAAGCATGCACACACCAACACACCCACACAAACACACATGAACACACATACACAACACACACACACACACCTTCGCATACAACAAGCATGCACACACCACCACACACACACACACACACACACACACACACACACACACACACACACACACACACACACACACACACACACACACACACACACACACACACACACACTCACCCAGTCCCATTCAGACACACTGTGATTGAGTGCGTACGTGTGTGGTTTCCGCATTCAGGATTAGTCTTCATTCCTTTCAGTCTCGCTCAGGATTTACATGACAATTGACCTCCGGGAAGGCCTCCCCTCATCCTCCTCCTCCTCCTCCTCCTCTTCCTCCTCCTCCTCCTCATCCCCTCCTCTTCCTCCTCCTCTGCCTCCTCCACCTCCTTCCCCAACTCCTCCTTCTCCCCCTCTTCTTCCTCCTCCTCCTCCTTCCCCTCCTCCTCTTCCTCCCCCTCCTCCTCTTCCTCCTCCTTCCCCTCCTCTTCCTCCTCTACCTCCTCCTCCTCCTTCTCCCCCTCTTCTTCCTCCTCCTTCCCCTCCTCCTCTTCCTCCTCCTCTTCCTCCTCCTCTTCCTCCTCCTTCCCCTCCTCCTCTTCCTCCTCCTCCTCCTCCTGCTCTTCCTCCTCCTCCTCCTTCCCCTCCTCCTCCTCCTCTTCCTCCTCCTCCTCCTCCTGCTCCTCCTCCTGCTCTTCCTCTTCCTCCTCCTCTCCCTCCTCCTCCTCTATGATTCCCTTCCCTTCCCAGTCTCTCCTTCTCTATTTCTTTGCTCCATTTCTTCACTTTCCACTCTGTTGCGCAACCCTGCTCCTTCAGCTCAGCCAATCGGTGGGCCAGGCCAGGGGGAGTGCTGCTCGCTGCGCCGCCGCCCGTAGCGCCAATCAACGCAAACACAATGATTATTGAGAGCTAATGCAGAGCTACTGCAAAGCTAATTCATGCTAATGTAAAGCTAATGCGAAGCTAATCTAAACTCAATGTTAAGCGGATGACCTGATTAGGTAAATCAGTGCAGTGAATGTAAAGCTACCTCGGTGCTAATGTATGCTACTGTAGACCCGTGTCCTCCCTGTTCCCGCTCTCTGCCGTTCTCCAGCCTGGTTAGAGCTGCTGTTCTTACTAAAGATGTGAAGGGGGGGTCATGTAAACGGGGGCGTTGTGACCTGTGGCCCTTGCTACCGCAGGGTCACAGGTCAGCGGAAACAGCCTCCTCTCACTTTAAAACTGGCGACTCGACAGTGTTAATGATCTTCAGAGCCGAGGACGTTAACGCGGTGGACCGTGGAGGTGTACCCTGTGGTATATCTGTCTCACAATGTGCTCTGACCACCAGGTGAAACCTGACCCTGGTTTAGCAGCCTGAGTCGGTGCGCTCTGTCTGACGCTCTCAGGGCTGTCAGTGAAAGCAAGTTAGGTAACTACTACCAAGAAACAGTTCAATGACAACGAAAGATTAGAGGATTAACCGTGTTTACAGGCATTCATTTGGCAAGTCACGTTGTAGGGCTGCAGTGCGTCGATTGGCCACAGGGGGCGGCAGAGTGCGGTTGGTGCTGTTGGACTATGGAGTCAGTTTCCTGCCATAATTCAAACCTGAAAAAAAAAGTTTCAAAGGCTTGTAAGTCTGGGTTTGAAAACTCAACACCTTGTAAAAAAGGTTTTGCAACACTGAAAAAAGAGATTATAACCTGAAAAAAACTAAAACTAAAATTCAAACATCTGTAAACATGATCTTGTGTTCTATTTTATCTTCTTCATCATTTTCACCAACACATTTTCAAAGTTCAAACAATTTCACCAGCGCATTTGCAGAGTTTCAAATCTGTCACTATTCTAACAGTGTATTTCATTGTTGCCCGGTTTTGAAACCTTGTAAATGGGATTCTGCAAACAGGTGTTCATACATTGAGAAATACGTTTTGAAAGGTTGAATATTTAGTTTTAAAAACTTGTAAAGGTGTACGTTTACGACATTGCAACGTATTTTTTCAGAACTGGCTTTTCAGCACTGACTTTTCAGAGATTTGACCACACAGGCGCAAGCTTTGAGTCACGTGAATATTGGCAGTGTTCTGACGCCACTCGTTTTGAAACTCCTGACAGTCGAATCTGAAAAAGAAAAAACGTTCCTGGGGGCGGGACCATTTAGCTCTAAACCTATTGGTTGCTCTCGGCTGACGTACATTCCAATCACATGTGCCGTTCAACGGGCTGCGCGTGATTGACAGTGCTCTGCCGATGACACGAATAACAAGCAACTTTCGCGGTTGATTTTGATTTCCATTTTCTGGAACCATGGCTGTTTCCCAAAGTGAAGGCTGCAGCCTTGCTAGGACGCGTCCTTGCTAGTCGCGTCCTATGGAGATGAGACTCTTTGTAGGGTGTTCGAATTCTCAGTGGTCCACTACATAGTGGACTTAAAATAGGGTACATACGATGTTCCCTACATGTTACTCCCGTATACCACAATGCAATGCGGTTGTATTTTTCCAGGGGAGAAGAAGAAGCGTCTCCGGCTTGTGTTTAGAAATGTCAACAATTTATTTGGGATTTAACATTCAAAATTAATTAAAAAAAACTTGAACAAGGAAATGTAACATTCAACATCAATACAACCTCCAGCCCGGTTTGTTTAGATGATGTCGGCGCATCACGTCACACAAATACCAGGCGCATTTACTGACGCAAATGACGTTTAGAAATGTTAGGCGTAGTGTCCGAATTCTCGTTCCCTATTCCCTATATAGTGCACTATATCATGTACACTATATAGGGAATAGGGAACGATTTCGAACACAGCTTCTGGTTCCAGAAAATGGAAATCAAAATCAACCTCGAAAGTCGCTTGTTATTCGTGTCATCGGCAGAGCACTGTCAATCACGCACAGCCCGTTGAACGGCACATGTGATTGGAATGTACGTCAGCCGAGAGCAACCAATAGGTTTAGAGCTAAATGGTCCCGCCCCCAGGAACGTTTTTTTCTTTTTCAGATTCGACTGTCAGGAGTTTCAAAACGAGTGGCGTCAGAACACTGCCAATATTCACGTGACTCAAAGCTTGCGCCTGTGTGGTCAAATCTCTGAAAAGTCAGTGCTGAAAAGCCAGTTTTGAAAAAATACGTTGCAATGTCGTAAACGTACACCTTTACAAGTTTTTAAAACTAAATATTCAACCTTTCAAAACGTATTTCTCAATGTATGAACACCTGTTTGCAGAATCCCATTTACAAGGTTTCAAAACCGGGCAACAATGAAATACACTGTTAGAACAGTGCCAGATTTGAAACTCTGCAAATGCGCTGGTGAAATTGTTTGAACTTTGAAAATGTGTTGGTGAAAATGATGAAGAAGATAAAATAGAACACAAGATCATGTTTACAGATGTTTGAATTTTAGTTTTATTTTTTTTCAGGTTATAATCTCTTTTCAGTGTTGCAAAACCTATTTTACAAGGTGTTGAGTTTTCAAACCCAGACTTACAAGCCTTTGAAACTTTTTTTTTCAGGTTTGAATTATGGCAGGAAACTGACTCCATATTGGACCCGGTCCACAGAAAGGAGCGGACAGCTCATTAAATGTGTTAGGTCATTGACAGGAAGAGCCCCTGTGATTCTGCCGAGGGCAGCTGAAGTTGTTCAACTGTATAATTAGGAAGTAGATTAATTATAACAGCGTGGGAGGATGGAGGATTCATGGTATATTGTGTGAGCTTGGGAAAAGCAGTAGAAGACAAAATTGTCACCTTTGAGTGACGCCGTCATCGTGATTGATATCATACATTTTTATTGTGAAAAAAAGCTGGGGTTATTTATTAAGATTCTAAATACCATGAGTACATATTTCAGTAAAGTCACGCAAAATACTACATAATCAGATCTAAATCGAAACAATAAAAAGGTTTATTTGAATTACCACCCATATTCATCTGCAGTTCAGTTCACATCATATAAAATGGGACATGACAGAGGGAGTGGCACTCGGATCAATGGACCCCCTCCGTTAGGAAGCCTGGTTATTTGAAGAAAATGTCTTATATTACGATATTATACATTAATCTATTATATATTATAGTCATCATCAGCATCGGTGAGGTCGTAATGATGTCACAGAACCGTCCGGATCGGAGTGGGTGATCCTCCTCGCGCTGTCACCCTCTCACAGGCCCCCGTCCTCCTGACAACAGAGCACAGAGACAGCACCCGTGGGTGATCTGGAAACAATCTCACACGACTGGTAATGAACATCGACGCCCTGCCTGGTGTGCGCGTTGTAGCCCAGCCGCTAGACCCCTCCTCACCGCGACTGAGGAGGTCAAGGGCTGTGTGTGTGTGTGTGTGTGTGTGTGTGTGTGTGTGTGTGTGTGTGTGTGTGTCTGTGTGTGTGTGTGTGTGTGTGTGTGTGTGTGTGTGTGTGTGTGTTGCCTCGTCAGGTTGGAGTGTGCGGTGCTTGTCGTTGTGCGACGCACGAGTTACACTGGGGAAAAAAAACAAAAAGGTCAAAAAGAATGTAGGCCAATCGGATATTAAAGCAATCGCCCAAATCTCTCCTTAATCTTTAACCTGGATTGTTTCGGATAAGTAATTTCGCTGGAGAAACATTCAGCCGTGGCAGCCGTTAATATCTAATCCGCCGTTCCCGCCAAGCAACTTATTCACATGCGTGGAATAAATCATAGTTGGGCTCACTCGAAGCCAACAACACAACCCCAACGACCAGCTATCGATCCATTGGCTGTCCACGCTGTGATGTCATCAATATGAGACAAAACCCCTCCGTCACCAAAGTTTGATCGGCCACGGAGCAGATTTGTCGAGATGTCCAAACACTGAACAGACGCTAGCCCGCGGCGCAACACTCGCTAACGGCGTACAGCCTTGTCTGGCGGTTGGACCTCTTGGTATGGCTCACCAGCTAACCGTAGAACACAGCATGGTATAGCTTGCTGGTTAGCCCTAGCATGTCGCTATAGAGGAAGGCCAGCTTACAGCGCACCTCATTACATGGTCTTTTCACAGCAGTGCCTCGTTGCTGTGGTAGCACGGAAGCTAGTATGCTAACGGCATGCTGGCTTCCATGCTACCACAAACACGAGGCGCTGCTGTGAAAGGACCATGCAACGCTTTGCCTCGTTGCTGTTATAGCATCCCGTAGCATCCCGTTAGCATGCCAGCTAACGGCGGCGCGCGTCCCCTACCTCTGGCCTCTTGCGGCAGTCCCCGCAGATGCAGCCGATGCAGCCGTTGACCACCTGGATGCCCAGGAGCACGGTCTGCAGCGTGCCCATGGCCAGAATGATGAAGAACAGGCCCACGTGCCACTCCACCGCATTCTTAGGGAGCTCGCACATGGTCCACAGCGTCTGGTTACCCAGGTAACCGGACCTGGGGGAGGGAGGGGGAGAGAGAGAGAGAGGGAGGGGGAGAGAGAGAGGGAGAGCAGGGCAGGATGGGACGGGACACAGAGAGTGAGGAAAGGGTTCAGATACTGACTTGGGCACGGTACGGATAGTGTGAGTGCGCCCTCAGAGAAACGCACACACAGGACAAGAGCACACACACTGACACCTAAAAGTGTAAACACACTCACACACTGACCACTACAGGTGTAAAAACTCACACACTGACACCTAAAGGTGTAAACACACACACACTGACCACTACAGGTGTAAACACACACACACTGACCACTACCGGTGTAAACGCACACACACTGACCACTACAGGTGTAAACACACACACACTGACACCACAGGCGTAAACACATACACACACACACACACACACACACACACTGACCACTACAGGTGTAAACGCACACACACTGACCACTACAGGTGTAAACACACACAAACTGACACCACAGGTGTAAACACACACACACACTGACCACTACAGGTGTAAACACACACACACACTGACACCTAAAGGTGTAAACACACACACACTGACCACTACAGGCGTAAACACACACACACACTGACGCGTACAGGCGTAAACACACACACACACACATACACTGACACCTACAGGTGAACGTGAACACTCACACACTGACACCTGCAGGCTTCTTGGGACACTCCCACATCAGAGGTCACTTGAGCTAATTAACTTCTGAAAGGGCTTGTGATTGGCTAATCATCGTCACACACAGGTAGGGGGGTTGGTTGCTGGTTCAATTCTCGGCTGGGGTAGTCGGTGCATTAGTGGGAAAGTATTGCGCTCACCCACACAGGACGAAGAGTTCAGAATGTGTCTTCTTCTTCTTCACATCAGAATGACAACTGAATTTATTATTTGTTCGTTGCCGAGCAGTTTGCTCCGCTGACAAGACCGCACACAAGTACCACTCACGTTGCAGGGGTATCGAACGGGTACTCCCACGCGCCGCCAGCCACCTGACACTTCGGCCCGACGGCCAGGCCTGCACTGGCCACACTGGTGCAGTAGAGGGCGCCAAGCAGCCCGAAGCAAGACGAGAACACGGAGTTCAGCATCTGCCACACGGGGGAGGAAACAAGCAACGTTCATGAGATTGTGTTTGAACGTATTGGACGATTTAAGTTATTCCAGTAACTGGAGGCCAACCTCTCCTCCCTCCTCCTCCCTACACAACCTCAACTTGCTGTTCTTATTATGGAACATTCCACTGTGATAGAATTCAAGGTTGGTGATACTAAAAACCCCTCCCTGTATTTGATATCAGTTACAGTTTATTGCGCTGCTGGAACAATCAATTAATTGATTGGAATGTTCCATCTGGGTGATACGGACAGGTGATGCATGCTGACGTCACCACGGTTACCTGGGCGATACTGATTCAATGCTTTAATAACTGTAGGCCTACTTACCCGGCAGCGGTTACCACAGCAACCGTTTCCACAGCAACCCTTGCCCCCAGCCCTGATAGCAGAACAAGTGGGGCACAGTATCTGAGGAGATGAACACAAATATGAATGAATTAATAATATTCATATCAATCGAATAAATCAAACAGAATAGCCCCTCTTCCTGTACGGGAACTGAGTTCTGAAGCCTCATATGGAGAGAGGAACAGAACAACCCCCCATGGCAAAGTACAACACATGCAATGTGTGTGTGTTTGTATGTGTATATAAAAGTGTACCTGTGTGTGTATGTGTGTGTGTGTGTGTGTGTGTGTGTGTGTCTGTAAGTGTGTGTAATAGAGTTTGTATCTGTGTGTGTGTGTGTGTGTGTGTGTGTGTGTGTGTGTGTGTGTGTGTGTGTGTGTGTGTGTGGGCCTGCATGTGGTCTTATCTCTGGCCGTTAATCATTAGGCCGGTTATGATACTCAGAGAGAAGGTAGGGCCGTCATAAAGCAGAACTGTCTCTCTGTTCCCCGGCCTGCTGCTCCACGCTGCAGGGTATATAGACGCACTCTGGCTCCATAAATAACTCATATTTGAGTCTTGCAAATATGTTATCTTACAGGCCCCTAATCAACCTTTAAACTGTGTGTGTGTGCGGACAGATAGGTCACGAGAGAAAGAGAGAGAAAGGCAGGAATAGCAAGAGAGATTTTTGATCAGTCTGTTGAGGTATCATAAAGTAGCTGCTACTATATGATACCACAACAGCCTTTGTTCAAACACGGTCTTGATGCTAAGCATCATATTGCGTTCCAACTTATACCCCTCTGAGATCGCCTTCAACGCATGGTTTGAGGGAATCGATGGTATCGAGTACACAAAGCGTAAAATATCAACAACAATATTACCTGTTTTGTCTATATAGCAACAAAAGGTACATTTCAAGATGAATAGATAAATCAAAACTGTACTTATAACTTACGCACGTATAACTTTGTTTACTAAATTCACACAAACTAGTCTCGTGTTTCACTCTCTTTTACATATGATCTGTATACTCTATTATCCACTTTGGTACATAAACATATACGCAGAAGGTATTCATCCCCCCCCCCTCACACACTCACACACACACACGATAACATACTGTGACCCCTAACACCCATATTTACACCAATTAAAGAAACACGTAAACATAACCGCAGTAGTGAAGTGGTGGCGATGGTAGTGTTGATGATGGTGTTGGTGATGGTGTTGGTGATGATGGGAGTGGTGGTGGTGATGGTTGTGGTGGTGGTGAGTGTGGTGGTGGTGAGTGTGGTGATGATGGTAGTGAAGTGGTGGTGATGGTAGTGAAGTGGTGGTGATGGTAGCGGTGATGAGGGTGGTGGTGACGGTAGTGATGGTGGCGGTGTTGATGAAGATGGTGGTGGTGGAGGTGATCGTGGTGGTGTTGGTGATGACGATGGTGATGGTGGTAATAACGGTGATGGTGGCGGTGATGTGTGAGGGTGAAGGGTACTTACGAAGAGCCCCCCTCCGATCAGCCCCCCCATGAGCCAGACCTGCAGGGAGATCTCGCTGTTTTCCCGCGGCTCGGCGTTGGGGAAGAACAGCAGCAGGTTGGCCACCATGCAGATCAGCGCGCTGGGCAGCAGGATGAGCCCCACCAGGCGAGCACATTTCCCCGTACAGCACATGTCCTCAGCCGGTGCGTCTGTGTCTGTGTGTCTGTGTGTGTGTGTGTGTCTGCGTGTGTGTGTGTCTGTGTGTCTGTGTGTCTGCGTGTGTGCGTGTGTGTGTGTGTTTGTGTCTGAGTGTGGGTCTGTGTGTCTCCGTCGAAGGCCCCCTGTATGCCGACCGCTCGCCACTCCTCCGACAGCAGAGAGGGAAATCAGGAAGTAGAGGAGAACCAAAACAAGAAGGAGGAGACGCGGAGACGAGGTGACGAGGAGACGAGGACACGAGGACACGAGGAGACGGGGCCGTAGCACCGCGAGTGTGTCTGAGTGTCGGCGCAGGCGGGGTGAGGGTGGGGGTGAGGGTGGGGGTGAGGGCGGGCTGGGGAGGGGTGTAGCAGATTGAGTTCCGAGCGCACCACTGTCCCCAACGCAAACACTAGGTCACACACACACACACACACACACACACACACACACACACACACACACACACACACACACACACACACACACACACACACACACACACACACACACACCCACGCATCGAAAGTCAAACACGGGGACTAGCCTTCCTGGGTGTGTGTGTGTGTGTGGGGGGGGGGGGGGGGCAAAGGCCAACACAATGAAGAGCCGTGTTGTCCAATCATCACCTCCGACATCGCCGCCGCTTTTATTAACGTCTTGGAAGTATGCCGTCAATATGGCACTAAAATATAAAACCAAACAATTACACATGTTTGGTATTTCAAACGTTCTATTTACGAACCTCTCCGATGTGGACTGAGCGGAGAGGGGTGGCGCTCTGCAGATCGCCCTTTGGTTCCTGGCGGCGACCAGCGATCGATCGGTTGATTTATCACCTAATACCTAATGCTAACCGAGGCAAGGGCTGGGCCCTAGATTGGGATTGACCTTTGGCTTTGACCGAGAAGCCCTTCCTGTTATCGGACAGATAGGGCACGGCCTTAATGAAGAGGAACGGGAACCTTGGCTTTATAGACACATACATTTAGCTATATCTATGTAAATAGATTTAGATACATAGATATAGCGATAGGCTTATATATATATATATATATATATATATATATATATATATATATATATATATATATATATACATATGTACATAATATATATATCTATAAATATCAGTATTTAATAGTCAATAATGTTAGTAGTGATGTAATGATAGTGAGTTAATAATTGACTGTTATTACTAAACTTTTTTTGTTAAGGTTAATAAGTATTTTAAATAATATTATATTGCTTAAGATATATATAGCATTGTGAGAGTGTGTGGATGATGGCTGGTTGAAGCAGCCGAGGCTGACTGACTCTGGGGCTGGGTGAGGATGTACACCTGGGGTGCGTTGAGGTAATCAATGTGCAACAGGTAAAACCAACCATCACCACACACACTCGGAGAGAGAGAGAGGTGCAGAGTTGGACGTTGTTGTTTCCGTCCACCGAGGTGACGCCACCACCCCGCGCGGGGTGGCGGCGGTGGGGTCGAAGCCCGTTTATCGTCAGGTGTTCAGATAATGAACTGGCCTGGGGTCCAGTTCTCCCATGCGGGAGCTCTCCCTCTCAGGATGTGCGCTGATGGCTGCTCCCCGTCCCTCATTCCTGCTGTTTAACATCCACCGAGAATAAACGGTTTTTTCTTAACCTATTCCCTGGTCGACCACCCTCCTCTCCCAATAGGCCTGACCGACATCTCGCTGGAATTTACATGATTTTATGTTCATGTTTTTCAATTTTCTTTTTTATATTGTGACCTATCAAACAAATATAGTTTGGATTATAAGGCAACCCTACTTGTACGAATGTGTATTTTCAATCCGATTCAACTTTGTTTATTTGATTGATTTCATTGATACAAACGGATTCGATCAAGGTGGCCGGCCGGTCCCCATCCCGAACCGAGCTCCCACCACCGCCTCCCAGCCCCTTGGCGTTGAACCAACAACGCACCGAGGCTGGCAGCGCCTCGTCCGGAGGCAGAATGTGGGACATCTCACGGAATGATTAACCTCACATTAACCCCATTCCTACCCCGCAGCACGGCTCCACAGGAAGACCCGGGAGACCACTGAACCACGGACATGGCAGCTCAGGCCATAGGTATTGTTACTTTGATTGTCGTTCTGGTTTATGATTATGTCCGTCTGTCTTGCCTCGTTCTCTCGGTCAGGGCCTGTCTCCTAATCCATCTACTATGCGGTGTTGTTTTAATCCGGGGACTGTGCACACATTAAAACTAACCGAACACCCTCAGCTTTCCATTACGTTCCCTATTTGTGAAACGTGTAGCCTTTACGTGTACTAGAGTGTTTAATGTGTTGCACTCATGCACATTCTGCGTCCTCCGACTTTAGATCTGATCAGAGTGAAGGAACTCGTTGCAAAGTGTTTGGAGGCGCGGAAAATGGCTTACTGTCCGTACAGCAAGTTCCCCGTCGGTGCCGCCATCCTGACAGCAGATGGCGCCATAATCACAGGTAACGTGGGTCCCCCAGACGGGCCTGTAACTCAATGTAATCCCAAATTAAATAAAGAAACCAAGCGTGTGTTGGATGTTGTTTTTCCAGGTTGTAACGTGGAGAACGCCTCCTACGGGCTGACGGTGTGTGCTGAGCGGACCGCCATTCAGAGGGCGGTGGTGGAGGGACACAGGTCGTTCACGGCCATCGCTGTCACATGGTGAGGTGCCGGGCGTCACCTGAGTTTAAAACCGTTGGGTTTGATGATGATTATTCATAGTCCTTCTCCTCTCCTCTTCCTCCCCTCCTCCCTCCCTCTGTCCACCATCCCGCCCTCCCCTCTTCCCTCTTCCTCCCCTTATCCCCCTCTCTCCCTCCTCCCTCCCCTCTCCCTCCCCTCCCTCCCTCTCTCCTCCTCCCCTCTCCCTCCCCTCCCTCCCTCTCCCCTCTCCCTCCCCTCCCTCCCTCCCTCCCTCTCTCCCCCTCCCTCCCTCCCTCTCCCCTCTCCCCCCCTCCCTCCCTCCCTCCTCCTCCTCCCCTCTCCCCCCTCCCTCCCCTCTGTACAGCGACATTAAGGACCACTTCGTGGGTCCGTGCGGGGCGTGTCGCCAGGTTCTCATGGAGGTGAGGGGGGACACAGAGGGGGGGGGGGGGGGGGACACAGAGGGTGGGGGGGGACACAGAGGGGGGGGGGGACACAGAGGGGGGGTGGGGGGGACACAGAGGGGGGGGGGGGGGGACACAGAGGGGGTGGGGGGGGACACAGAGGGGGGGGGGGGGGGACACAGAGGGGGTGGGGGGGGACACAGAGGGGGTGGGGGGGGACACAGAGAGGGGGGGGGGGGTGAGGGCTTCACTCACCCTAACAGGAACGTAAATAAACTCTATATCAGATACTGTAGTAGAAGACGTAATGACAATTTAAAAGAGATTATGATATTTTTTGTTAAGTATGCAAATAAATACGACAAAATACATCAATAGACGCAGTCAAAATGAAATGCCTCCACCACATTAACATACATTATATATAATAGAGCAGATGTTTTATATCCATCCCCCCCCCCCCCCCCCCCATCTCTGTGTCCCCCCGGTCTAGTTCGGGGGCCAGTGGGTGGTCTACCTCACCAAGCCCGACGGGTCGTACAAAGAGACCAGCCTGGAAGAGCTGCTGCCCCTCCCCTTCTCCCCCCGCCACCTGGGGAAGGACTGACCCGTCTGTCTGTCTGTCTGTCTGTCTGTCTGTCTGTCTGTCTGTCTGTCTGTCTGTCTGTCTGTCTGTCTGTCCCTCTGTCTGTCTGTCTGTCTGTCTGTGCTCTCTTGAATAGTTAACATTAGGAAGTCAATGATTGTTTTGTAATGATCATTTGTTGCATAATCAATCCAAAGCAAAGGTTGATTTGTTATTATATTATTTTATTATAGTTGTGTGTCTGTTGAAGAAATAATTAATTAAAAATGTTTGTCTGTTTTTGTTTTATTTTTCGTTACACGTAGAATTTTTAAAGCATCAATTGTTATCTTGATGATGAATGGCCTCTTTAACTGTTTGTGCACTGTTTAATAAAATATGATTTGACCACCGAAAATAAATAATATGTTGTACATTCTAATTAAATTGAGCAGTGCGCCTATTTCATTTAAAATACACAATATAACATAATATATTCTCTAAATAATATAAAAATAAATAAATAGAACCGTAAAACGTCAAAACAAGTGTCACGTTGTTCAAGTGGGCGTGGTGTGAATCAGTTTCCGGAAACATGGAGGCTGTCGTGAGTGATGTTGTGGCTCCGGAAGACCTTATAGTAAGTCTTTAACCGCGTCCCATCTTTACATTCGAGGCTTTTATCAAATTAAATAGTTATATGATGCCGTTATGAAGACATATGGTCGGGATTAAGGCGGATATCGCCCGGGATTAGGAGGTTTCTAAAGGCTCCGTGGTGGTCCCCGAAACCAGTAACGATGACGTAACTATTCCCTTCATCTGCGCACTTTAATAATTGATATCTCAACACTATAAGTGACCTTAAAACATAACAAGTCATCTATGTATCACTCCTCTTCTCACTAGTTCCAGTTGGTTTTCACATACAGTTTAACTTGTTTGAGTCCGCGAGTCATCATTGTTGACTAACTACTAACTATTTCGATTACTTCTAAATGGTAAATGCGTGAATCGTCTTCAACCGCCTAAGTAAAAGCCTTTGTTTGTGTTTAACTACCAGAGTAAAAGCCTTTGTTTGTGTTTAACTACCAAAGTAAATGCCTTTGTTTGTGTATTGTGGTTCCAGAAGTTCGAGAAGAAGTATAAAGCAGAGGAGCAGAAGGGCTCCGTGTCCAAAGACACCAAGTTCGAGTACGCCTGGTGTCTGATCAGGAGCAAATACACCGCCGACATCAAGAAGGGGGTGGTGCTCCTGGATGGTGGGTGGTGGTGGTGGGGAATACATTCACATCAAGCAGACGCTTCTATCCAGAGCGACTTACAATAAGTACATTTGTCAGAAGAAAGGGAAACAACAATATATTTGCTGTCGGTACAGTAAGGGTGCTCATAGAACCAAGTGCCAAGCACTAACCATCACTAGGTTAACCCATTCCCCTTAGACAACAAAGATAGATAGGATACGATGCTACACGCTATGAACTATTTTTAAGTGCCAGGTCGTACAACATACAATAAGTGCGTACATTAAGTGCCAGAATAATGTGTGTAATCCATGTATTACTATCATTGCCATACAATATAAATTGTAAGATAAAGTTATCTTCGTATTAATCGTGTAGATGTCAATTATAGTGTTTCTGTTATGTTTTTCTTTTTAGGAGGAGACCAGATTTCTGAAAGAAAGACTGGGACTTCTTTAGTTTTGCTTTCAATATATATATATACATAAATATATATATATACCTGATTTCTGAAATTAATAAAAAAAGCTATATTTACATTTAGATAATTACTATCATGGTAAATGTAGTACTGTAACGTCAGTCAAATATTGGGCAGCACATGCCCAACCGTTTACTATGATGTGTTTGAAGGGGAAATCCGGTATAAAATAGATCTGGGATATGTTTGGTATAATAACGAGTTGGAATGTTCGTTTGGGAGCAAAAAGGCGCATATAGACGCATTCTTAAGTTGGTTGTTTTACAGATTCTAACAAAACGCTATAAACTTTGAACGATTGGGGTTGTCTCATGGTAAGAACGAAATCTCTATTTTAAACCACTTACAAGGCTAGAAGTAATCCGACACTTCTTAAGGGTCAAAACAAAACTTTTATAACTTTATTAAAAATGACATTTTATGCGTACAATACCATCAGTAGTTCACCCGTCGACGCCATCCTGTCTTCAAGACTCGATAGGTAGATTGGCGAACACAGAGCTTGTGTGTTGTTGATGGATGTCACAAGCTCTGTGTTCGCCAATCTACCTATCGATTCTTAAAGACAAGATGGATTTAGTTTTTACCATGAGGCATGCCCCCATCGTTCCAAGTTTATAGCGTTTTGGTAGAATCTGCTAAAAAGAGCCAATTTAAGAATGCGTCTATATGCGCTTTTTTGCTGACAAACGAACATTCCAACTCGTTATCAAACCAAACATATCCAAGATCCATTTTACACCGGATTTCTCCTTTAAGTTTAAAACCATACAGTGTAGGTCTGACCGGGGAATGGTTGCATTGTATGGATTGTATTGATATTACAGTATTGTATGGATTGCCTGTTTATGATCGGTCTTAATGTAGAAATCCGATGCACAGAGCAGCCAATCATCATGCCACAAGTAACCTTGACTGATCAGCCTATCTTGTATCCATGGTTACAGTGACGTGGCCAAACCTTGAAGCCCAATCAACCGCCCTCTCTCACATGTCTACTGTGCATTGTTTTACTTTTACAACCTTTTTATTTCCAGAGCTGGTGCTGAAAGCGAGCAAGGACGACTCCCGCGACTTCCTGTTCTACCTGGCAGTGGCCAACTACCGGCTCAAGGTGTGAGCGCTGTTAATGCAGCACTAGACTTTATACCTGGCCGGGTTAGGCCGGCTTTATGATTCCTCGTATTCTCTTAGCCAATATGTTTCGTAAACAATTGACCGTTGACTATTAACGACAGACACAGTTAAGATGTGATCATTTCTCGGTGTAAATGTGGTGATTGTGTCCGCTGAACCCTGAGGTGAAAGGAGGGATTACACGTCATTAATGGGTATCTGGGGTTATGTATTAAAGAGGTGGGCTGAGGTGATGTTGGCTAGGGGGAGGATAAACATTGATGTGGACTCACTCGGCTCCTCTCGGCTTGGAGTCGGCGTCATTTCTGCTGTTCGTTTGAATCATATATCGTCAATAAAGTTTCGTTTTGATTTTGTCCCTCTCTCCCCACCGTCCCTCGGCTGTAGGACTATGAGAGGGCCCTGAAGTACATCCGCACGCTGCTGAGGAACGAGCCAGGGAACACGCAGGCTCTGGAGCTGCAGACGCTCATCGAGAAGGCCCTGAAGAAGGGTCCGTCCACACTCAAACACCTGGGCTGGAGACACATTCATCCTTCAGGAGATCCGGCCCAGACGCAGTACACACAATACAACGTAGATTAAACGCAACATGAAGGACTGAGGGCTGTATGTCAAGACGACGTGCAATGCAGTAATAACATTGGAAAAGAATAGTACAGGTATCAGTTAAAACATCTACAGCCTCTGATAGTTTGTGCCTCCCCTATGTTTCACATGGATGTAGAGGATTGTAGAGTGACTGGGTCTTGTAGTTGACTAGGTGACTAGCGGCTGTCAAACACTAGTGATGTCAAACTCTAGGGACCGGGAAACTCTAGGGACCATCAAACTCTCGGGGCCGTCAAACTCTAGGGACCATCAAACTCTAAAGGGGCTTGCTCTTACGCTCTGCTGTGTGGTTAGGCTATCATCCAGCTCAAGGCCAGATAAGTGCTAAATGGTTCCAGCTACGTAAACGAGAGCCTGACTGCCAGACTAGCATTTGCATGCAGAGACAGGGCTGCTATTGGACGTGGATTGAGTCATGAATTCAAACGATTGGTGTCTGTTCTTTGTCATCCCCAGATGGACTGGTTGGCATAGCGATCTGCAGCGGGATCGGTCTGGGCGTGGCCGGGTTGGCCGGGCTCATCGGATTGGCCGTCGCAAAAGGAGCCAAATCGTAGAAGTTAAGCTCGGTCTTGGTTTTTGTTTTCCTTTTTCCATAGAGAAGCACCCAGAAGGTTTCTCTCTGTAATTACCATAATTAAACATTCATGGCTTCCATCTGTTGGGGAAAAGCTGAAAGAGTTTCTTTGTTTAACTCAATCTGCGCTGTGATTGGTGTGTTCACTAAATCGGGGGAGGAGTCCTAGTATACTACGATTTGAATCACGTTGATGTGAACTATGGAGTGCGTTTGTAATAACCGCATGAATCATTTAAACATGGCCGTCCCATATTCATGACCCACTTTTGTATGTTTCAAAAGCCTTCGATATGCAGCGCCCGCTCATCATCTGATTAACAGTGTAAATCATTTCAGGGGGTGTTAAGGAATCTGGTTTACTGATCAGAAGAGAACAGCCTTTAAGATGTAAACAGGATGTTGGTTGAAGACCTTGCAGGTGCAATTCATTTGTTTTGGTGTGTTAGTTTTCTTTACTGTGCGGGGAACATGGTAACTATATTAAGAGGGCATTGATGGGGAACATGGTAACTATAGAAACTATGTTAAGAAGGCATTGATGGGGAACATGGTAACTATAGAAACTATGTTAAGAGGGCATTGATGGGGAACATGGTCACTATAGAAACTATGTTAAGAGGGTAACGACTTCGCTCAGGGAGGAAGGTCAACACGCTAAAGTTTGATCTAAATGCCAAAAGTAATTAATAGTTTTCTTGGAGGACCTTGTGTGTCAGGGCAGATATGTATGTTGTGTATAAGTTGTATATGTTGTCTGTCTGTCCGGTGGGCAAGGTCAAGTATGAGACACACAAGTCCGACTTATATTTTATGTTCTTTGTAATTAAATGTCTAACCATAAGATATGTTGATAGTTACCGATTTGTTTATCATCTATTTAAATGGAGCACACCTGTTCAGTTAATAAAATCATTCATTAAAACAAAAAGGGTCTTGGGGAATGATTGAGGTGAAAGGTAGGGCTGAGGCCTTCTGCTGTCGGAGTTCAAAGCGACGCTACGAACCGATAAAGTGAGGAAACTGTTGGAACGTTTTCAACGGTTTTTGTTTATTTTGCAGGATAGAGGTCCAAACTCTTTACTGAGCGTGATGGTAGAAGGGAACGCGGTTCGATGCCCACGTGTCAACGGCCCATTGAGGCTGTGGGCCGTTTCCGGTGGCGTAGTTTAGACTTTTAACGGTTAACTAACGGCAGCGTTGGTTCTGACCCGCGTGGGCGAACCAGGAATCAAAACACATGATGTTCCACTCGGTAACCGTGGGTGACGGGTGCAGAGGTTCCCTTTCCCCACACCGTCCCAGTAAGAACTCACCGGCCACTGCTCCAAGTCCAGTTTATAATTCACATATTGCCTTTTAATCATCAGTTGTTTGTCTCTGACTTCATCCCCGCTTCCTGCTTCGGTCATTTGTGACGACAATTCATCAGATCTCATCACGATTATCGTGGATTCTGCCTGATAGGTCCTATCAGCTAAAAACGTGCCCAGTTGCCGGGGCGATAAAAAAGCCGTACAAATTGACCTCGAAAGGTGTAAGGTTATGTGCATCACAACTGGAAGGCTGTGGAGGGGATCTGTTGGGGGTTATCTGTGTGTGTTACACATTAACCCCCAGGCCGACACGGCCGAAACTCCCCAGAGACGAGGCGATGAGCCCCTGTGTGGGCGAGCGACGGACGGCTGGGAACACGGACGAATCCCAAGGCAGCCACTTCAACATGGTAGTTAATATTTACAGGAATATAACCAGAGCAACACGGGTTGGTTAGGAGCCATGTGGTGGGTCCTGGAGGATCACACTCTACGTTATCTGGTCGGTTTCAGTGTTATAAAATTAATTAGGTGGTAATAAGAGGTCAATGTGTGTTTCAGTATTTGTTACCATGTTGCGGTCAGGAGTGGCGTGATCGCTGTTATCAACTCAAATCAGAACAAAATGTACTAGACTTATGAATCAACCATTATTGTGAACAACTCGAGTCTCTGTTTGTAAACCTCTCGCCCTCCGTATTTCTTTCAAATAAATTTCTCAAAGCAGAGATTCCGAATATATGTAGAATAAATATTCTCAATTCAGTGTTTGTGTTGTTGGTTTGTAATAAGAGACATCCGTTCTGTCTTGTTGATAGGGAACAGTGCTATCAACGAGTCTGAAGGCCTTTATTATACCTGAAGATAGGCGTCTCTATCTGTCATCTATCAGGAACATTCTCCATAATTTCAAGCTTATCGTTTCAGTTATCTGCGCCCTACCTCATCACCGGGTCATTCTGTTTACCAGACGCCCGGCAGTGTTCAGAACAGTGTTTCCTGGTTATGTATTCACATCTGCAAGTCATCCTGACCGCTTTGGCTTCTGAGTTGTCGGATCACGATGTGACATGGCTGGAAGTGACCCTTGTGGACAATCGAACCGAAACACATCCTGGAACGTTCTGGTGTGCAGAATGAAAACTCAAAGGCCTATCCTGGATTGGCCTGTGAAAATGCCCAAATGGTTCAAACGGTATCTCGATCTGTAGTTTGGATTATTATTCTCCTATACCAAGCTCTACCTTCTGCCCTGCCCATGGGCAAGGGCGCTGATAACGAGTGGATTCCCGGGCCCTACTCTGTGTTCCAGACTCTGCTGGGAGTCAAACCGACAACCATGTCCCCTTAACCCTGCAGAGGCAAGATTAAAACGAGCAGAGATTACAGCTGATAGGTGATAGTGGAGACGGAAGAGCTGGTGTGAAGGGGCGTCTTGACATGGTCATCTTTTGTTAATATGCGTGGTAATCATTGAGGAAATGTTTCAAATATTTACCTGGACGGTACTTTTAAAGCCACTCGGATTGCCTTTTTGAAGTCAAACATTAACTTGAATCATTATTACGATTGGAAGAGTGGATGTCATGCATGTGGTAGTTCTTGTTTTAACATGTCAGGTGTTGGTATCTCTATAACGCCTACAGGTTTGCTGTGGTCACTGGGATACAAACCCACAACCTTTCAACAGCTGTCCCACATTGGGTGATATCTGTTTTTTATTTTGTGCGGTTAATACCCATTCGATCTAATCAAGGCTTTTACTCTGTGAGCTTTAGTCTGATCTTCTGACCGGAGACTTCTGGCCATCAAGGTGATGACTTTGTGACTGAATATTCTTCTGGCCCAGTTGTTGAAGTTCAAGCCTGGACGTAGAAATGCAGAACAGTTGAATCTGTCAGCAGGCTGTTTGTAAGCACTAGTCTCCAGTTGCGTTTCCCTACAGATGAACAAGACCCTTCATTTAAAATGCAAAGAACAAACTTAAAGTGGAACATCATTCTGGGGGATCTTCTCCATTGCTATCTCGTGAAAAACACATTTATGTGAATGTGCTATAACAGATCCATTTGAAGTACAGGATCCAAAGAGTCCTGGAACGACTGCTGAAAGAATGACCAGAGAGCCAATCGTATAATAGAAAGGTTTCCATTGGGTTCCGTACACTCTCCACTTAAACAAACACTGAATACCGAGAATGTTGAAAGACTCTCAACTCCCTTTTTAAGTCACGTATTCTCAGATAGAGGCTGGGCTGAGGTTTGCGTTTCGTTGGTTTAATACATTTTCAGCTTTTTCTAGTTTGCTATTTTTTTTTGTTTATCTAAGTTTGAGTGTGTCTACAAATCTTTCATCAGCAAAAAAAACCTTGATAGTCTATTTACAAAACAAGGACAATTTAATCATTGTGCTGCCCTTGTGAGAATACCATTAAAGTTGCAGTGTTCTTGGAAAGCAGGTGATAAAGCTATAGACTTGGATAGTAAAGAGAAAGTTATATTACGTCCAGAGGCTGGTTCGGAAATAAAAAAAAGAATAACTGCCTAAGTCATAATTTACTAGGTTTTAGCGAGAAAGACTGCAGCAGAACGCCAGCAGAAAAGACAATACCTGTTCATTTGCTTGTTAAATTCCCTTAAGATAGGAAAGAGGAGAAGAGGATGAACGGAGCGATTTCTAGTCGTTAACGAGGACGTGAGGTACGCTTGCCCGTATCAGTGCTGCTCAGCTTAACCTTTTACACACAACTGATTATGTTGAATCTCCTGACCCCAATATGCGTGTTTACTAAGCCCCATGTTTGGATATATTATCTAATCTGTGTCTCTGAAGATAGGGGTTCAAGAGAGAGAGAAGTCGTTATGACATGCGTGGGTTTGAACTACCAATAAACCAGTTTATGTGCTGCTTTACATGCACATCAACCTAATGTAAATTCACCCAATATAGAGTAAACCAACCAGATATAAATAGCTTAACAGGGAAACAACACAAGACAAGGAATAAAGTTCATTTTAAACAATCAAACAATCACAGAGAATAATTTTTCGAGGCGGTATGAGGCAAATGACACACTACGAAATGTTTAAGTTACAAGACATGTGATGGCATGATCAATTCCTCTGGCAGACAGTTTGAGCTGGCTTTATAAGGTATGGTGATCATGAGAGCGAGAGAGCGGCCTTGAGATGGTCACCATGGAGACGGTAACGCTGACGAAGCAGATGTCGTCCCTCCAAAGTTTTCCAGTGACTGTTTTGGTTCAGGACTACGGCCAGCAGAGTTAAACTGTCGCTCACACTTTGGATGGAACCAGTTTGTGGAGAATAGCTGCTGAATGGTGAAACAATATCGGGTATCACCGTTTTATGAAACAGTTTTATGTCCAGAAATAAGTTTAACAATACTTAAGGAAGTTTTGCCATTCTATTCCTGAGCCCATTCAGGGATAAGATAGGGTCGTGCTGATTCCAACTTTAGGGATCCGGGTTTGACGCCAGGCACACGATTCAACTCAGAAGAGAATGTTAACGGAGTCAACACCAGAGCCGTGACCATTGGACCCTCCGCCGATAAACACCTGGGGAGTTTCTGGGGGTGTCCAAAAGGATAGAGAGGCCAGCGCTCGTGGGAGGAGAGAGTGTGGGAGAGACACACACATAGAGAGAGGAGAGAGGGAGTGTCACATAGAGAGAGACATAGAGAGACGTAGAGAGAGGGACAGCAGGGGGTAGAAATCATAGAACCAATTACATACCCGGGCTCGCGTTGACTTCTACCGACCATATCCTACATTCCCCAGTCCCCACCGCACTGGGAGAGCTGGTTTTAGAAAGAGGAACATTCCATCCAAATCACCAGGAGTTGAACCATCTCCTCCCACTAGTTCTGAGATCTTTGGCTGAAGGTCTCCAGATAAGACCGTCCTCTCGCCTGGTGGGACCAGGGTCGACGGGCTCCTGATCGCCATGGACCCCATCGTGGAGGTCGTGGCCCTGCTGCTGGGCTTCCTGGGCTGGGTCATGGTGGGCATCGCGCTGCCCAACCGCTACTGGAAGACCTCCACGGTCAACGGCAACGTCATCACCACCTCCACCATCTACGAGAACCTGTGGATGTCCTGCGCCACCGACTCCACCGGCGTGCACGACTGCCGGGAGTTCCCCTCGCTGCTGGCGCTCAACGGTAGGACTGACGGGCCGACGGTAGGACGGGGGGTAGGACAGACGGACGCAGAGCTCGGCCTTGAAGCGCTGATTAACCTATGAGGTGGAACATGTGTGTTTTAGAAAACGATTCAGTCTGGATTCAAGTGTCCGCGCGATGAGTGAATAGTGATGGAAGTAAATAGTAATTGTACTATACTACTATATAGTAGGATACTTCTATATATATATACTACTATATAGTAGTATACTTCTATATAGTTTTATAGAAGTAGTAGCTAAAGTGTCTCCTCCAGTGTTGATAACAGGATTCACAATGATATATTGATTCAATTTGTTTTACAGCCACCATAACATTCAAAAGTTTATGATAATGTCATAAAATGTTGGAGCACCAGAACTGCAGGATAAAAAAAATATGACGTCACAATTTTTCCCTTCAGATGTTTAAAGACATTGCTTTCGAGTTCTCAAATCAGATATTGTGGAGTCCACACTGGATGAATATCATGGGAACATGAACCACTGAACCCACCACTAGCCAGCCTTTGCATGTACCTACCACTACATTAGTGCTCTTTAGTCTCCAGTACACTTTGTACACTGAATTTCTTGAAACTTAACACCTTTAGTGGTTACTCATTAACTCGAGCGGTTCGGGATGTGTCTCTCCAGAGTGGTGATGTATTTCTCCATACATCATCTCCATCCTAACCCATTGTCCATCTAAACACCCACGCTGGTTGAACTCTACATTAATGTTTAACAATAGGGATGATGGTTTCTTTTCCGGTTTCTTTTCTTTCAAATACTGGGTAAATGTTAACTAACATAACTTTTTACTTGGAAATCACTACTACTAATTACTACTATTACTGAGTATTTTCCCTCAGAAGGAGTGGACTTCGAAAGCAACTTACCTTCTCTAAAATAACTAAATATATTATTCATGTTTTTGCATAATGAGTGAGTGCACATCAAGGGGTGTGTGTGGGTCTAATTGTGTGCATGTGTGTGTCTGTGTATGCGTGTGTACGCGTGCATGTGTACGTGTGTGTGCGTGTGCTGGTGTGCCTGCGTACGTGTGTGTGTATGTGTGTGCGTTTGGGTACGTGTATGTGTGTGTGCGTGTGTTTGTGCGTGTGCATGTACTTGTGTTTGTATGCGTGTGTGTCCTTGAACTGTCCCTCTCAGTGATGTGGTGTTGTGCGGAGTTGTGTGCAGGCCTTCTCAGTGGTGCGTTGTGTGTTGTGAGATGTTGTGTGTTGTGTAGGGTTGTGTGTTGTGTGTTGTGTAGGGTTGTGTGTTGTGTGATGTTGCGTGGTGTTGTGTGCAGGCCTTCTAAGTGATGAGTTGTGTGATGTTGTGTGGTGCTGTGTGTATTGTGTAATGTTGTGTGACGCTGTGTGTTGTTGTGTGACGTTGTATGCGCTGTGTGGGGCTGTGTGTATTGTTTGCCGCTGTGTGGTGTGTTTGTATTCTGGAACGTTGTGTATTGTGTGCGGTTGTGTAACGTTGTGTGCTGCTGTGTGACGTTGTGTATTGTGCGCGGTTGTGTAACGTTGTGTGTTGCTGTGTGACGTTGTGTATTGTGCGCGGTTGTGTAACGTTGTGTGTTGCTGTGTGACGTTGTGTATTGTGCGCGGTTGTGTAACGTTGTGTGCTGCTGTGTGACGTTGTGTATTGTGCGCGGTTGTGTAACGTTGTGTGCTGCTGTGTGACGTTGTGTATTGTGCGCGGTTGTGTAACGTTGTGTGCTGCTGTGTGACGTTGTGTATTGTGCGCGGTTGTGTAACGTTGTGTGCTGCTGTGTGACGTGTGTATTGTGCGCGGTTGTGTAACGTTGTGTGCTGCTGTGTGACGTTGTGTATTGTGCGCGGTTGTGTAACGTTGTGTGCTGCTGTGTGCTGTCCTCCAGGCTACATCCAGGCGTCGCGGGCCCTGATGGTGGCCTCCATCGTGCTGGGCGCCTTCGGCATCGTGGCGGCGCTGGTGGGGGTCCAGTGCTCCAAGGCGGGCGGAGAGAACTACGTCCTGAAGGGGCGCATCGCGGGGACGGCCGGGGTCATGTTCCTCCTCCAAGGTGAGGGGGGGAGGGGGGGGGGGGTGAGGAGGGGGGGGGGAGAGGGGAGGGGGTGAGAGGGTGAGGAGGGGGAGGGGGGAGGGGGTGAGGGGGGTGAGGGGGGGAGGGGGTGGGGGGTGAGGAGGGGGAGGGGGTGAGAGGTTGGGGGGAGGGGGTTGTGGAGGGTGAGGGGGAAGAGGAGGGTGAGGGGGTGAGGAGGGTGAGGAGGGTGAGGGGGTGAGGAGTGAGGGGCTGAGGAGGATGATATAGGGATGATGAGACGATGAGAGTGGTGCATCTCTGGCCATCCGAGTGGATATTGAATGTTCAATTGTTTGAAAACTCACACTACCACACACACATTATCTGTTTGTCTCTCTCTCTCTCTCTCTCTCTCCCTCCCTCCCTCCCTCCCTCCCTCCCTCCCTCCCTCCCTCCCTCCCCAGGTCTGTGCACTATGATCTCCGTGTCGTGGTACGCCTTCAACATCACCCAGGACTTCTTCAATCCCATCTACCCGGGGACAAAGTAAGTGAATACACACAGGGCACTGAGGGTGTGTGTGTGTGTGGGGGGGGGGGGGGGGACGTCACAGAAGTAGCTCATGACGTTGATAACGCGCACTGGCGAGCCCACAGACTCATACTCCATTTACATTCAGGGCGTTTAGCAGACGCTTTTATCCAAAGCGACTTACAATCAGTACATCTGTCAGAAGAAAGAGGAACAATAATATATCGCTGTCGGTACAGTAAGGACGTTCATAGAACCACTAACCATCACTAGGTTAACCCATTCCCCGTAAACAACAGAGATAGCTAGGATAAGATGCTACACAATGCTAAGTACTATTTCTATGGACGTACAACATACAATAAGTGTGTAAGACGGGTGTGGGTAGGTGACTTCATTATAGCTTCATGAACTGTCCTGGCACCAGCTGTTACACCTCTGTGATAGAGATGGGGGCCGGTTGATAGAGATGGGTGCCGGTCGATAGAGATGGGTGCCGGTCGATAGAGATGGGGGCCTGTTGATAGAGATGGGTGCCGGTTGATAGAGATGAGGGTGGTTCGTGACTGCCCCCTGCTGGTGGTTCCAGGTTTGAGATCGGAGAGGGACTGTACATCGGCTGGTGCTCGGCTGTCCTCGCCATCGCCGGCGGCTCGTGTCTCACCTGCTCCTGCAAGATGGGCACCGAGGAGAAATAGTGAGTAATGAGGCTTTGCTCTTTGCGTATTCTTTTTTTAATGGGTTGTTTTTTTCCTGATTTTACTTGCTTCTATTACTTTATCATTTTTTATAATAATTTATAAAATATATATTTATATATTGTTATCTATTTGTAAAAAAAAAAAATAACAATCCTACCCTATTCCTCCATCACCCCCCACCCCCAGCCCGCTGCCCTACCAGCCCAGAGGCACCGTGTACTCCGGCGTCGCACCGACTCGGAGCGTGGCCGCCAGCACGTACGGACGTAACGCGTACGTCTGACGTGGGACGTCACCTTCGACCGTCTGCTGCCAGATGTTGAACAGATCGCTGTGTGTCAGTGTTGTTCGGGTTTTGGGGGATCACTGTAGGAATTTGAATTATTTTTAATTCGAGCTAACTCTTTTGTAACGCGAAAATGTTGACACTTGTAAATAATGACTTCCTAACAAAATGTACCAAAGTAATTGAATTAGGTATACATTTTTCTATTTTCTATTGTATGCTTTTAATGTGTTTATATATTAGTGTGTTTCTCACCATGAGAGCAATACCAAACACATTCGTTTTGACAATTGGAATATTTCGACAATCTTTTCAAATGAATTCTTTAGTGATCTGTTGGCATGTAAATATACACACAAAGAAAATAGTTTCTGAAAAAAAAATGTTTTGTACAGTTTTATAAAAGATCAATTGTAGTGCATTTTATTTTCTGCATATTTTTTACAACTGCAATGCAATAAAAGAAATACATCCATCATGTTGTACAGACATTCATTTTGCTTTTCATTTCTGGTAAAATAATCAGACCATGATAATAAATATTATTATTATTGAATACATAACGCAGAATAATCCAGACGCCGGTCAGAAATCAGAAATCATCATAATTGGAAAGGGGCGTGACCTGTCGGAGGAAAGGACGCGCCCCTTTACAACGATGGTGTTTTCTGACAGGCGTCCTGCTGAGGCGGGACTAAACCTCGGTCCAATCAGAGCGGCCCACGTCTCCAGCCAGGACCGCGGTGCGCTGCGTGGACCAACCAGCGGGGATTGGGGCAGAGAGGGGGCGTCTACCCGGCCGGCCCGACAACAAGTTCAGTCCGGTGTAAAAACGCAGCCGTCAGCTGTTGAACGTCGCATCTGAAGTCTCTAAAGTCTTCAGTGCAACCGGATTAAAACGACAATAAGAACCCGATTTAGTATCGATTAGACTGGTGTTGGAGGGAACTACTTAGCGCTGTTTCTGCGCTCTGGGTTTTCCACACGGAGGGGTTTGAGCGCCGGACCGTAAATACACTGTGTTGTGTCGCTCCTTTTGCAGGGGAAACGATGAGAAGTACAAGAGGACCAACCGGGGTCCAATGACACGCATTGGCATCTGCAAAGGAATATTAATAATATCAGTATCCTCCATAATACACAAGAGTTGAGAGGCGGACATGGAGGCGGGTCGGCGGAGCAGCCTGAGCGGGGTCCTGGTGTCCCTGTCCCTGTTTGGGGTGCTTCTGGACATCCAGCTGGACGGTAAGAACTGTCCTGGTGTCTCTGTCCCTGTTCAGTGTCCTCCTAGACATCCAGCCGGACGGTAAGAACTGTCCTGGTGTCTCTGTCCCTGCTCGGTGTCCTCCTAGACATCCAGCTGGACGGTGAGACCTGTCCTGGGTTCTGCATCTGATGGCATGGGATCAGGGTTCACAACGACCGGCTTCTGCTTCTCAGTTAAAGCACAGAGGTGTTAAACCCTCTCTGGAGAACTGTCCCAGTGTCTCCTCCTTGAAACGTCAGCTGCTGCAGGAGAGGTGGTCTGTAGAGGAGGGGGTAGTTGGGCCAACTAAACCCTCCTGTCCCCTGCTGAGATGGATCTTTACATTTCTAAATAAAACAAGAGTTTTTGTTTGGCAGCGATTGCAACTCTGCCACGGCACACTTAGTCTTAGGATGTTTTCTATTCAAACCATGACTTAAGTGGTGACGCTCTAACACAGAGAGCAGCTCGTCGTCTGGCCCCCCCTGCCGTCCCGGTACGTGAAGCAGCTCTCTGGTGTTGTGTTACAGGCGTCCTGGGAGCCACGGCGGTGGACATCGAGCAGCACTTGGAAATGGGTCGGAAGCTGCTGGCAGCCGGTCAGCTGGCGGAAGCTTTGTCTCACTACCACTCGGCTGTGGGTAAGGTTACACACACGCACACACAAACGGACACAATGACAGAGAGAGACAAACACACACACATGGAGAGAGACACACACACACGCACACACACACACACACACACACACACACACACACACACACACACACACACACACACACACACAAGGAGAAAGGCACACAGAGACACACACACACATGGGGAGAGGCACACAGAGACACACACACACACACACACACACACACACACACACATGGGGAGAGGCACACAGAGACACTTAGACACGTCAGCAAGCCTGCACAAATACGCAAACGGAGACGCATACGGAAACAGGACACATGAGCGATGGCTTTATACGTCTAGCCAACTGCTATGTTTGCTTCATTAAGCCCTCTGGACTGTATCACTGACCGTACATTAGTGACTCCAGACCCTCCGTGCTCGGGTCGGGATTACAGACATAAAAAACACAAACGAAATGACACAAATGCATTCTATGGCGTGACGCTGGTGCACACAGATTATGATTACGGGTCCTTATGAAACATACTTCCTGGGTGTGTCATGTACACATGGCTGCGCCTCTGTTTGGTCATGTGACGTTATCTTCTCACAACCTGCCGCCTCCGCCCAACGCGCCACGCGGCCCAGCGAGGAGTGCGGCCCTCGTGGGTTCTCTTCTTCGTTGGTTGATCAGGATGCTGTGGGCTGAGGGTGTTGTTCTGACCTCTTCCAGAGGGCGACCCCAAGAACTACCTGACCTACTACAAGCGGGCCGCCGTGTTCCTGGCCATGGGCAAGTCCAAGTCCGCCCTGCCCGACCTCACCAAGGCCATCCTGCTCAAACCAGACTTCCTGGCTGTAAGTCCCTGCTGGTCCGGGTTGGCTTTCCCGGGTGATACTTTTCCAAGTCTCCCATATCCATGCTCTTCCCAACCTGTCTCTCTCTTGTCCCTCTGGTCTCCAGGCCCGGCTGCAGAGAGGGAACATCCTGCTGAAGCAGGGCAGCTGCCTGGAGGCGCGGGAGGACTTTGAGGCCGTGGTGAGTACTAGGGATGCCGCGGTGTGGACATTTTCACACCGAGTAATACGCTCGTGTCAACACCGGTATTACCGGTATTAACTTTGAAACTATAGGTCAACTGCCATCTTCTCCGTCAACTCTCCTCTCACACTCGGTGACAGCGGCTGGCAGCGCGCCAATTCCCGGCGTCTTATAACGTTCTATTTATAATAGTTTAATATAATTTTATATATCGTAATATCAGGGCCAAAAGCTCTGTGCGCCTCCGGATGGCCGTAGCGCGGGGAGCTCACGTAGGGATTGGTCTTCGCGGGGTTTGTTTACCGGCGTTACTATGGTTACCGGTCTTGTATAAGGAAGCACGTCAATTCTCGGCGCGACAATTCTCCCGCACAGAGCAGAACTGTGGCCTATTCTACGCATTTTAATTTTCTTAATTATAATTATATTATTAATTTTTACTGAATAGTTTTTTTATCACTGAAAGAAAAAATAAATAAATAACTCGGTGTTGTCGGTGTGCAACATCGAGTAATCGGTGTTGGCCTCAACAGCGGTAACACCGGTAATACCGTATACCGCGGCAACCCTAGTGAGTACCCTGATACCTCAAAGTACCCTGATACCCCAAAGTACCCTGGTTCTTCCCTAGTTGGCTTTAGCGTTGTTCTCGCCTGACTTGGATGCGTACACAAGTAGAACAGTCGTCTATCGATCTAGAACCGTTCCTCTGGCCCACCCAGTGTTTCTGCTAGAAAGAATTGTGACCTGGAAGGTTTCGTTTTAACGTTTTGTTTTTTTTACTTCTTTCGATATTTGCTGTAACTGTAATTATGAGCCCGAGCCCGATTTCAACCTGACATTTTTTTTTAATGCATGTGTAACTTTGTACACATTTGTTACTTAGGCCTACTCCTACGCTAAATATATATGTAAGGAATAATATAGAACGCCGGTCATTATCAGGATAAGGACCGGCGACGTTCTAGACATTATCCCGCTTATCACTCCTCCCCCCCCCTCCTCCTCCTCCCCCTCCTCCTCCCCCTCCCCCCTTCCTCCCCCTCCTCCTGCTCCCCCTCCTCCCCCTCCCCCTCCCCCTCTTCCTCCCCCCCCCCCAGCTGGAGCGCTCCCCGGACCAGCAGGAGGCGCGGGAGCAGCTGTTGCGGACCAACGAGCTGGAGGAGCTGCAGGAGGAGGCGCACGCCGCCCATCACGGCGGAGACTACGGCAGCAGCATCAGCGTGCTGGAGCGCGTCATCGAGGTAACCCCCGAGAGGTCGCGGGTTCGATCCCCGACGCCCGCAGGCTGAGCTGTAGGCATCCTAGAGCAAGATGACCCCTGACCTCTCGACCTGCTCCTAATGACCTCTCTCTCTGTCTAACCCCTACCTGCTCCTTAATGACCCTGTCTCTGTACTGTCTAACCCCTACCTGCTCCTTAATGACCTGTCTCTGTACTGTCTAACCCCTACCTGCTCCTTAATGACCTGTCTCTGTACTGTCTAACCCCTACCTGCTCCTTAATGACCTGTCTCTGTACTGTCTAACCCCTACCTGCTCCTTGATGACCTGTCTCAGTACTGTCTAACCCCTACCTGCTCCTTAACGACCTGTCTCTGGACTGTCTAACCCCTACCTGCTCCTTAACGACCTGTCTCTGGACTGTCTAACCCCTACCTGCTCCATAATGACCTGTCTCTGGACTGTCTAACCCCTACCTGCTCCATAATGAGCTCCATCTGAGGCTCTTTGCTTTGGATTGATGCATTGACTAGGTAGTTTATAGTAGACCCAAAGCTGCTGGCAGACCTAATCTGCCTCGACTGCCGTAGTTAAAACAGGAGAGCAGCCTCAGTGGTCACATGTCTCGAGACAGGCGTGAGCTCATGATTTGAATCTCCAGGGAGGCGTGTTCAGCACTCTGTTCTAACCCAAGCCCCCCCCCCCCCCGTCCCCCCGTCAGATCTCCCCCTGGGACCCCGAGTCGCGGGAGCTGCGGGCCGACTGCTACATCCGGCTGGGGGACCCCCAGAAGGCCATCCAGGACCTGACCCCCACCACGCGGCTCCGCAACGACAACCGCGCTGCCTTCCTCCAGCTGAGCACCCTGCACTACAGCCTGGGACAGCACGCCGAGTCCCTGGGGTGAGGGGGGGGGCAGAGGAAGGGCCGGCCGCTGTTCAATCCCACGCAAATTGGGGCGTTGGCATTTAGTTTGTGTGTGTGTGTGTGTGTGGGGGGTTTTGTGTATTTGCATTTTGATGTTGCCTGGGATTAACGCGTACCTTCTTCTTTGTCTGTTTTTTGTTGTTTTGTGTTCTCTCTCTCTCTCTCTCTCTCTCTCTCCCTCTCCCTCTCCCTCTCCCTCTCCCCACAGCCACATCAGGGACTGCCTGAAGCTGGACCAGGACGATAAGGAGTGCTTCAGACACTACAAGCAGGTCAAGAAGCTCAGCAAGCAGCTCGACTCGGCCGTCGAACTCATCCAGGCTGAGAGGTGAGGAAACGGGCCCTTCTGATTGGTTGAAGTGTGTCATGTGACAGCTTGGGGGCAGGCTTGTTAACAGTTTCGTCCAATGGGGCGGAACCATTACTTTTTATTTTCACTTTCAATGAAACAAACACACACACACACACACACACACACACACACACACACACACACACACACACACACACACACACACACACACACACACACACACACACACACACACACACGGGAGATGACATGAAACCAAATGTTGTGGTTCCAAAGCGGTGTGTGTGTGTGTGTTGCTCCGCCCTCCCTCCGTCAGGTTCGAGGAGGCGATGGAGAAGTACGAGTCGGTGATGAAGACGGAGCCCAACGTGGCCTTCTACACCAACCTGGCCAAGGCCCAGATCTGCTTCTGCCTGGTCAAGGTGAGCCCCCCCCCCCTCCAGGACCCCTCCAGGGCCCCCCCTCTTATAAAAACCTTTTGGCTAGGGTCTTATATGAAGGAATAAGAAATTGACAGAAAATGAAGCGTTTCTCTCTAACTCCCCCAGCGACCGTTAGCATGTGCTTCTTACCGGCCGCCCGTTGATTAATACGGCAACGGACTGGGACGTCCGTCCATGTTGGGGTGTCTTTAAAGGCCTGCCTGTGTCCCCCCCCCCCCAGCTCAGGGACCCCCAGGAGGCGATCCACGTGTGTTCAGAGGCCCACCAGCGGGACCCCCGCAACGCCAACGTGCTGCGGGACCGGGCGGAGGCCTTCATCCTCAACCAGGAGTACGAGAAAGGTACCGGCGGCTAACGAGGGGACGGGGAGCGGCTTAACGAGCGAGACGAGGCTTAACGAGCAAGACGAGGCGTGGCTCAGGAGCGAGACAGGGAGCGGCTTAACGAGCAAGAAGAGGCGTGGCTCAGGAGCGAGACGGGGAGCGGCTTAATTAGCGTGACGAGGCGTGGCTTAACGAGCAAGACGAGACGTGGCTTAACGAGCAAGTCAAGGCTTAACGAGCAAGACGAGGCGTGGCTTAACCAGCAAGACGGGCATGGCTTAACGAGCAAGTCAAGGCTTAACGAGCAGGACAAGGCGTGGCTTAACGAGCAAGACAAGTGAAGGCTTAACGAGCAAGACGAGGCGTGGCTCTCTTTCCCGCTTTATCTCTTGGAATTGTCAGTACTTCCCCTTCGGCTGGTCTCATTTAAATGTATTGGGCTGTTCCTCCTAGTTCTCTGAGTCGTTCCCAGACCCGTTGCGTCTCTCCTTCCTCCTCCTCTGGGAGTTGTCTAACCCCGTCGTCTCTCCTTCCTCCTCCTCCGGGAGTGGTCTCATCCCGTCGTCTCTCTGTCCCCCCAGCGGTGGAGGACTACCAGGAAGCGCGGGAGTTCGACACGGACAGCAGTGAGATCCAGGAAGGCCTGGAGCGAGCCAAGAAGCTGCTGAAGCAATCCCGCAAGAGAGACTACTACCGGATCCTGGGGGTCGGCAGGTAGGCTGCACGTCTCCTACAACCCCCTCCAGAGAGGGGGGACGGAGAGGAGCACTCTGGTCCTCCCTGTGGTGGAGGGGGTGGAGGAGGAGAACACTCTGCTCCTCCCTGTGGTGGAGGAGGAGGAGGAGGAGGAGGAGGAGGAGGAGAACACTCTGCTCCTCCCTGTGGTGGTGGTGGTGGTGGTGGTGGAGGAGGAGGAGAAGAACACTCTGGTCCTCACTGTGGTGGAGGAGGAGGAGGAGGAGTAGGAGGAGGAGGAGAACACTCTGGTCCTCCCTGTGGTGGGGGTGGGGGTGGTGGAGGTGGTGGTGGTGGAGTCGGTGGAGGGGGTGGGGGTGGAGGTGGAGGATAATTCACTAGTCCTCGCTGTGTCATACACAGAGGGGGAACATTTAGTGGGTCATCAGGGTAGAATGTGTAACAATCATTTTCCCACGCACACACTAACTCGCATATGAAGGTAACCTAATGATCATACAGGATACAATGGCCCCAGGGTGTGTGCGTGTTTACCTTGACACACCCTTCACCTCTAATGAGGTGTGTGTGTGTGTGTGTGTGTGTGTGTGTGTGTGTGTGTGTGTGTGTGTGTGTGTGTGTGTGTGTGTGTGTGTGTGTGTGTGTGTGTGTGGTGCGTCTCCCTGGCACCTCCATTGTGGTGGATAAACCTGCCTCTGATCTGACTCCCAGGTGTGTGTGTGTGTGTGTGTGTGTGTGTGTGTGTGTGTGTGTGTGTGTGTGTGTGTGTGTGTGTGTGTGTGTGTGTGTGTGTGTGTGTGTGTGTGTGTGTGTGGGGTGGATAACGTGCCTCTATCTATCTGACTCCCAGATGTGTGCATGTGTGTGTGTGTGTGTGTGGTGGATAACGTGCCTCTATCTCTCTGACTCCCAGATGTGTGCATGTGTGTGTGTGTGTGTGTGTGTGTGTGTGTGTGTGTGTGTGTGGTGTGGTGGATAACGTGCCTCTATCTATCTGACTCCCAGATGTGTGTGTGTGTGTGTGTGTGTGTGTGTGTGTGTGGTGGATAACGTGCCTCTATCTATCTGACTCCCAGATGTGCGTGTGTGTGTGTGTGGTGGATAACGTGCCTCTATCTATCTGACTCCCAGATGTGTGTGTGTGTGTGTGTGTTTGTGTGTGTGTGTGTGGTGGATAACGTGCCTCTATCTATCTGACTCCCAGATGTGCGTGTGTGTGTGTGTGTGGTGGATAACGTGCCTCTATCTATCTGACTCCCAGGAGTGCGGGTAAGCAGGAGATCATCAAGGCCTACAGGAAGCTGGCTCAGCAGTGGCACCCCGACAACTTCCAGTCTGAGACGGAGAAGAAGGAGGCGGAGAAGAGGTTCATCGACATCGCCTCGGCCAAAGAAGTGCTCATAGACCCAGGTGGGATTATAGATTATTAATAATAATAATAAATGAAATGTATATAGCGCTTAATATGGTACTCTATGACGCTTGATTATTGATTGATGTTCTCACAGATGCGTCATTTCGGTTACTTATTTAGATGTATTCCTATATTCTAGGAGTTATGACACTTGTTTTAGGATGATGCTAGCTTTCCAAAAGAGATCGGTTAAAGGGTTGATCTCGTCTCTCTTTTGTTAATGTTATTGTAAGAAATGTATCATTCCGGGTTTATTGTGAGAGTAAACCGGTGTGAATCTGTCAGTTAGTCACTCATTATATGAAATGAATGTGTCCGACCGTTAGACGGCGCTACAGGGTGGTCCTTGTTCAGGCTGAATCCATCCTTACTGTCCGGGCCCCAGGGTTAACCCTCCATTGTTTCGGTGGTCTTTCTCCCCTCCAGAGATGCGGCAGAAGTTCGACTCGGGCGAGGACCCCCTGGACCCTGAGAGCCAGCAGGGGGGCGGGGGGGGGCAAGGCTCCCACGGGTGGCCCTTCCACTTCAACCCCTTCGAGTCGGGGGGCAACTACCACTTCAAGTTCCAGCACAACTAGAACCAGGGGCCCGGGGTGGCTGGGGGACCATGGTGGGGGCCCCGGCGAGGCTGGGGGACCATGGTGGGGGCCCCTGCGACGTCTGGACGGGACACTGGGGAGAGGGACGGAGGAAGTACTTTATTTTTTGGGGGGGGGGGGGGGTGGGTGGGATCGGGAGGAACAGCCTGAGCAGTGCTTCACCTCGGACTGGTTTTATTTGTCGTCTTTTTTTATTTGTCGCCTTGTCGGGTGGTTGGGTGGTCTGAACCTCGACCGTACCGCAGCCCCCCCCCACCCCCGGGGGCCCCAGTGACTCTCTGGTCGACAAGATGGGGACACCCTGCTTCGGTTACTGTTGGTGGTTTAGTCGAGTCCTTCTGCGATCAAGTCTCTCCCAGCGTGGAGGCGGGGGAGGCGGTGGCGGCTGGAGGCAGCAGCGCTTCCTTCTCCACGCTTTCCTTCTGGGACGGGTGATTCTCCCGGTGATTTCTCTGTGCCATTGGTGAATCTCTACCAAGAGACTTCTATTTAGTTTTAGTTTTTTCCCGTTTTCTTGTTTTCAGTTGCTCACTCTTGGTTCTCGTCTTGGATGGCTTCTACATTTTAAACCGACTGAAGCGGAACTTGAAGATTTTTCATTTTGTTTTATAAAGTCTGGTTGATTCAAGACTTTTAGCATGTATTACTTTTTTAATTTTCTTTCCTTTGTCTCTTCAAGCACATCTTTGTGAACTTGCACTTTTAAAATAAGAAAAAAACATTTCTTAAAAACAACCACTCCAGATTTGGTTAAACCCCAGAATGTTTACTGTGTTCCCTCCTCCTAAATTTCCACCAAGAAAACTCCAGTTGTCGTTTGAAAGTCAAAGGATCAATAAAGTTACCTTTAAGAGCTTGAACTATCAAAATGGCCCCCGGTCGACAGTCGTCACACTGTTGCTCATCACCCGCCTCTCACTCAGCCTACAGGTGGATCCGATACCTACGTTCTCCCGTTTTATATTGTTTACTCGACCTAAGATATACAAAGTCTAGCTGACTTTCTTTGGCAGCTCAGACCAACTGTTGCCCCAACCCCCACTGTTAAAGTAGAAGGAAGGTCTGACCGGTTTACATTATTTAACATTTTAAGGTTTGAAAAACCTGATCAATTTGTATTTCTCATTTTCACATTTATTGGTCGTCGAGACATGAATGAAAACAATATTTAAAAGACGAATCGGGATGTCGTATTCCAAGACACTGTAGGTACTGTAAGTTCTTTGAATCCGTCACTGATTTATTGTAGGAAGCCTGAATGTGACAAACCTTTTGATTTTTAACCAATGGCAGAGGGCCGCTTCCTACAGTTTATAGGGGACTTTGTTGTACCAGAGTTCGTTGCCAAGCTGGGTAAACGGATATGTACAAATATTAAAGTATGAAGAAAAAAAAATCCCTTTGTATCAAGTTTATCTCATTTGTTTGCCCAAATGACGAAACAACATCCAATCTGCTTCGTCTACAGTAAGCAAGTTTATTTAAAAACAAATAAGTACAACTCGATCTCGCTTTCAACCCGTTCACTTTGAGTCACACGTTCCAAGCATCCTCATCACACACACACTTACACACACACACAATTGTCCAAAGGTCTGCAACAAAGTTTTGCCCACACGGCGTCAGAGGGGGTAGGGGATCTCCAGAAGAGCGGAGAGACCATCGACTCTGCTCCTCGTACCAGGTAATCCGACCTCCCTCGACGGCAGCGACCACCATCTCGACGTGACCATCGCCCCAGCCCTCCCCTGGAGGCAGGTGGAGGCAGGGCCTCAGTGGCTGCCCCTGAAGCACCCCGCGTCGGCCAGCGTGTCGGCCTCCACCTCGATGGAGACAACGTGGTGGCCGGGTATCATGGCCAGGCCCAGCACCCGCGGCTCCCCCTGGGAGAACATGTCTGCACACAGAGGGAGGAGTCAACACACAGAGGGAGGAGTCAACCCGCAGAGGGAGGAGTCAACACAGAGGGAGGAGTCAACACAGAGGGAGGAGTTAACACCAGGACCAGGGGTCATGCCAACACCAAGACCAGGGGTCAATACATAGAGACAGAACCATAGAACCATTCAGTAGGCTGAACCCACTGGTAGAGAACCATTCAGTCGGCTGAACCCACTGGTAGAGAGCCATTCAGTGGACTGAACCCACTGGTAGAGAACCATTCAGTCGGCTGAACCCACTGGTAGAGGACCTTTCAGTGGACTGAGCCACTGACTGATTCTAGTTGATCTACCCGTCATAGAGCCGCAGCTGGGTGGACACTCCAACTTGTAATGAGGCCTATACTAGATAGTGTCACTGCTGGTAAAACAAACCATTGACGTCTACTATAACGGCCAAGGGCTGTGGACTGATGGTTTCAACACGTAGAAGCATCATCATCATCAGAGGGTCGCAGCTCCTACCTGAGGACTTTAGGAACTCCTGGGCGGACCCCAGGATGACGTTGCAGTCGCGGTCCGTGCAGAGGAAGAGGCCCACCAGGGTCCGGCCGTCCGTCATGCGGATCCGCATGTTCTTGTTCAGCAGCCCCTCCAGCTTCTGTCTGGACGACGACGACGACGACGGGGCCTCAAGCTGTCAATCAACAATGAGCCGTCAATCAATGATGAGGGAACGGACAAATGTGTCTGTGCTTTATCAGATTTCACGAACGTACCAAAGGCTATACGCGATATATAAGTAAACCAATGTGATAATGGTTAACACTGATTGTTTGGGGAGGATCACATACGTTACAAGGAGGACCGTTCTCTTCCATCCCTTTTCCCTCTCGGTTTCCGGCGGACGAAATATTCCGACGGACCAGAAAACCGGAACTCTGTGTGACGTAGCTTGGGGGGCATTAACTGCAATATTTTATTATCTATCATTTTCAGAATATATTTAATACAAAGTACTGTGTTTGATAATTCTCTAATCATTGTGTTACCAGAAATTATTTTAATAAATGTGAAGCGTATTGGTTTGGGCTGAGGGCAACGCCCACTTGGTCTCCAGGGCAACGGGTCCGTTTGGGAGGCGTTCCAATAACATAACGTCGGTCGAGTTTGTTTTTACAACTAAAGATTGAAACTAAGATGCCGAGATCCAAGTACTACACCCCCGACGAGGTGTCCGCTCACAACTCCGCGGCCGACCTGTGGGTCTCCTTCGTGGGCAAAGTGTGCGACCTGACGCCGCTGGTGAGGGAGCACCGAGGTAGCTACTGCGCATGTGCGGGCACAAAAAATATGATTTTGTCAGGTCACAAAAATAAACCTCATCTTTCCAGGTGATATTCTGCTGCTGCCAATTATTGAATGCGCAGGAAAGGATATCAGCCACTGGTTCGACCCCAAAACGAAAGACGTGAGTTTGAACTGATTCAGATGCTGTATTCGTGTTTTAATATTACTGTAACATAATAGTACAATAATCGGATAAATAAATTCCCTAAAACGTCCAACAGATCCTCACCCACGTCGACCCGATGACCAGCTGCGTGAAGTACTTCACCCCCAGGGGGCGCTTCCTGCACGTCCCCCCGCCGCGGCCCCGCAGCGACTGGGACAACGACTTCGGCCGGCCGTGGTGGAGGGACCCGCGGTACGAGGTGGGGTACCTGACCGCCAAGTCGCGCTGGGTCCGGGTGGTCAACACCCTGACCTCCCAGGAGCAGCTGCTAGAGGTATTATGTTATATATTATATTATTATATATAATTTATAAGTAATGTTATGTATGAGAATATATAAATGATCTCTGATCAATAAATAAGCAGCATGGAATGCATCAGAGTCTGATGTATTCCATGCTGCTTATTTTAATATTCATGAATTAAGAATGTTGAAATTGCTCTCTCTCTCTCTCTGGGCGAGAAGCCTTGAGGATGAATGGGCAGCAGGTGTTCGGGTCTTCCTCTGTTTGAAATACATCACGTAATCAGGGGGTAGCCCCTGAACAGCACCACGGGGTCCCCCCCCCCCTCCATCCCCCCCACTGCCTCCTCTCTGTCATCCTTGATTTTAGCTGCTGCTGAGCCCCCTCACACACACACACACACACACACACACACACACACACACACACACACACACACACACACACACACACACACACACACACACACACACACACACACACACAAGGGGATGGGGTGTGTGCGTGTGTGTGTGTGTGTGCGTGTGTGCGTGTGTGTGTGTGCATGTGTGCACACACACACACACACACGCACACACACGTACACACAGTTCACCCATGTGTCTCATCACTCCTCTCTCTATTCCTCGAACGTACACAAGTGAATCCCCCCCATGCCTCCCTCCCTCCCTCCCTCCCTGGTCTTATAGGGACTGAAACACACACACACACACACACACGCGCGCGCAGACACACACACACACACACACACACACACACACACACACACACACACACACACACACACACACAATGGTTGACTGGAAAGTCAGCCACTGTTGCATGGGCTGGTTGCATGCGTACTTATTATATATTATTATAATATATATGAATATATTAATGCAGGACATGCTCACATCTTGGTTCTTGATTTAAGCAAATTTTACCAGATTTATTACCTGAATAATCTATTGAACGCCTGAATCACTGAATCGCTGACTTAAAGGACAACTGTATTCGGAATGGATTGTAACTGAATAATTGACTTCTTCACTGACTAATTGGATGGCTGGTTGATTGACTAATTGGTTGACTGATTCTCTGTGCACTGATTGACTTGCCTGTTGACTAATTAACTCACTGGCTCACTTATGAACAGGCTAATGTACTAATTGGTTAATTGGTTGATGTGTTCCCCAGGTGTGTTCGGAGGAGACGCTGGTGGTTAATTGGTTGATGTGTTCCCCAGGTGTGTTCGGAGGAGACGCTGGAGGAGGTGTTGCATCGCTACGTGCGCTACAACGCGCACGCCGGCAGCTACACCTGGAAGCACGCGGGCACCCCGCTCCTCATGGACCGCACCCTGGGGGAGAACGGGGTCCCGGACGAGGACCCCGACATGGACCGCTGCCGGCTGGACCGGGACCTCTTCACCCCCGCCATCTGCCTGTACTTCAACGACGACCTCACCGAGCTGTGACACTGGGGGGTTATTATGGTCTGTATGCTACGAAGTCTGACGAGGGTCTGAATGGTATTAAAGTCCATGGATGGTGTTATCGGGAGAGTGTGTTTATTATAGGTTTTATTATGGTCTGGATGTGTTTATTATAGGTCTTATTACAGTCTGTATGCGTTATCATTGTCTGTGTGTGTTATTATAGGTTATAGGTCTTAGTATGTTCTATATGGGCTGTACGTGTTGTTATAGGTTCTAGGTTTTATTATGGTCTGTGTGTTATTATAGGTCTTATTACAGTCTGTATGCGTTATCATGGTCTGTGTGTTATTATAAGTTATAGGTCTTATTATGTTCTGTATGGTCTGTATGTGTTTATTGTAGGTTATAGCTCTTATTATGGTCTGTATGTGTGTATTATAGGGTAAAGATCTTATTATAACTCCTAACTTCCACTCCTACCTTGATAGAACAAAGCAGTCTGAAGTTTCTGTACCGCATCCAGGGAATGTAATGCAGGCTGTTCCATTACATCAAGATTAATGATCTCCCATCTATAGATATCTCCACATAGCTCCTCTACAGCACGCCAGTACAGAATGTACCAAGACTATTGACAGAGGGCCGAATTTCGTTACTCATCAAATGTTTATTACAGTGTCTTTTCATGCAGACGGTGTCCAAATGGCTCTTTTTATATTTTCAACCCACTTTATATGACAATGGAAACGTGAGCATGGTTTCACTAAAACAAAGGGCAGCACGAGCGCCGTGGCGGGGGGGGGGGGGGGGGGTGGGGGGGGGGGGGGGGGGGGGGGGGGGGACTGGTGTCCCCGTGGCCTCACTGCCCCCCAGTTGTCAGGCCCGGGCGGTGGGGCTGGAGGTGGACCACGGAGCATCGGGCACAAAGTTACCGGGAAATCCGTCTTCCTTGAAGCAAAACCTCTGTTAAAACCCCCGGTAGGCCGACTGGAAATAGGATCGCTCTGCGTGTTTAACTCCCCGTCTGCCGAGGCGCTGTGCAAATGAAAAACATACATCTCTTCATTTGCATATCTGCTCCTGTCCTCCCCACAAATAGTTAATGTTTTTAAGCAATACAATCTGATGTCGGCATGGGCATGGCTGCGGCATATTTCCCAGCCCCCCTCTCGCAATCCCTCCCCAGCACTGGAAACCCTCCCGCTGAAAACACACGCACGCACACGCGCGCACACACACACACACACACACACACGCACACACACACACACACCACACGCACCAAAAATAACATACAGCGGTAGGGTTCTGAAGAATACATAAGGTGGCCATGTTAGGGTGTGTGTGTGTGTGTGTGTGTGTGTGTGTGTGTGTGTGTGTGATGTGTGTGTGTGTGTGTGTGTGTGTGTGTGTGTGTGTGTGTGTGTGTGTTTAGGAGGCGTCTGCAATGCAGACGCTGCGTGATGTTGGAAAGTGACTGTAAACGGACGAGTCGCTCGAATGCGTTTTCTGATCAGGGAGGGGGGGGGGTGCACACAAGACACAAGTTACTGTAACTTACATGCATACGCGCGCACATACACACACGCGCATACACACACGCACACGCACACACCCCTTTCCTGGTAACAATGTGTACATTTTTAAGATGGGAGGGGGCGACTACAGGCAGAGAGAGAGAGAGAGAGAGGGGGGAGAGACGGAGAGAGAGAGAGAGAGAGAGGGAGGAGGGGGTGCGTTCTGAAATAATATAGTCAGCCATTTTTTTATGTAAGGGGATTTTTTCTTATTGGGGGGGGTTGTTAAAAAATAAATATAAGGTCGGCCATCTTTGTTGCGTTGCCTAGTGTAAAATATTCCAAACGCCCCCCACTCTCCTGGTCCGATTTGAATATTAAATAAACATCCCATAATCCAGGGAGAAACCCGCTTTCTGGACCCGGGAGCGGGACCCGATGAGAGGATTATGATGTCCTCTCCTCTCCGCTCCTCCGAGGAGGACGAGGCGCTGCGCTCCGAGGGAGGAGGAGGGTTCGATGAGGACCGGGACGAGGAGCGGGACCCGGGCGGAGACCAGCACGAGGACCCGCCGGACTGGGACTGCGGCGGCGACATCAAGCCCCCGGCGGCGCTCGCGCCAGGTACAGTAGAGACGGGCGAGAAGGAGTCGGGAGCGCGCGCTCGGAGAATAGAAACACGCTTACGATGGAGGCGAGAAATCCACCCCTGTGTGTGTGTGTGTGTGTGTGTGTGTGTGTGTGTGTGTGTGTGTGTGTGTGTGTGTGTGTGTGTGTGTGTGTGTGTGTGTGTGTGTGTGTGTGTGTGTGTGTGTGTGTTTCATGCTGCGGCCGTGTCTCTCGACCCGGTCCCGGTCCAAGCCAGCTCCCTACGAGTTGGGGACCAACTTAGAGCAAACTTGAAGCCATAACGGTCTCTGGACGCTGGTCCTCTCTGGTCGCTGGTCCTCTCTGGTCTCTGCAGCCTCACGTCGTCTCCCACTGTCAGCCGGACTGATCTCCCTCTTGGGGACCGCTGCCCCGCGGCGTCTGGTCCTGTATTGGACCGACCGGGTCTGGTCCCGCACTGGACCGTGGACCGGGTCTCGGTACCGCGGGTCGTGGTACCGGGCCGGGTCGTGGTACCAAGTCGCGGTACCGGGCCGGGTCGTGGTACCAGGTCGCGGTACCGGGTACCGTGGTACCGGGCCGTGGTACTGGGGGTCGTGGTACCGGGGGTCGTGTTAACGGGCCTGGGTACCGAGTCGTGGTACCAGGGAGTCGTGGTACCGGGGGTCTCACCCTGAGCTGTGATACCCCGGGGTGATGACAGGGTTACATTTCATGTGAATGTAACTCTCGGGAACACCAGGTAGGCTATTGATCCACGGCGAGGATCGAAACCTGGGTTTATATCTGATCAGTAGAATCAGGGGTCGGAAAACAAATCAACACGTTTAGATTTGATTAATTAAGATATTTTATCCAAGACCATCTACGACGATGGAGTGAGTCAGGCTCATGGAAGTTTCCCTGGGAGTCTAAGCAGCCGATGTCGGTGAATCAAAGTCACCCGGGGATCTCCTCCACGCGCTCGCGGTCTGTCGGCTCGACGGGGGGGCGTTTGATTCCCGGCGCGCGGCGGCCCGTTACCACCAGAGCCAGAGGAAGTGGGTCACCAGCTAATTGCTCCGCATAATTAGCACCTTTTCCCCGAGCCACCCCTTCACGAAGGGGGCAGCAGTCAAATCGATTAAGCTGGCGTCCCACTGAGGGGTCTTAACCCCCCGGGCGACCCGCTCCGTGGGGGGGTCGAGCGGCGGAAGATCAAACGACGGGAGAAAGTGTTTCTGTTTCATCGGACCGCGGCGGCCTTTGAATCCCCGACACTCGCGGGTGTGACGACGCCGCCTCTGGCTGTTCTCGTTCGGCTGCAGCTCGCACGTCGAGTCGGTAGGAGGTGGGCACTGCTAGCCACACAGCAGACAACATAAACACAAAACAGGCAGCCTAGCAGGCGGGCTGGGAGATGTCTGCCTCCCTCATGCTGGTTAGGCTCCCCTCATACTGGTACTGCTGCCTCTGTGTGTCGCTTTTCA
>NC_079428.1:678183-680683 GCF_026213295.1 Gadus chalcogrammus | reverse complement strand
TCTCAGGCCGATGATCGCTAAGATCAATCCTAAGATCCCGATGTCTAAGATGATGACCATCCTGGGCGCCAAGTGGCGGGAGTTCAGCTCCAACAACCCCTTCAAGGGCAATGCCGCCGCCGTGGCCGCCACCGCCGCCGCCGCCGCCATCGCTGTTGCCGAGCAGGTCTCCGCGGCAACCGCCTGCCCCGAGCCCCTACCCCCACCCCCACCCCCACAGCCGCTGTTGCCGCCGCCCCTCCGTAGGGCCAAGACTAAAGAGGGCAGAGGTCAGTGGAATGATAAGATGTACGACAAAGCATAGCGTCTGCAGAGGAGTCTACCGCAACGCAATTTCCTGTCTCTGACTTCCTGTGAACTGTGCACGCCAGTTAACAGTCCCTGGAGGGAGAAGAATAAGGACATGATTAGAAGAACAACAAATCCAAATATCACGCACGTAACGTAAACGGATATCCCTCTATCTGTCCCTCGCCTGTCTCTAAACCTGTGAAATCGCTTCCTCCCAAGCGTACCAGGAAGTCCCGCCCTCTCTCTCTAATAACACATATTTGAAGCCCCCCATTCCTTCCTCTCGTGAGACGAGAACGACTGGGAAAAGGTTCACTTTATACGCTAGCTATGACCATTCAAGCCGGCAGTTTGGATAAGCTTTCACTGTTCAATGTATTGCATTAATAATAACAACAAGCAACACTATGTAAGGACATTCATAGGCGATTATAAAACCACAATTACAATTTTTCTATCTACATTTTTGTTTTAATTCACATATTTTCATGTGTACCTGTTTTTATTCTCCAGGACCGGGATACAAGAAGCGCAGTAAAAGTCCTCGTGTTTCGGACAAGAGGAAGGCAGCGGCTCAGGCCAAAGCTAAGAAGATGACCCCCATACGCATCAAACTGGGACCAACCGCCGGCAAGAGGAAGAAGAGCGTCTCTGTGAGTACTGAACACAGAAGAGCTGCTCTGTGAGTACTGAACACAGAAGAGCGTCTCTGTGAGTACTGAACACAGAAGAGCTGCTCTGTGAGTACTGAACACAGAAGAGCTGTTCTGTGAGTACTGAACACAGAAGAGCTGCTCTGTGAGTACTGAACACAGAAGAGCCTCTTTGAGTACTGAACACAGAAGAGCTGCTCTGTGAGTACTGAACACAGAAGCTGCTCTGTGAGTACTGAACACAAGACTGCTCTGTGAGTACTGAACACAGAAGAGCTGTTCTGTGAGTACTGAACACAGAAGAGCTGTTCTGTGAGTACTGAACACAGAAGAGCTGTTCTGTGAGTACTGAACACAGAAGAGCTGCTCTGTGAGTACTGAACACAGAAGAGCGTCTCTGTGAGTACTGAACACAGAAGGGCTGCTCTGTGAGTACTGAACACAGAAGGGCTGCTCGGTGAGTACTGAACACAGAAGGGCGTCTCTGTGAGTACTGAACACAGAAGGGCTGCTCGGTGAGTACTGAACACAGAAGGCTGCTCGGTGAGTACTGAACACAGAAGAGCTGTTCTGTGAGAACTAGAGCGGAGATTCAAACACATCCTGGAATTGAAAAAATTGACATTCACAGATTGATAGCACCTTCTTACAGTTGCATTATACACCTGTTGTTCAAAGTATGCTATTGATTCATCAAAAAAAGTTTTTTTAAATGTTTTTAAATTGCATTTTAGATAGATACGTTCAGAAAAGAAGAGAGAAAGTTATAAAACGTTTAAATAAGTTAAGAAGAGAAAAATGGTGGAGGTTAAAATGCCTGATCCTGAAGAAAACTGAAAAACGGAAGCAGCATTACAGTGTGTTCCGCTGCATGTCTCACTGCGCGTCTCACTGCGTGTCTCACTGCGCGTCTCACTGCGCGTCTCACTGCGCGTCTCACTGCGTGTCTCACTGCGTGTCTCACTCTCACTGCGTGTCTCACTGCGCGTCTCACTGCGCGTCTCACTGCGTGTCTCACTGCGTGTCTCACTCTCACTGCGTGTCTCACTGCGTGTCTCACTGCGCGTCTCACTGCGCGTCTCACTGCGTGCCTCACTGCGCGTCTCACTGCGTCTCACTGCGCGTCTCACTGCGTGTCTCACTGCGCGTCTCACTGCGCGTCTCACTGCGTGCCTCACTGCGCGTCTCACTGCGTGTCTCACTGCGCGTCTCACTGCGTGTCTCACTGCGCGTCTCACTGCGTGCCTCACTGCGCGTCTCACTGCGTGTCTCACTGCGCGTCTGACTGCGTGTCTCGCTGCGTGTCTCACTGCGACCTGGTGTCTCCTCTCTGGGAGCAGAGCGAGGAGGAGGAGGAGGAGGAGTCGGAGGGCCAGGAGGACTCCTCGGTGCACAGCTCCTCGGTGCACAGCTCCTCGGTGCGCTCCGACAGCTCGGCACGCGTGAAGAAGAGCAAGCGAGGACGGCCGCTGAAGAAGAAGAAGAAGGGTGAGCTGACCTGAGGTCGACCCCCGCTGTACGCGCGGTATTACTTCATGAATGAAACGCACGGCTGA
>NC_079428.1:659750-678083 GCF_026213295.1 Gadus chalcogrammus | reverse complement strand
CGAGGAGAGAGAGAGAGAGAGGGGGAGAAGAGAGAGAGAGAGAGAGAGAGAGAGAGAGAGAGAGAGAGAGAGGAGAGGGAGAGAGAGAGAGAGAGGGAGAGAGAGAGATCAATAAAAGAGATGTGAGGAGAGGAAGAGGAAGAGGCAAAGAGAAAGACGTGACAAAAAGGAAGGAAAATAGTTGGGAAAAGAGATCATGTGTTTTGGCTGATTTCTCTCTTTTTTTTTTACTATCTTGTTCTCCTTTGGTGAGAGTGGGGGGGAAGTGAATAAAAAACACTGTAAAGTAGAAGCATAGATTAGGTAAAATTGTAGACAGACGCCGCAAAAAAAGTGTGAGGAAATGAATTGTTTCTCTTTAGAGAGAGGGGGAGAGGGAGAGAAAGACAGGGAGAGAAAAAGAGTGCGTTGAAAAGAGAGATAGACAGAAAAATAGACGGAGAGAAAGGGTGTGTGAGAGAAAGAGAGAGACAGAGAGAGAGAGAGAGAGAGAGAGAGAGAGTATCGAAAGGGAGACAGACAGGAAGACAGAGAGAGAGAGAGAGCGAGTGAGGTCCAATCTCTGATCCAAGCAGAGTTCTGCAGACCCAGGTAGGAAAAGTGGAGCAACAGTCATGGCTGGCGTTCAAAAAAGCACAATAAATAAAAGCAGAATCTGCAGAGAGAAAGAGAGAGGGAGTGAGTGAAAGAGAGGGGGGGAGAGAGAGAGAGAGAGAGAGAGAGAGAGAGAGAGAGAGAGAGATGCTTCCCTCGTTTTCACCAGTGATTTCAAACTAAAGGTTAGGGCTAAATACTGCACGACCTGTGAAATACCAGCAGTATTTTCATTAGTCCTGGATCGTTGTGACGGGGGGGGGGGGGGGGGGGGGCATATGGGGATATCAGGCCCCTGCAGGCATGGCACTCAGAAGGGAGACCCTGTAGATTTAGGGTTCGGGCGAGTTATCCCCGAGCTATCAGCTCCGACAGAACAATATCTACACGCCAGGCTTTGATGCAAACCTGCCCTGGCTTAAGATTAAAGGCGTGGTGGACGGATGCTTGGACGAGACGCTCATTCCTCAAACTCAGACGGCCGATCCGATCCACGCTCTTTTGTCAACCAGTCGGACGCGAGGCCTCAGAGGAACCAGGCTGGGAGGCGATTATCTCTGCCCCTGGAGGCCGGAGGCAGCCTAAAAATACTGCAATGATAGGTCATCAAATATCACCCGGCCTTCACAGCCAATCTCAGCTGCGGCCGTCACGGCAACAGTAGCACGCCGCCAAACAAACGCAGCTCCTTAATCCGCTCCCGCCTCCTCCTCCCCTCCCCCCACCTCCTCCTCCTCCTCCCCCTCCCCTACCTCCTCCTCCTCCCCCTACCTCCTCCCTCCCCCCCCCCCTCCCCCCCCCCCCCCCCCCCCCCCCCCCAGTGCCAGCTGCAGGGTTTGTCCCGTGTCTTTGGGTTCTCTCTCTCGGCCCTGAGGTCCGGCTCCGGGGCTCAGACCTGTAATTTCTCCGAGCGCCGCCCTCTCTGCCTCCCAGTGCGGCCCACTCCTTTCCTGTGTCAACTTTTAGACGCGCGCGGTGGGGCCCCGTGGCCGCGCTGGCCCTGGACGCGACCGGCCCCAAAACCAGCCCGGGGCCCCGACCACAGCTTTCGTTTTAACGGTCTCCTTGAAATAACAACAACAAGAGAAACAACACGACGCTCTGACAGGGGGAAAAAAAGAGGAGAGTATGCGAAGTCGGAGTCGATCGGAGGCATGTCACCGCCAGGGAGAACGTTGTGTCGGAAGAAATGTCGCTGTGGTGTGTGTGTGTGTGTGTGTGTGGGTTTGTGTGTGTGTGTGTGGGGGGTTGTGTGTGTGTGTGTGTGATTTTTCTTTGGTGCATTTAAATAAGTGACAGATGCTAGTGCGCAGATAAGCGCACATAATTTGCACAACGCACGCGAGCAGCCGGGCCCGATGAGCACGTGAGGCGTGCATGTAAGTGCACGTGAGGCGTGCGTGTGAGTGCACGTGAGGCGTGCGTGTGAGTGCACGCTCCATGCGCTGACACGACGGGCCCAGCCAGGGCCGTCATTAGTGGTCAGGGAGGCAGTTTGCTAAGATGCACACACACACACACACACACACACACACACACACACACACACACACACACACACACACACACACACACACACACACACACACAGGAACGCTCAGAGGCAGAGACACACAGAGAGAAAGACCACGCTCAGTAACAGACAGACAGACAGACAGACAGACAGACAGACAGACAGACAGGACAGACAGACAGACAGACAGACAGACAGACAGACAGACAGACAGACAGACAGACAGACAGACAGACAGACAGACAGACAGACAGACAGACAGACAGACAGACAGACAGACAGACAGACAGACATACTTCCAGTACCGTCACGTTTGACCCGGTGCCCGACCAGTAGCTCCCTCTTCTCCAAGATGAGCTGCACGATGGCCTTCCTCTGGGTGTTCACCTGCAGGGGACAGACAGACAGACAGACAGACAGACAGACAGGCAGTGGGTCAGGGGACCGACAGACAGACAGGCAGTGGTTCAGGGGACAGACAGACAGAGGGTCAGGGGACAGACAGACAGACAGACAGAGGGTCAGGGGACAGACAGACAGACAGACAGACAGAGGTTCAGGGGACAGACAGACAGACAATGGGTCAGGGGACACAGACAGACAGACGGAGAGTCACGGGACGACCGGGTGCCCGACTGACAGACAGGGGGGACAGACAGACAGACAGACAGACAGACAGACAGACCCAGACAGAGACCAAAGACCGGGTGCAGACACAGAGAGTAGTCCGACCCTGGTGAAGACAAACACAATGAGAAGCTCTTTGTATCAACAGGACTCTGTCGGTTTGTTATGGCACACGGTTGGCGGCCGGCCAAGGCTTCGGCTCCGACTCGCTCTCCTCCGTCCGGCTCCACCACCACATAAACACATCGCATTTTCCACAACAGAGCTGCCGTTTTTCCACAAACGTGGCCGTTTCCACCGCGCGTGGCTCCTCCACTTCCCCCTGATGGCCGTTGCGACACCTCCAGCATGTTTTCCGTGCTTTGCATTCTTAACATCGCCCGAACTCCCGTTATGTCAGGGGACCGGGCCAAACCGAATTCTGTGAACTCTGCTAAATTACAGTTCCTTAGCAGAGACGGGGCGGGGGGCTATGGGTCGACTACTGGGAGAAGTGGCCCCTACTCCTTACTCAAGCGGTCCGGCTACGGTGAACTATACTAACGGTGCAGCAGACGGAAAGGGGCCCCAGGAAAAGGGGTTTCCAGATCCTCCACGTGTCAGATTTAAAAGGTTGTTTGGTAGCTGTGTTTAGTCTACGTGCGCGTGCGTATTGGATTGGAAGCGCGCAACAAGAACCAGTGCAGAACCGACCAGCGCTGCAAGATCCGCTCTCACATAGGCGCACTATTTCATAGTAACGGGACGTTGACACCTAAAAGCCTGTGTCTGTATTTATGGGACGGCCGTTTTAAACGGACTGTGGGGAAGTGGTTTTGATTTGTGGCGTGTCGTTCACGCACCATCGGTGTGCAATCTGCACGCGCAGCCGCCGCACGGTTAAACCGCTGTCCCTCATAGCCAACGGAATGCCTGCAGCAACCGCCTGTCGATAATGCTAAAATAAAAGGGATACACCTCATAAATGCTCCGTAATGAAAACGCCAAATGGTTTTACATTGTGCAGCAACAGCCGTCAGCGCGGGCCCATAATACCCACAATCCCCCTCGGCACTTAGGGGCTTCCAGTAAAAATCGCCTAAAATTGGAACATAACCGGCAGCAGGGCAATTAAACTTAGCGGGGGGGGGGGGGGGGTGAGGTCGGTCGGATTGGGGTGGTGGTGGGGATGGGGGGTCCACAACTTGACAGGACGTACTTTGGAGGGGGGAAAAAAACTAAACGCAATTCAAGAATTCAGCTGCGACCGCATCACGATGCAGAAGCACGAACTTGCAGACTGGGGGGGGGGGGGGGGGGGGGAGGTAAATGCGGTGGGATAGCATTTTTCCACGAGTTCCCCCCGCTCCCCCACCCCCGTCACCCCCCATCTCCCCCCAGCGAAGGTTCCAGTCTCCAGACCGCCGCCACAACAACAGCCGAGACGTACGAACTCGAGGGTCTCTACCGTCCTCTAGGAAGAATGATAGTGCTTCTACTGTCCCGACGATAGCCTTTCTACTGTCCCGACGAGAACCTTTCTACTGTCCTGACGATAGAGCTTTACTGTCCTGTCGATAGCGCTTCTGCTGTCCTGACGATTGCGCTTCTACTGTCCTGACGATAGCGCTTCTACTGCCCTGTCGATAGCGCTTCTGCTGTTCTGACGATTGCGCGTCCTGACGATAGCGCTTCTACTGCCCTGTCGATAGCGCTTCTACTGTCCTGACGATAGCGCTTCTACTGTCCTGACGTGACGATAGCGCTTCTACTGTCCTGATGATAGCGCTTCTACTGGCCTGCAGGGATGCACGGTGCGGTCCAGAACGCGGTGGTGGTGCAGCGTGACGTGCAATGACGGCTCGTGTTGGACCGCACCGTGCATCTCATTCCCAGTCTCAGTTGTCATGGTACCCACCAGTACCACCAGTACCACCACTCACCTGCTCGAGGCGGTCCTGCAGGATCTTGAAGGACTGGGACAGGTCCCGCGTCTGGCGCCAGGTCCAGGCCGTGAAGAGCGCGCTGCAGGCGGCCAGGGACAGCGCCATGAGCGCCAGGGAGACCCAGACGACGCGGAGCTTTCGCATTCGCCTCCGCTGCAGGATTCGGTGCATGTTGCGCTGGGGTGGGTCGGCGGGGAGGGGGGCCGGAGGGTTTATTTACCGTGCATGGCGTACCGCTCCGAGTGTCCGATGCAACTCCATCCAAGCAAAGCGTTGAGTCCAACGCGGTCCCAAAAACCCACAAAAATAACTCAAATAAGATCGTGGTCAAATGTCCATTTTGGTGCAGCCACCCCTCCCTCAGAATAATCCGATTCACGACTCGGGTGTTTCGCCCCTGCAGGGGTTGGTCGGTGTTAGTGTCCCCGGTGCCTCTTCACGCGCAGATCGGAGCCACCATCCTCGGTGCGTGGCGCGGGGACGGGCCGCGTGCGGAGCTACTGGTGGAAGGTGCGCGCGGGGCGACCAGCGAGCATCAACTGTTGCATCCCGCTACTCTCCGCTCACTGCCTCGCGCTGGTTCCCCTGTCTCCGTCTCCCCAGTTGCATCCCGGTCGGGGGTCACTCACGGGCGATGGGCACCGACGGATCCGTTAGCAATTTCATGCACGCGCGGATACAGACAGGCCTACTTTGCGGTGAACTTCAAACGTGCGCAATCAACATCGGATCCCAAGTTTTTGAAATCCGTGGTCTGCACGTGCCTCCGCTGAAAGGTTCCGCGGGAGTGCGCTCCGGCGGGTTGTGAGCGGCGGTACAGTCTCGCTGTGCTCCTCGTATCACTTTTCATCAAGTTGCACGCACGGGAGAATCAGATCTCCCTCGCGCCAGACGGTTCCGCCGGCAGCCGCACGGGGGCGCGCGTGTATAGAGACGGCGCCCCGGCGCGCCTCTGAAGTCCGTCAATAGCCTGGAGGAGACGCAGCATCTTAATGGTTTAAGTTTAGTTTATTTATAAGATGTGGAGGAGCTTAAGATGTGTCGTAATAATGTGACAGTAGGCTATAATGATCGTCTCTTTCAACTTAAAGTCGTCATACTAATTATAGGCATTATGGCAGTGACTAATTACACAATTTCTAGTATATCCTGTATCAGACGACATGCAATCTTAATGTTTGGCTAATTATAAAATGCAGGCGCTTTTCTACCCGTTTATAAAACAGCAGGGGGGAAGGGGATGACATGCTTATAAATAAATAATAACAATAAATCACACAACACTTTGATCCACCGAGAACTTTATTGACTCCGTTTGGTAATCGAACACCTGGTCTCACTCCTCTGCTAGCCGGTTCTGCGGCAGACCGTCCAAACCGTTAAATCACCGCGGCGCGTTACGTTTCATCATTCCCTTCCAGGCGGTAAATTCTGTCTGTTCAATCGTCGGTGGAAACTTTTTTGTTTTTAGGGGGGAACCTCGAAGTCTGGCACGTCCGACTAACGGAACGCACCCTAAAGAGGTTTTTCCGTATCAGCTGTGAGCGCAGGGCGCCTGTATTAGTATTGGGACACAGCCTCCGCTGTTCAGCCCAACGCGCTCAGCAGCTGTTCACACTAGAGGCGCCGCTTCCGCGTCGTATCGGCCGCATCCTACCTACACACTTGTGCAAGCCATCGGGGAAAAGCACACATTGGGGAGATTGTAATCCGATGACTAACAGAATATCAAAGTCCAACACTAATCAACACTTAAACAGTAGGATAGCTGCGCTAACAGCAGTATTACAGTAGGATAGCAGCGCTAACAGCAGTATTACAGTAGGATAGCAGCGCTAACAGCAGTATTACAGTAGGATAGCAGCGCTAACAGCAGTATTACAGTAGGATAGCAGCGCTAACACCAGTATTACAGTAGGATAGCAGCGCTAACAGCAGTATTACAGTAGGATAGCAGCGCTAACAGCAGTATCACAGTAGGATAGCAGCGCTAACACCAGTATTACAGTAGGATAGCAGCGCTAACAGCAGTATTACAGTAGGATAGCAGCGCTAACACCAGGATTACAGTAGGATAGCAGCGCTAACACCAGTATTACAGTAGGAGAGCAGCGCTAACACCAGTATTACAGTAGGATAGCAGCGCTAACAGCAGTATTACAGTAGGATAGCAGCGCTAACAGCAGTATTACAGTAGGATAGCAGCGCTAACAGCAGTATTACAGTAGGATAGCAGCACTAACAGCAGTATTACAGTAGGATAGCAGCGCTAACACCAGTATTACAGTAGGATAGCAGCGCTAACAGCAGTATTACAGAGGAAGACAACAATCGACAAGCACACCATGAATTGTCTCGCAGCCTAATATAATATCACCACCATGGAAAGCTGCAGCATACACACACCCTGTAGTGTAGAGGAACAGCAACACACCTCATGACACTGTCTCTACTGGAGATGGTAGGGGGGGGGGGGGGGGGGGGGGGGGAGGCTATGCTGTTGATGGGATAAAGTTGTACTTTTATCCTGGAACAGAGTGGATTCTGGGTAGACTCTACGACCTACGACCGAGGTTTCAGCTTTCTTTTCATTGATTGGTGAGCTGAGTGTGAGGCCGCGCTTGGGGTGTTGTGGTCCACACAGACCTCCACGAGGCCTCACAGAGGTCCTCCGCTCACCGCTGGGGGGGGGGGGACAACTGGGCGTTCTGCAGGGTCCCCGCCCCCCTCTCCCGTCTCTCGAGGAACGTCCGGCCGTCTGTCTGTCTCTGTGTGATCCTGGTCCTCGAGGAACGTCCAGCCGTCTGTCTGTCTCTGTGTGATCTTGGTCCTCGAGGAACGTCCGGCCGTCTGTCTGTCTCTGTGTGATCCTGGTCCTCGAGGAACGTCCAGCCGTCTGTCTGTCTCTGTGTTGTGATCTTGGTCCTCGAGGACGTTCACCCTTCCGGCCGTTCTGTCTGTCTTCCTGTGTGATCCTGGTCCTCGAGGAACGTCCTGCCGTCTGTCTGTCTCTGTGTGATCTTGGTCCTCGAGGAACGTCCGGCCGTCTGTCTGTCTCTGTGTGATCCTGGTTCCTCGAGGAACGTCCAGCCTTATGTCTGTCTCTGTGTGATCTTGGTCCTCGAGGAACGGGCTCGAGTCCCGGTCTGCTTCCCTGAGGCCGGTCGTCGTTATTGCAAAGTGTCGCCGCGTATCCCAACAAAAATAGAAGCTATTTCTCTAAAAACAGAGTCTGATATTATTCCGATGGGTTTCATTTACAGCAGATTCATGAGAGGAATGAATGACGTGACAAATGTGTTTGCATCGTAACTTATACACTGTCGGATCAAAGTGTGCTCTGTCTTAGTTCCGTTAAAGTGAGGTTAAAGTGAAGTATTACATATTAGTATTAGTATTACTGAGCATGATTGGTGAGTTTTAATGCCCGTCATCTATTTAGTTTGCTTCCAATTCCGCAAATACGTAAATAAAAAATATATTGTCAACAATAGATTTACGCGTAAACGCGAATCAAAAGACCACATTTCCTCCTTTATTCATCGACTCCAGTGCAGACCTCATTGTGCTTCCCCATACAGTGCGCTACACACATTGTGCGTTACACGTTGTGTGTTACACACGTTGTGCGTTGATCATTAATGCCGTTCTTTGGTTTCAAAACATCAACAGAAGGGTGGGTCGGTCGGGCCAGCAGAGCAACACCCATGAACACATGTCAGTACCTCGTTCCCATCGGTTCATACTGTACTACTGCACCCCTTCCAGCTCTCTGAAGCCTCACACCAACCCCAAACTGAGTCTCCGCTACAACCTAATCCACGGGAGGTACTCTGCTATTGATGCTTTGTGTTTTATCATTGGATATCTTTCTATTGAAGCGAATCAACCCGCTGTGGTTGTCACGGAGACGTTACCCTGAGTGGCTGCACAGTTTTCGTGGGTCAGGGAGGGAGGGAGGGGGGGGGGGGTGGGGGGGAGGATGGGAGGGGGGGGGGGTGCTGGGGAGGATGGGGGCCGTCACCACGGTAACGGGCGGCGCTAGGGCTGGGCCAGCCGCTCCAGCTCCTCCCCCTCGCAGCGCATGACGTGGTAGCCCAGCGCGGCCGTCACGTCGCTGCAGCCCTGCGCCGCGTAGAAGTCCAGCGAGGCCTTGTTCCAGTCGAGCACCGTGAAGTTCAGCTGAGTGCAGCCGGCCGCCATGCCCAGCTGCAGGGCAGGGGGTCAGAGGTCAGGGGATCAGAGGTCAGGGGGTCAGAGGTCAGAGGTCAGGGGACGTCTAGAAACACAGGGATGTTTTTTTTAAACCAGTTAGTCAGCGGAATAGTTCTCCGATCCTCGTCTCCTTGCCTCATAGACGGAGTCATTGTTATGTTTGCATTTTTATATTTGAGAAACAGATCAACATGTACTCTGTTCAGTGTGTGCACACATTATTCAGTACTGACGTAAAAACAGCCTTCAGCTCGCGGCCCAGTGAGGCCATGTTAAGCACATACACATAAGCTAGAAGACGTGTGGACAACGTGAAGAAGACACGCCCCCGTACTCACCTGGGCCACCTTGCTCATCAGCGCCTTCCCAATTCCTTTGCCTGAAACAGACAGAAAATACACACAATTCATTATGTTGAAGATGAATCCTAACCCATACTCCTCTTAACGGACTCTGTTTTCTATCTTCTATCTGTTCTCCATTCCACTTGCTGACAGCCTTACTCGACAACTATTTGTCTACTCAATTGTGATGAGTATGCCTTGACAATCCTAGGGCTCACTAGATGTAAAGGGAGGTCATTGGTTCAAGCCTTTTGTAGGCTCTCTCGGTGCCTTGGCGTCATATGTTCACACACCGAGCTTAGCGTGCACGTTGCTCACCTCTGAACTCAGGCATGACGTAGAGGTCCTCCATGTACACACAGCGCCCCTTCCAGGAGCTGTAGCTGAGGAAGTAGAGCGCGTAGCCGATCTTCACATGCCCTGAGATGAAGGGAAGAGGAGAATGTTTGAATATGACCTTATTCACATTCAGGGTGTTTAGCAGATGCTTATATCCAAAGCGACTGACGAAGAGAAACCACAATATATCACTCTGGGTACAGTAATTATGTTCATAGAACAACTGCTAGGTTAACCCATTCCCTGTATGCTACAAAGATAGTTAAGATAAGAGGCTAGACAATGCTAAGTACTATTTTAAGGCTTACAACAGACAATAAGTGTGTAGGAGGGGTGTGGGGGCATAAGAGGGGAGGCTATGTCTTTTGCGGAAGCTGGTGAGCGGCTCTACGGTCCTGACATTTGTATCAAACATAATCGTACTAGAAATAAGATGCATATTTAATTCAGGGTCGCTGACGTACCCACGTACACAGACACACACATAGACATAAAGACTTAGGGGTCTGTTTTTAACAATGACGGTTGTTAGTTTAACTGACCCTGTTCACTTTCTTCTATATAGCGGGCTGGCAGTGAAAATGATTCACTGTGCAATTACTGCTTGGTAGGACGCCTGGCTTTCTTTGACAAGTGTTCAGCCCTGCAGAGATTTAAATAGCAACTATCTGAGTTGGATTACTGCAGCGAGGCAGACAAATGAAGGCCAAGACTACAGGAAGAGCATATCCTCACAGCCTTTCATGCGTCTCTATCTCTCGCTCGTACATCAGGACATCTTTGCAGCATACTCTCAACAGCGTCTCATCTCTTAACGCAGGCAGCCGTCTGCTTTTTATCCCTATGTTTCCTGAGTTGTGTGAAAGTCGATGACCAAATCATTCCTGAAAATTGCTCTGTTGCATTTCTCTACAGCAAATGAACCGTATATCTGAAGAGGGTTACTCGAGTTGACTGTTTTCTGCTTGTGATCTGCTATGAATTGTCTGTCCGTCGGTTTTCTTTGTTATTCATGTCGTGTCTGCTGCCGACGAAGTCACTGCCAGCAACAAAGAACTTTTTTTCCTCATGATCCTCTAAACCGCAATATGCCCGCACACACGCACGCACGCACGCACGCACGCACGCACACACGCACACACACGTTTATAGCTGCAGACTATGGAAAAAGGGACGGTGTCATGGAATGATACAGAAGCAGAAGAATGCGGGGGCCTCAGAAAAAGCTGTGTGTGTGTGTGTGTGTGTGTGTGTGTGTGCGTGTGTGTCTGTGTCTGTGTCTGTGTGTGTGTGTGTGTGTGTGTGTGTGTGTGTTATGTAAGCGCTGCGCGGGGGGCGGTGGGGCCCCTCCTCCAGATGAGGGGCCAGATGTAACAACTAGGGCGGCTGGTTAGCTCAACCCGCTAGCCCGCTAACCTCCCAGGCTGGTTACCCCCCACGGTGCTGTGCTACATGTCGCTCCCCGTCTCTCGCAGACGCCTCCCTGTCAGTCTGCGCTACCCTGCCCATAAAGTATGCAGCGTGTGTGTGTGGAGGAGATTATGGGCGCTCTGTGGGATGTGGAACGGAGGAATCACTCCAGTCAGTCGGAGGAGGACGATCTCTTCAAGGGGGCAATTATGGGCTCTGGGTCTGACGCAGAACTCCTGGACGAAGGCCGCTGAGGGGAAACGCTAACGTATGCTGGGTACTAGCGTTTCCCCTTTAGCAGAGGCTATGTGTCCATCTTATCTACGTATCGGATTCACGTTACACATACATCTGTTTTGTATTGTGTACGTTTTGCCCCGTTTAGACAACGAGACGTTCAATCAGCTGCACATCGGTGTGGAATCGTAAATCTCCCGGAGGTTCGAGGGAACGCTGGTGATCAATTTTATTGACCGTTGTCAAAGTTCAGTGTTTGTATCGCAGGTTAGCGAGAGCACAGTCCACTGATTAATAGAAGGTCACACCGACAAAGGTGTTACTTATTGTGTAATGTTGCACAATGTATACCGCTTCTTTTAATAGGTAGTCAGCACTTTGAAAGGAAGCAGATCAGTTGCTTCATGTTTGAAGACCGAATCAGATATCATCATTAGATTTCACTCATCAAATATAATCTTTAATGTTCCATCAAAGCATTTAAGGAGGGGGTACGCTCTCATGAATCAAAGTGAGCAGATCTGTAAACACAGCGAGATCTCTGCTGTCCCTCGGTCCAGACAGAGCATTAGAGACTTGGACTCCATTATGTCTGCGTCTGTTTCCTCTCACCGTCTTTGGTTCGCTGCGCCTCCGGAACCTCTGCCACGATTCCGTGGAAGAAGGGGTTCTTAGAGAAGCCATCTTGTTCCAAGTCTGGGAGAGGAGGGAATAAGAGAAAGTGTGAGTCGGAGGCTGGACTCTGTGGTCCCGTCCTGATGCTGTAAGGGAGACGTGGGGGAAGCTGTCTTCTGAAACGTGTTTCGGTACGCTGCCTGGTTTCTAGTGTCGACATCGGGCTCAACCTCATGCAACCATAGTTCACTTATTCATGAACATGAATGTTTTTTAATTCTAATTTATAGAAACATTATTCTAAATTATTTATTCCAATTGTAGAACACACTGGAAGCCTTTATAGGACATTGACACAATTAATTTTAAAAATCCATTTTAAAATTGTCTCGTAAAGAAGAATGGGGGTCCATCCATCCAGGTAACGGAGACTTACCTTTCTGAGTCACTTTCACGTGCTCTGACACCTTCTCATATTCGGCCAGTTCCTAGGGGACACAAGAAAACAACCTTTTCAGTTTCCCAAGCGGAAAATATAATTAAAAAAAAGTGGTTATTGTTATTTTTTTGATTTTTTCCTTGCCTTAGACCTTAAACTTATTTATTGTTGATGTGGCTACAAATCGAAAATTATATGATCACTCCAAAGCTAAAGAACAGAAACATTATGCTGTATATTAATTAATAAGAGAAATAAAGATTATTGGGTTCATATGTGTGGGCTGTTCGATTTTTCAAAATAAAGGACCCATGCGAAACAATGCGTAAGCACAATATAGCACAATAACGATGCTGCAACTAAACTACAATTACACTCTTCCAAGACCACTGTTGAATGCCTCGCCTCGGCATAGCTACTAGGTTGAATGTTAATGTATTATTTATGTGTATTAAATACTTCAAGGGAAGTATTGAATATTTGCAGGCTGCACACCAAATATCTCATACCAGTCCAATGGTTAAGTATTTCACGAATAACACCAATGCCTCTATACTGTAAGACAGTCCTCGTGTTTATAACCCAAAACCCAATGCCCCCGCAAACCCACACACCAGAGAGGGCAATGACAAGGAAGTACATTTTGACTGCATAACCTGTAAACACATAAGTTTGACCCCGTTAAGACGTGATAGGTTCGAGTCCCTGCAAGACGACAGCATGCGTTCAGCTCGGCTCACCATGATCATGCGCGCAATGTCTTTGCAGTCCTCGAGGTTGGCGGCGCGGATAGAGAAGTCCATGGTGCGCGTTTAATCAATGCACTTCTGTCTAATGGAGACCGGATCAAACGCTGTCAACACGAGGAATAACAGCGAGCCACTAGCATGACAATAGGAAACCGCAGATCATTGACTCATGCAAAGGGGAGAAAATGCATACGCAAAATTGTGTAGTGCAGCAACAGCGCCCTCTATGAATACTGTGGCGGGTCCGGGAATAACATGTCAGTAATGCACAGCTAATGCATATTTTATATATATAACGAAAGGCTTATATATATACTTGCAGGTCAATGGGGGAACCTGAATAAAATGCAGAGCTTTAACATAGCTTTAACCGAAAAGGAAACACAAACAGAAGAAACCTTTACAGACAGACAGAACAGACAACTCCTTGGGAACCTCTATAGTATTCACATTTACATTTAATGCATTGAGCAGACACTTTTATCCATAGCGACTTACAATAAGTACATTTGTCAGAAGAAAGAGAAACAATATATCGCTGTCGGTACAGTAAGGATGTCCATAGAACACACACACACACACGCACACACACCACACACACACACACACACACACAACACACACACACACCACATACATACATACATACATACATACATACATACATACATACATACATACATACATACATACATACATACACACATTATGCACATCAGTACTGTAGATGATTGATCACTTGTTGCCTTACCATGATGCTATATGTGATGACTAATGCTTTGAGGTCAGTACATTAGCAGACTAGACACTAGAGCCTGATAACAAACCACTGTAGAGTTCCAACGGTTGATATCATCAATTGAACTACTAATACAAAACATATCCAACACATTTCTAGCAATACGCTTTCCGTCATTTGGCACTGGGTTAACGGAGGAGTGTGTACCTCCATGTTTCTGGCGCTATAAATAGGATGCTGAGGCGGTGGGGAGAGAGCTGGAGTCTGAGCTCAGAGTGCCGGTCATTACAGCGAGGGGGAAAGGGCGGGCAGGAAATGGACTGACTGTGAGGGGCTTTCTGTCTTACTTCATAGGTTAGTAGAGGGCTACACTGACCACCTTACCATAGAGAGGGAGAGAGGGAGGGTGAGAGAGAGAGAGAGGGAGAGAGAGAGAGGGATGAGAGAGAGAGAGAGAGAGAGAGAGAGAGAGAGAGGAGAGAGAGAGAGAGGAGAGACGAGAGAGAGAGAGAGATGAGAGAGAGAGAGAGGAGAGAGAGAGAGAGGGAGGGAGGGAGGGAGGAGAGGAGGGAGGGAGGGAGGGAGAGAGAGAGAGAGGGAGGGAGGGAGAGACTCACACTATTAATAGCCAGAGGGCCTAATGTCTCCTTCGTACGTCGAAGGAACAACACCCACGTGCCAACCAAACGCCTTGATTCTGAGGGCGTCTTTACTAGCCCGTATAGCTGCTCAGCGCCAGCGACGTGACGTACGCTGGAGACCCCTGAACAGGCTTTTATAGACGTGCTCGTAACAGAACCTTCTGGAACAGAGCTGCCTTTAGGCTTCTGCTAACGTCAGCCACCGAGCTGTGAGAAGGGGGGGGGTTAGACCGCTAAGGAGCCTGGGTAATACTCATATATCATACCTTATTGTTAACAAATGTGTACACAGGAACATTAAAGAAAGGGATAATGGGGGTGATATATTACAAAACATATCTATTATAGGATGTATCGAGGCAACAGACAGATGTTGAAGTGGGCAAATATAATTCAGCAGTTTGATATCTGTATTCATAAACTACATGATAGGCCTCTGCTATATTTCACACATGGCATCATGGCATTGTACTTTTCTTCCATCGCTTCTTTACCCGTGTTCAGGGGTGCTGACCGTGTAGTTAACCCTCGACTGAAGGCGGCCTTCAGTTACACTCTCAGCTGCCCCCCGCCCTCTATCGGGCCTCGTGGGACAGACTCGACCGCGCAGCACTGAGGGCTGAGCGGGCGCTCTGCCATCGATCGCAGCCTCGCTCTGACGGCTCTCAGCCTCCCTCTGACGGCTCTCAGCCTCGCTCTGTCGCCTCTCAGCCTCCCTCAGTCGGCTCTCAGCCTCCCTCTGTCGGCTCTCAGCCTCCCTCTGACGGCTCTCAGCCTCCCTCTGACGGCTCTCAGCCTCTCTCTGACGGCTCTCAGCCTCTCAGCCTCCCTCTGACGGCTCTCAGCCTCGCTCTGTCGGCTCTCAGCCTCCCTCTGTCGGCTCTCAGCCTCCCTCTGATGGCTCTCAGCCTCCCGAGGCGGCTCTCAGCCTCCCGAGGCGGCTCTCAGCCTCTCTCTGACGGCTCTCAGCCTCCCGAGGCGGCTCTCAGCCTCCCGAGGCGGCTCTCAGCCTCTCTCTGACGGCTCTGAGCCTCTCTCTGACGCCTCTCAGCCTCGCTGAGCCACTTTGGGTGAAAGCCTCGAGCTGCAGCTCTAGAGGTCAATGTTTAATGCATCGTAGTGGAGTGCGCCATTAAACATGGACGATCACCTGAGGATTAGGGTCTTAATGCAGCAGGGATACCACAGGCCTGTTTTCAGAAGGATGCAGTGAGTTGAAGAAAGGTTTGTTAAAAAAGGACACAGAGGTGGCTGGCACTTCTTTAGCACCCAAAGGACTTAATAAACACTATATGCCAATTCAACTTCATTTTCCTGTTTTTTTCATCCCCAGACAAAAAGTTTTCTAGACACAATCTCCCCGCTATCTTGAGCCACGACTAGGCCGATGTTTTGGACGTTCGTTATTCTGAAAAAATGCTTTCATAAGAAGCGAGGGGGGGCTGAGCGTGGACCCTGAGCCCACCGCCGCCAGAGTTCCCCCTCTGCTTCTGAAGTGTTTCCCACTCCTGTCTCGGTTCCTCCTGAAGACCATTGTTTGCTTTCTGTTGGTATGCTTTCACTCTCCACCCACCCTCTCTCCCAATAGACCTTCCCAATAGTGGACAGGAAGTCCCCTCCCCTTCCTGTTTAGTCTGGCTTCTGATTGGTCCCCCGAGCCGAGGAGCCGTGGTCCCCTCCCCCCCGCCGTGTGCTCATCGCCCAGTTAATCTGTCGGGGAACCACCTGACAGGGGCCCTCCGAGAGGCGGGAAAATTATTGACGAAGTGGACACTTGGACCTCGTGATAACCCCCAACGCGTCCAACGGTCACGTGGTCCGTTAATGTTGAAACGATGACCACGGTGTTTTGTTTCTCTGTCAAACAGGCGCTCCTTGGGAGATGGGAATCTGTGTACTTCCAAGAAGTCCTTCCACAGGAACACTGACAGACCAAACCAAGTTCGGGCGAGTTTATTTATTTGTCCTCTGTATCTTTTAATTACAACCTTCTCGAGGGCCCATCTTTAAGGAGATAGCACACTGTCACTCCAACCTTCACTGCAGCTAGGAGTCAGACCAACCTCACAACACCCCTAAAAAGCTGTGAAGGAAGAATGTGGATCTCTGCTCTGCGCGTTGCTGAGCCCGCAGTGTTCGTGCCGGTGGTTTAGCCCAGGCATTCATTAATTTACAGAGATGTTTAGTTGATGTTTTGCGATTCTTATCGTGCGCAGGTTCACTGGAGTGGAACTACGGTCACTGGGGAATTATTAAGTAAGCTTGATGAACGTCTTAATGTGTTCTAGATCCTTTCCAGATAATTCTCACCTCACCTCTCTCTCTCTCTCTCTCTCTGTCTCTCTCTCTCTCTCTCTCTCTCTCTCTCTCTCTCTCTCTCTCTCTCTCTGTGGCTTCATACTTTGCATCATTTCCTTTAATTTGAATCTCTCTAGACCTCTATTGTAGACAACTATTTCTCAACATCGCATGATTTCATCTGGGAAAGAAGACCCTTAATGTTAACAAATACAGAGGAAGCAGAACTTGAAATATGCAAGCAGAGACAAACATCGCTGATAGAAATTCCCCTAGACAGACAGACAGACAGACAGACAGACAGACAGACAGACAGACAGACAGACAGACAGACAGGCAGACAGACAGACAGACAGACAGACAGACAGACAGGACAGACAGACAGACAGACAGACAGACAGACAGGACAGACAGACAGACAGACAGCCAGACAGGCAGGCAGACAGACAGACAGACAGACAGACAGACAGACAGACAGACAGACAGACAGACAGCCACCCTGTGTGTTTCCTCTCTCCAGACGCACGGCGCTGTGGTCAGGTCTGAGGAGGAAGTGACCTCACCGTGTCGCTGATGTCACCGCCGCTCGCCCTGAGAAATAAAAAAAGTAGAGAGACAACGCTGTGAGGCTGCTTCATCACCTCACCCTGCTCCACCCTCCTCCAGCCTCCTCCACCCACACACCGCTTCTTTTCCACCATATTAGGGCATGTGTTGGGGCAACACATATCCCCCCCCCCCCCACAGTGAGTTACTCACAGTGACCGCGAGATACGGGGCCAGCCAGACCGGTCATCTTTTTGGTTGGTTTTGCTTTGCTTCCCTCTTCCAGCCCCCATTGGTCAGTGTGAGTCATGTGACTCAGAGGCCCTCTGGCCGGCCCTCGGCCCCGTGCTGAACAAACAGAGGAGGGCCCTCAGACGGAGAATAACACGACAATGGCCGTCTGTCAGGAAGGTGAGATAAAAGACCCAGAGTGGGTCGGACGGGAAATACACACACACACACACACACACACACACACACACACACACACACACACACACACACACACACACACACACACACACACACACACACACACACACACACACACACACACACACACAAACACTCATGTTCGGTAATTGTTTTCGGAGGACTTACGGCAGAACGTCGTGAATCACGTTATCAGCCGAGTCAAACGTTGCGGTCTGCAAACATCCTCTTTTTCATATTTTCGTTTCGTTTTAAATGCCGACTAAATCTCCAAATGGCCGCCGCCCTTTACGGTAACCCGCGCGGCCCTGAGACACGACGTCGTAAAACACTCCCAACATGTTGTGTTGACTTAGGTCAACACAACGCGGAGACCTTTGACCTAATGGCCCAAACCCGGGGAGCCGGGCTGTGTTAACAGACAACACTGGGCCGTGTGTTGCAGGTGCTGACTGTCAACACACTGTCTGCCGGAGCCGGTACAGGTCATGTACCAATACCTCCTGCAGCCTGACAACAGCCCACTTCCGGAGCATTCTTCTGTTACAATGGAAGCTGCATTTCATAACATTTCTAAATTATTCGACAGCAAGACCCAAAAAGAGAAATTCAATTCTGCTCGGAAATCGGATTAAGAGGACTGCTGGGACACCCAATCAGACTGAACACA
>NC_079428.1:617250-652250 GCF_026213295.1 Gadus chalcogrammus | reverse complement strand
GTTTGTAGTAGAAATATTTTGGCGAGGGGTAAAGGAGGCGAGCAGGGATTTTTTCGGGACATTCTTTTTAAAAATGTGTTTCCTGCTGGTGGTGGGGGGGGGGGGGGTCTGACAATGAGCCCCCCATCCTGGAACAGCCAAGTCTCTCTCTCCCTCGTTCGGTCACTTCAGAGAGAAAGGGAGAGAAAGGGGGAGAGTGCGCGGTGGTGGGTGGGTAGGATGTTGAGAGAATGCAGGAGATGTAAAAGAGAAAGGGGAGGAATTCTCCCAAAACAGGGGAACAGCACACAATGGGCCCGCATCCCCGACAGGCCGGGCCGCCGGCGCTCTCGGAGGTGCGTTGTGTTGTTTTTGAGAGGACTTGAGAGAAGTGAGGACAATGGGAGAGCATCTGTTGTGGGTTACGTAAGACCTCCAGTAGCCTTGGTCGTGTAAATCCCTGTTTGTTTCTGGAATGCATCTCGCTCTCGCTCTCTCTCGCCTACTTTGTTCTGAGTTCGTAGCCTTCTAGTTTGTTTTTGTTTTGTGTGTGAAAGTCTTGACTCCTCCCTCACCCCCCCTGTGTGTGTGTGTGTGTGTGTGTGTGTGTGTGTGTGTGTGTGTGTGTGTGTGTGTGTGTGTGTGTGTGTGTGTGTGTGTGTGTGTGTGTGTGTGTGTGTGTGTGTGTGTGTGTGTGTGTGTGTGTGTGTGTGTGTGGACTTGATCTTTAGACCGTCCTGTAAATATTTAATGGCTCTCTGTAAATGTATATTTTGCGGTGCTTGCGTCATGCTGTCTCGCAGATGCTCGCCTGCCTTTTAAAATGTTTTTTTCCACACTTAGAAGTTCAAAGTGTCCCAGGCTGGTTGGTTTGATCTGGTATCTGATTAATTTAAGGACATTCCAACCTTTTAGAGAAGTAGTAATCTCCCGGAATCATTAAAGCCTAAATTAATCCAACCGCTATCTCTCCCCAACAAAACACAACATAGAAAAAAGTTGAATATCTTAAGTTTAAAATTAATAATGTATTCAGATTCCCAGCACACAATTCAAAAAAGGAATGGAGTTTCTAGCTGAAAAAATTGTGGAAGGAGAGAAGTCCCAAAGTTTGTAAAGAATAATAAAGGAAGGAAGAATAAGGCTTAGAAGAAGAAGAGTTCCTAATAGGTGAATGCTGTGCTCTGATTGGCCCCCACGTGCTGCGTCTCCCTGACCTGGTCCCTCCTCCTCCAGATACGATCAGTGTGAGCCACTACACCGCCTCTCTGAAGGAGCGCTGGACGTGTACTGGGAGCCCCCCGGAGCTGGACCCCTCGACCACGCCCGCCCCCGCCGACCCCCCCTCTAGCCCCGCCCCGCCGGCCACGGCCACGCCCCCCGGGCTGCGGCGCGCCATGTCGCTGGGCTCCTTCCACCTCATGCAGACGCTGAAGAACTCCCCGGCCGCGCTGCGCCGCCGCTTCGGCCGTGACCGCACGGAGACGCTGTCCCACGGCGACCCGCTCTTCAAGGTGCACTACCTGGGCACGGAGAAGATCTTCTCCCTGGACCGCGGGCAGGCGCAGGATGCCATCGGCCGGCTGCTGGAGGCCGGCGCCAGCGGCAGGAAGCTGGCCAAGGAGCACGCGCTGGTGGTGCGGCCGCGCTACGTGGAGGTGAAGGAGCTGAGCACGGGCCGCCAGCTCACCAAGACCTACCTGCAGGACATCGCGTACTGCGCCGCCGACGCCACGCGGCCCAACGTCTTCCTCTACATCTGCAAGCAGCCGGGCCAGCAGCTGCACTGCCGCGTGTTCTGGTGCAGCCGCGCCGAGCGCGCCCGCGACATGACCGCCTGCCTGGCGCACTCCTTCCAGCGGGCGCTGAGCGACTGGCAGCAGGACGGGCCCGCCCCCGTCCAGCTGCCCCCGGGGCCGGGGGGGGAGGGGCCGAAGGGGGACGAGACGCAAGGCAGCCCCGGCGTCCGGAGCAAGAGCAGCACGCTGCCCGCCAGCCTGGGGAAAGGTGAGCGAGGGGGGGGGCAGGGGGGGGGGCCGGGGGGCTTATCACTGATATGAAGTGGTTTAGTTTACCTTATTTTTTAGTAGGGTCTCACTTTCATGAACTAACAAGGTTAATCCATTTTACGATGATAAAAGGAAGCCGTGTGTGAGGTTCCAGAGAAATGTTTAGACTATTTCAAAGTTTCTCAAACCATCTCGGTTACGACCCCCATATATTCTCAGAAACGGTCTTCCTCGAAACTACGATGTTGATGTTGTGAGGAAGTACTGTGTGTGTGTGTGTGTGTGTGTGTGTGTGTGTGTGTGTGTGTGTGTGTGTGTGTGTGTGTGTGTGTGTGTGTGTGTGTGTGTGTGTGTGTGTGTGTGTGTGTGTGTGTGTGTGTGTGTAGCCGGTATTTCCTGGTAATACTAACGAGGTGTTGGCACTAGCAACAGCAGGCAGGTTTGTTTAGGAGCTCCAGGCCCCGGGCTGTGAGGAGGAGAAGCAGCCTGTTTGTGTGTAGCGGGCCCCCTGGTTCAGGGCCCCTCTCTGGCCCCTGGTGTGTAACCCTGTGGTGTGTTTGTGGTTGTTGGTTCCAGTGCACTGGAGGAAGAGGGGCTCGGTGTCCCGCAGCCCGCTGAGAGCCATCACCCGGCGGGGGTCCGCCTCGGAGACCTGGAACTGAACCCCGACGACCCCCGCCCAGAAGACCCCCGCCCAGAAGACCCCCGCCCAGCCTCTCACAGCACGGACAGATTATAGGGGATGGAGGGGTGGGGGGGGGGGGGTTGGAGAAGGACAAACCAACGGACGGACGGACGGATGGACAGAGAGAGAGACAGACGGACGGACAGACGGACGGACACAGGGTGTGATCTGAGGGCCGGTGTTCCATGTTGGAGTGGGAGCCCCAACGCTGCTGAAGCTATGATTTTATTTTGTGTCTTCACACAAAGTGAACTCTCCCGTCGGGGCCGGGCCCTCGCTGGACCCCACGCGTTCCCTCCGCGCCACAAAATGGCCGCACGTGAGGTCACATGACCCCGGCCAGGAACCACCCGCACACGACCGACTTTGAGCCCCTCAGAAACAGGAACCGCCGGTGAAAGGGCGCCTCGCTGCGAGGGCGTCGGGAGCTGATGCTTTCCTCCAGACGGACTGTTTGTTTATCTTCGACATCGGACGGCTGGACATCGACTTGCCGACGGTTGAATGGACGCCTCAGATCAACAGGGATACGACAAAAACCACTGGCCTCCGTCAGAACTATACCACAACGAGACCGCGGGGACGGAGACGGTTTGCTGAACCTTTATGCTGCCATGACAACCGGGACATGCCGGGTTATATATAAATGTATAAATATCTATTTTTATTTAAATTATTTTTCAGACATGACGATGATGACAAAGGTGTGTGTGTGTGTGTGTGTGTGTGTGTGTGTGTGTGTGTGTGTGTGTGTGTGTGTGTGTGTGTGTGTGTGTGTGTGTGTGTGTGTGTGTGTGTGTGTGTGTGTGTGTGTGTGTGTGTTCGCGCAACATTCCCCAGTTAAGACATCGCTCTAGATAAGTTACCCCATAACCAATCGTGACGCACAGAAACACAGAAATGTTGTCACACCTGTTTCGAGCACTTTGAATCACTTAATCACTTCATCGTAATTCATTTCCAAAGGCTGCAGCTTTTCAAAAGGCTCATCCACAAATATGCACCATTATTCCTTCCTCCATGTTTGAATCTCGTTATCGGAGGAGTTCTGCCTTCCTCTCCCGTTCATCAGTTAACTCTGCTGTGGTTAACTGGGGCGGACATATCGGGTGTTTCTGCTTAGTCACTTTCACACTCAACCCGGTGAATATTGAACTCCCTTCAGCCTGTGTGTGTGTGTTGTGTGTGTGTGTGTGTGTGTGTGTGTGTGTGTGTGTGTGTGTGTGTGTGTGTGTGTGTGTGTGTGTGTGTGTGTGTGTGTGTGTGTGTGTGTGTGTGTGTGTGTGTGTGTGTGTGTGTGTGTGTGTGTGTGTGGAACACTAGGACCTCACTGTTCCCACGGTTACCTCTGAATGTTGGGGGTGAATGTTGATCAGGAATCTTCTGGAAGATTCTTGTCAGCATGCACCTTTTACGGCCTAGATGGTCTTCAGGACCGCTCCCATCATGTGTTTGGGGACTGAAGCTATTCCCAGTACACTCTAGGCCTCCCCAGTATCTTCTCCAGTATAGCCTGTGGTGTCTGAAACCCTTGGTGCTAAGAACAAGGGGTTGGTCAACTAAACTGAGCCAACACTGATGACCCACGGTCTGAAGAGCCATTCCATGTAAGTTCGGAGTTGCCTCCTTCATTTTGTTAACCTTTTTTTGAAGTCATAAAATGTCTTCACAAAGGCTGGCAGAGAAACTCCCGGTAGGATACTGCGGTTTTTATTTTAAATATATATATTTTTTAATGCTCCTTACCGACGTTTATCGCTTTTATTTTGTAAATAGTGTGTATATCTCACACTTCGCAAGTGCCATCGTTTGAGATTCTATTTGAATGTAAAAAGTACTGTTTTATACGTCTTATGTACATATTTAAATATGTATTTTATTGAATAATAAACTTTTTATACTTAACATCGCATGTGTATTTTGGTGTGTGTCTCTCTCTGACCTTTGTTGACCTTGACCCTGAAGGTCAAAGTGTGGAGCAGAGTTTGTAAACGGTAAACAAGATGATAAACGACATGGACGTGACAAACTGGACTCCAGAATCTATTTTCGGACTCAGATGTTATCATTACGTTTTATTTGGCTTCAGGAAAACAAAATGTGTGTTTAAAGGAAGGGAAGGTTTAGACGGTCGCGCAGAACCCCAGGAGGTCCTGGGATTCCTGTCATGTGACCGATTATTCCCCAGAATGCTTGATTCTCCCTTTAAACCTTTTTCAAAGCATGTGACGCATGCATGTAACACAAATCTGAATTTGACTGCATAATCGTAGACAAAAAACGACGTTAATCAGGTTAAACAGTGCGGGAAAGGCTCTTCTACAGTCATCAGAGCTGGAGTGGGGACGGCTGGACGCTGAAGGACTGATGCATTGTGGGAGGGCTGAGGGGTCCGGCGCCGGTTCTGGACTTCTGCCACTCCAGTAAGGACTGGACGTGGAGACGCCTCAGCGGCTTCACCTCCTCCACCACTGTGGAGGACGGGTTCGTCAGAGGATCAGGCTCAATGGAAGCTACAGTGGACACCCGTAATGTGACCTTTTTTTTTTTAATCATTATTGGTGAAGTCAACCTATTCAATAGTTGTTGGATTACTGCAAATAGCTTTGAATACATCATTCATTCATTATCATAATTGTTCTACCCTTAATCCAGACCGATTTTTTTGTTTTACTTTAATTGTGTTATGCATTGTATCACCAAAAATACAAACTGAACATTGTATCGTAACTCACTAGCACCACCTGCTGGTAATAACACAGCACTACTGTTTACTCCCCTGTGTTCAACCAGGGCCTCACCTCGGTCATAGTGCAGCTCGTCTTTGTTCCCGTGGACCACGTACGTCTCCAGGAAGTTGAGAAGTGCCCCCGACACCAGGAACCTCTCGGGGAGGGGAAGGTTTTGAACGTAGCGCACGTCCAGGGCGAAGGGGTTGGAGGGCGAAGGGTTAGTGCACAGGCCCACCAGCTCGTTGACCACGTCCCAGATACGGACCTCTGGAAGGGAACACACGCACAGAACGGGAAGGAGGAACTAATTAGGCTTCTGTTTGGACGGCTGTGATGTTGGGGGAGAATGTGAGAGGTTTTCTGGGGGTAAACACGCGATGATCCATTGTTGATCATAGAGGAGGCTGAAAGGTAATTCCACTAAAACAGCAGCGGGGTACATCTGCGTCGGGTTAGCGCTCGGGGAAAGGGGAGCTTTTCTTTTTCCAACGAGACCCAATTAGAGCGCAGTCTGTTTAGGATTCCTGGCGAGGTTTCCGTACCTTGGGTCTGCCAGTCGGTGATGGACCGGAGCTTCATGGGCGTGTCCCGGACCATTGAGTCCACGCCCCCGATGTTCACCAGGCGCTCGTGATTGGACCGGATCCAGGCGTAGGGCCGGCCGTACTTGGCATAGCCGGCCAATAGGAACAGAGTGCAGTTGACTTCCTGTTAAGAAGAAGGATGGAAGGATTGTGGACAAGTGCCTAAAGAGGCTTTTAGAATTTAGTTATTAAGTTATTTTTATCGTTTCAAAATGAAATGAATCGTCCATAGTTGTGATTTTTAAACACTTCTAAGTTTAGGGGTTTTACTGTTACAGTTGCTGTACCGCTGAAATCATCTGTTGCTACGACCGCTCACACCCAGATGAACGAGTCCTGAGGGAACCAGAGTTCCCCTAACAGTTGAACTTCACCTTGAAGAGCTTTGGAGGTTAGGAGAGGAGTTGTGAGTGAGGGGGTGAGGAGGTTTATTATGGGATGTTGCTATTGATGTCACTTACTGGCACGGCCATCTCTCGCTCGCTGGGCGAGGCTGGGAGAAGGTGGTCTTCACAGGTGGGACCCCTGTGGAGACAGAGAGAGGGAGAGACGGAGGTCAACTTTCGTGTGTGTGTCTGCACGCACGCAGAGAGCGAGAATGCATGCGTCTGCATTCAAATGTGTGTTTATTTTTCTGGTTTGCGCCAGCCTAATTCATTAGTTGGAGGTCTGTGTCTATGTTTTTATAAACCGTATTTAACTGAGGCAGTTGGCCAAAACACACACACACACACACACACACACACACACACACACACACACACACACACACACACACACACACACACACACACACACACACACCTGGGAGCCGTTAGAGTGCCTTGCCCGAGGGCCGGCCAGTGATGGAGTAGACCTCACTCTCTTCCACGCCTCACATGTATTTCTAGATGAATTAGCGCCAGGCTTTAATTCAGCCGCATCATGGCGGCTGGTTTAGCCATCACGGGCTCCAGGCCCACTTCCTATATCAGCTCATTCTCCTACGCTGTTGAGTTGAGTTTACAATGAGGGACTGTGTGTCTGTCCTCCACTACGATGAAAAGGAAAACATGGGCTTTGACGAAGTTTGACATAATTGGCCACTAAGTACAGCCCTGCGATGATATATGACTCACTAATACACTAAAGACCGCTACGAGCAGCTTTAATATCTCAATGTCAAACACGTCTTTTTTTAATATACATTGCATTAGTCAGCAGTCATAAAAAAACACTAATGGACACCCGCGCACACACGCACACCAACACACGCAGAAACAGGACGTTGCTCATCGATTGACGCACAAACACACGCACCCAGCGGCGACGCGCATTCAGCGCACAAGCACACGCACCCGCGTCCGTCGCGTTGGGCCTCGGCGCTCCTCGACGCGCAGATCTCTCCGGGGGTCCCGGGCCGGGTGTCCCCGCCGTCCCCCTCCTCCACGCTGACGGAGCTGCTGCTGGGGGAGCCGTCGGTGCTGCTGGCGGCGGAGGAGCCCGAGGAGGCCCGAGACACGACGAAGCCCGGAGAGCGACGCCCCTTCCGGGGGGCGACAGTGGTAAATAAGAGTATTAGTTGTAGTTGCCACTGTCAAAAACGTTCGTTACATTAAAGTACAAATTGATTTATTGATTGATTCGCTAATTCAAAGTAACGAATTATCTCAAAGTGACTAATTCGAAGTCAACTGTTGCTTTTAGTTTGTTCTCTACAGATGGATATTTTATTGTATCCAGTATGACCGCATGGTGCAGCAGGTGTGTGTCGGTGTGTGTCCGTCACAACACACCGGGTCCTCGTTCACCACCGTCAGCAGCAGCTCCTCCTTCCCGCGCAGCCACGGCTGGAAGTACCTGAAGCCCTGCGGGGGGGAGACAGGAGACAGGAGGATGGATCACAGTGGGTTCATCCGTTCATCCATCCATTCATTCATCGGCCGGAGGTCTGACCTGCAGAGACCCCAGCAGCGCCAGGTCAGTCAGGAAGTGTTGCAGTTTTCGCTTCTGCTCCCGCTCACGTTTCTGTTCAAACACACACACACACACACACACACACACACACACACACACACACACACACACACACACACACACACACACACACACACACACACACACACACACACACACACACACACACACACAATTCAAGTAAAAGAAAACACGGGTGAAACCTAGGTCGACATCCCCCCATCCCCACTCTAGGTTTAGTATCCTAGCAACAACACATCCTCCTAGCGACCACTCTCAGCCTCCTTAAAGGGATCCGCGCCGCAGATACCAGAAGGTTAATCCATGAACATCACCAATGTAAATCATGATGGCAACATAAGTACACTATACAATTCAAAGAACGCAGAGTTTCACACAAAAGTCTTTATAAAAAGACGATGAAGACTGCCCGGATTCTTCCTTTAAAATTTTAATGTTTTGCTTTGTATGTTCGATGGGTATACAATTAGAGGGTGGACTTTCGTCGCATTTACTGGTGTGTTACTTACGCTGCTCATCTCGTAGGGGGAACGGCGTCCGCGTCGTACAGCTCTTCAAACGAAGGGACATGTTTCCATGTCGACTAGCAGTCATCCATGTCTTCTTTCGGGTGTTGTCTAGTCTGCTAAGGGACCGTCGCAATTTTGCAGCTGCACAATTCACCGTCTCGTACGACGTCCTGTTTAGGGCTCACCTGCATCCTTGAGCATTTTATTTAAAATAGTCGTTTCTATAACAGTAAACAATTGTAAAAAGGGAAGGCCATATGGTGAACTGTAAAAAACAAATCATGGTAATTATAACCTGTAATATGCCCTAACAATCTTTTGATTCAACGTGTATATTATTCTATAGGCCTATTATTCTTCTCAATAACATGTTATTAAGATCGAAGAATAATGCGATTTTTGGGATTTTTACCTTTATCCAAAATACGATTCAAGTAGTAAAAACATAAAGTAAAAACATAAGTATAAATAATGCACTGTGTGTTACATTAGTCTAGGCTAATATTGATCACATTCCGTTTAGTTTATTTTTATTAATGTATTAAAAATGAATTGAATCATGAAACAGTATTATTTAAGTTCAGTCAACAAGGCATCGATTTACAATCAAATCAAGTAATTCACGAATAAATCACTTTTTAGTGCAAAACATAAACATCAAAATCATGAAAATAGAAAAATTGTACAGTAACGAATTGCAATTCCTCAGAGGGGTAAATGATCTTCACAGAAGAGGGGAGACCATGTGGGGAACCAGGTGAGGAGACCAGGTGAGGAGACCAGGTGAGGAGACCAGCTGAGGAGACCAGCTGAGGAGACCAGCTGAGGAGACCAGCTGAGGAGACCAGGTGAGCCCCAGAGCCTACAGGCCGGAGGTCCTGAAGTGAACGAAGAAGGTTCTGATCTCCTTGGGGGCGATGGTCACGTTGAACCCCTCCAGCGGGGGTCCGCACGGCCCCTCGTCCGCTGTGACGCACAGAGAGGTATAATCAGGACCCTGCGTCAGCTGGGGGCCGCGTACAGTTAGCAGCAGAGTACCCCCCCATGTTGGACTCACAGCCCGACCAGACTCACCTGGTCCAGCGTGTGTCCCCCCCCCCCCCCCCCCCCCGACCTGGTCCAGCGTGTGTGTCGTCCCCCCTCCCCCCTGACCTGGTCCAGCGTGTGTGTCCCCCCCCCCCTCCCAGACCTGGTCCAGCGTGTGTCCCCCCCCCCTCCCAGACCCACCTGATCCAGGGTGTGTGTCCCCCCCCCTCCCAGACCCACCTGATCCAGGGTGTGTCCCCCCCCCCTCCCAGACCCACCTGATCCAGGGTGTGTCGTCCCCCCCTCCCAGACCCACCTGGTCCAGCGTGTGTCCCCCCCGCCCCGGTCCAGCGTGTGTGTCCCCCCCCCCCCCCCGACCTGGTCCAGGGTGTGTCCCCCCCCCTCCCAGACCCACCTGATCCAGGGTGTGTGTTCCAGGTCCAGCGGTCCAGCTCCTGGACGTCCCAGGTCCCGGTCAGGGAGCGCTCCTCCACGGCCCGCACCTCCCCCACCCCCAGCAGGACCTCCTATAGGGGGGGGCGCACCGGGGGTCCCATCAGTACCTGAGCCGCTCCCCTACAGACCTGGCCTGGACCAGACCCCCAACCCGTCTACAGTGGTGGTCCTTGTTCTAACGCTATGACTTCCTAGATCACCTGGTACCAAAGTCAGCCAATCAGAAGGACCGGGCCGGGCAATGGCTTGTGTCTCACGACCAGACGTGCTGCAACAGATCCTACAACGGCTTTCCCTCCAAGCGGTTCTCAGGTCGAGGTGTAAAACGACGGAAGCCTCACGCTAAAGCTGTCCATGCTGACTGTGAGAACGGACGGGGGTACCTTCAGGTCCACGGAGACGGGCTTGGAGAACTCGGGGTCCTCTCCCTCCTCAAACAGATGCATGATCCTCATTAGGACGCGCTCGTAGTCGGGCTGGGGCCGGAGGCCTGGACCTGGGGACGGGGGCGGGGCCAGAGCGGGTCAGCGGGGGCGCTGGCCTACACTTCAACAACAGGTTTGTTTTGTGTTCTATTGACATTCATCTCATTACTTAGAAGGCGTACAATAGTAGTGCTAGCGACCACGCTTTGTCTGACCTACCCGAGTCCAGGTGGAGGAGGTGACGGGCATGCTGGGAGCTGTAGTTCCACCCGGGGATGCTGAGGCTCAGCAGGTGAAGGTTTGGGGGGAGGACCACCGGTCGCACCGGAACCCCCCCCCCGGACGCCTCCCCCCGCCCAGACCGGGGCCTCTCGGCGTTAGGGGGTTCATTGGACTGGCTCTCCCCTCTTTTCTCTGGTGAGGAGGCGGTGATATTCAGGGCTTAAGCGTGTTTACTGTCGTGTTTCGATTGTGAATCCGAAGCGTTTGTAACGATAGGGATAGTCTTTGTGCAGAAGGCAGACGGTCCGTATCCAGAGTCAGCATTCTCCCCTAGTTCCCGTTCGTTTTGATCGCATCCCAATGGCCCCTAACACTAGCCTAACACTAGCCTAGCACTAGCCTAACACTAGCCTAGCACTAGCCTAGCACTAGCCTAGCACTAGCCTAACACTAGCCTAGCACTAGCCTAGCACTAGCCTAGCACTAGCCTAACACTAGCCTAACACTAGCCTAGCACTAGCCTAGCACTAGCCTAGCACTAGCCTAACACTCACGTGGCTGGTCGATGGCCACGACCAGAGGCCGGTTCTGCAGCTCTACCGCCCCCCGCTGGTGGAGGCGGGGACTGGCAGCGAGGGAGCTCAGGGCTAGCCAGAGGACGGGCTGGACCAGCGAGCTGTCGTTCAGCGTCAGGTTGTAGCCCCTGTTCCACGGGAGGTTGTTCCACAGCCGTCGGTGGAGCATCACCTTCAGAGAGACAGGGAGAGACCAGATAGAGAGACAGGGAGAGACCAGATAGAGAGACAGGGAGAGACCAGATAGAGAGACAAGGAGACACCAGATCGAGGGACAAGGAGAGACACGGAGGGACCAGATAGAGAGACAAGGACAGCCAGGGAGAGACCAGATAGAGAGACAGGGAGAGACAGGGAGACAACAGATAGAGAGACGGGGAGACACCAGACAGAGAGACAAGGAGAGACAGGGAGACACCAGATAGAGAGACAAGAAGAGACGGGGAGAGACCAGATAGAGAGACAAATCCGTCGTTTTGATGGGTGGTTGGTTCCAATAACATGCATTTAAGATAAGATACAGGTTGGAGATGTTATAAAAATATTACCTAAACATTTAGTTGCGATAAGATTTGGGTACATCAAGTTATAGTAACGATAAGCTAACGTATTGAGAAGGTGTTTACTAGTTAAGTTAGGATGAGCTGAGGTTAACTTTGATCCACCATTAGGACCATTAGCCATGCATACAGTTAAGGGTTTAAACTTAAGACTGGACCAGGATGAGGGGTGCGTGCGTGCGTGTGCGTGCGTGCGTGCGTGCGTGGGGTACCTCCAGCTGACCGCTGGCCTGGCTGGAGACTCCGTGGGCTCTCTCGCTGAGCAGGACCAGTCTGCTGCGGTCGTCCTCGATGTAGGCCGCCCGCACCATGGGGTAGAAGTTCTGCAGGGGTGGCACGCATGAGCGCCATTAGGAGGGGGCTATTGGATCCAACGTGTCTGACCATACCATCAATGCACAGTTGTTAGCCAGGGGCGCCCAGAGGGATTCAAACCCCTAACCCAAGCAGTGTTCTGTGTCTGTGTGTGTGTGTGTGTGTGTGTGTGTGTGTGTGTGTGTGTGTGTGTGTGTGTGTGTGTGTGTGTGTGTGTGTGTGTGTGTGTGTGTGTGTGTGTGTGTGTGTGTGTGTGTGTGTGTGTGTGTTTCCCCATTGGCCACTCTGTTATTTAGCGGATCGGCCGACTGCATTGACTTGGAGATCGAACCCTGAACCCCCCCCGCTCGGCCGGGAGTCGAACCCTCCCCCCCGAGCTTACCCGCGCCACGGTGTTGTTGGGGAAGTCGCGGTGCTCCCTCCTCATCATCTGGTACCCGTTGCCGTCGGTGACCAGGGTCCGGTTGGTGCGCAGGGCCGTGGCCGTCCTCAGCACCACCTCCGTGTTGAGCTCCAGAGGCCCCAGGGAGTACCGCTGCTCCAGCACGCCGCATGGGGGCCCGCCCGCAAAGGACGCCGGGACGCGGGTGGTGATGGAGAAGGCGGAGTCTGCGTCGCCTTCCTCTCTGAGGGACACGGCGGGAATGGAGCACTTTACGGCTAACGACCGGCACCTGTACCCAATCAGCAATCAGGTCCAACAGCAGCTGGAACGGGCCAGCGCCAGAGTCCGCGCCCTCTCTCATATCGCCCTCCAGCAGCCTAGTGGTGACTGAGCGCCGGTGGTGGAGTTTAGTTCTAGAGAAGTTGTGGAAGGGTGAGCCACCATTTTGTTTGGCCTACGTTTCTTTTCTCTCGTGTTTGTGTAGAGAGGTAGGTCAGAGTTTTAGTTTGGTTTAGGACTAGACTGCAGGTGTTTGTTTGGGTCGGAGGGGGGATCTTTACGGTGGTTGGTTGTGCCTCGGCCCGGAGGCCGTTCCCTTCCTTGTTATTTTGTTACTGTACTTCATACAGTTAGGACCAAATAAACCCTTCTTTCCTTGATTGGTGCCTGGTTGTCTAGCGTCATTTCGATCCCAGGCAGCCCTCCCTAGCAGCTCGCCCTACACCAGCAGCCAGGGCGCCAACGAGAGACCCCCACCTGTAGAAGGTCTGTCGGACCTCCGTCACCACCCTGCCAGGTAGGATCTCCATGCGGACCGCCCGGTGGGCCCTGACCGCGGGGGCCACGGCCGTGAAGACGTAGTTATCAGAGATGGGCCCGGCGCCGACGTCCCCGTTGGCGCGGTACTCCCAGAACTCCTGGCTCACCAGGACCGTTCGGTTCCCCAGCCTGGTGGGAGACAGAGGCAGCAAAACCACCGGACGAATCGCTTAGAAAAGGGTTGCACTCCGCTGTGATCAGGTCTAGCTCACGGGACATCGTAGACCGGGTTCTTCGTGTATTTTTCCATCTAAACAATTCTCAACCTCAGAACTTATCCTTAAGCAACAAACTAAAAAAGTGAGGTTGAGACGGCTCCTAATAGTTAATAAAAATAATAGTCAATGAATAGTGAATGAAACCATTCTCTCGTACTGTTGTCCGTTTAGTGATCTAGCCGCCCGTCTGTCCTCTTAGAGACGTCTCATTACAGAGGTAGGGGTCCGGCCACTAGTGACCCCCCCAGACTAACCTGCCCCCCCCCAGACTAACCTGCCCCCCCCCAGACCAACCTGCCCCCCCCCAGACTAACCTGCCCCCCCCAGTACCCCCAGTGTGTGTCTTCGGCCTACCGGTCTGTGATGCTGTGCAGCAGGTTGGTGTCCTGGTCAAACATCAGCGTGTGGCAGTCGTTCAGAACAGGAAGCAGCCTCCGTCCTGTTTCCTGTGCGGGCCCCGGGCCCCGGGCCTCGAAGCGTACCCCCGCGGGGGCGTAGGTGGCTCCGCAGCCGGAGCCGGCGCCACACGGCGTCCGGGACAGCCTGAGGAGGTACTTCCTGTGCTGCAGACCCCCCAGGGTGACGACCACGAAGAGGTCGTAGGTCAGGGCGGGCTGCGCCGACCTCTGGATCTGGGGGTCCGGGGGGGGTTTGTTTGAAGGATCGTCAAGACAACGAACCGAGAGGCGGAGCCCATTTAAACAACTGGAGTACAGAATCGCATACTTTGATTTAATTATATTCAAACCAAAGGCGTGTTTCATGATCACAACGTCCTGCTCCCTAACCCTCATGTGATCCAGGAAGGCAATGTGAGAATCAATCAATCAATCAATCAATCAATCACTCAACCGCTGAGAACGACGTGCGTCACCTGTGCAGCCACGGGCCGTCCTTCGTCGTCAAAGACCGTCGCCATGGGGAAGGTTACCGTGACGTTGACGACGGTGGTGATGTTCCACGCTAGCGGGTTGTAGACGATGACGTGCTGCTCCGTTGCCTCGTTAGGGCCTGGCCAATGGGGTTTGAGCATGGTAACGCAAAGTTTGAACTTTATTCAATCTTTGTTTCTTTCAATTCAAGAACTTTTTGTGGCACATTATGGCATTTAACAAACGTGTTAAGGTGTTGACGCAACTTCAACAATTCTGAAGGTGTAATAAAGTGTCACATTATGGTGATAACATTGTTCCTCTATCGCTGTTTACAGGAACCAAACTCGGGAAACAAAATGGCCGCCACAAGCTAACAAGCACTAGCTAGTGGCGCCCAACACACAGCCTTCGGTGAGGCTGTGGTTAGCCCAGGGCTAGCCTGTGGTGAGCCTGCGTCTAGCCTGAGGTTAGCTTCAGGTAAGCCTGCGTCTAGCCTGAGGTTAGCCTGAGGTTAGCCTGAGGTTCGCCTGAGGTTAGCCTGAGGTTAGCCTGAGGTTAGCCTGAGGTTAGCCTGAGGTTAGCCTGAGGTTAGCCTGGGGTTAGCCTGCGTCTAGCCTGAGGTGAGCCTGAGGTTAGCCTGAGGTGAGCCTGGGGGTAGCCCGGGGCTAACCCTCCCCACCTCTCTCCTGGCCGTGGGGGGCCGGGCTGGGCCCGCGGTGGGGCAGCGGGAGGAGGGCGGCCACCACCTCCTCCACCCCCCTGGCGGCCTGGTGGAGGTGCTGCTGGTACATCTGCTCCACCCGCGGGGCCTCGGTGCCCGTGATGCCGTCGTGGTGCTGGACCTGAGGACGGACGGACGGACGGACGGACGTGAGGCCAGGGTCACGTAGAGGTCACCTGCTCAGCGCCTTCAGCGGTAACAACGCAGACGCGTAACAGCTTCACAAGTTATCACCCAAACATTCAGAACACTTTGATTAGAAATGTCTTCTGAAGATACATTTTATTTTGCCGCATGTACATTTGTTTTGATATAAATATATATAAAATGGCTGTTTGCAATTTATTTGTAATATGAAGTAGGTCCTTTAGCAGTAATAGTCGAGTTATCTATGACAGATAGCATCGTAGCGTTAAGCAGCTGTTTCCGGCGGCTAGCCGACCGCCCAGGTGGAGCGGGGAGACGTCACCTCAGACACGGCCCAGCGCAGCGCCCGGAGCCTGGCCAGCGCCCCGTCGTTAGCCACGGGGCCGTCGGGGAGGCTAACCCTGTAGCGCACGAAGAGGGCCTCCGCGGCGCGCAGCAGCGAGCTAGCTCCACGCGTCAGGCCTTTCAGAACGTTCCGGGAGGCGTAGAAGCCCGTCCAGGCCTGGTTCGGCTCTGGGGAACGAGGTTAAGTTAAAGGGTGATGTTACGCCAGCGGGGGTGAACTGTGATTGGCCATACAAGCTTTTTGAAAATCTGCCTTTTGCTGTGTTTTAGTGATGTCCCAGGTGGGAGTGGGGGTCCACCTAGATGTACGGTGGACGGATAAGGAGCCCATGCTACAGGCCACTCAGGATGTTTTTAAACTGCTCGTAATCACACTCACACCTGGTGGCATATTATAAACCCTAAAAATATATAATGTAAGGTACCCATTGCTGTTTAATCACAAATTAGTTCTGAAAAGATAAATAGTACACCAAACGTAAAATTACCCCATTAAGTGGTATGTATGACGCTCTATTGAGGGGGGGGGGGGGGGGGTGACGTTCTCACCAGTGGAATAAGGTAGGAAGTCTTCACTCCCCCTCACGTCCCAGGAGAGCCCTGATTGGTGGACAGCGTGGAAGTACTCTCTGAGGGTGGCGTACTGGACGGTCACTCCGAGCTCCTGGGAGTGGTGGTTGATGTAGTCCATCAGGGGGTCCATGTTGCTGAACTGGACCGAGGCGTTGTAGAACTGTTTGTCACAGCCCTGAGCAGGAGGTTAGTAAACCTTTAGGATCGGGGCCCACGGTGCGTAGAAGTCATACTGTCACGTGTTGATGAAGCTCTGATTCCACCAACCATGAAACACTTTTGCAGCCACAGATTTTCACATCATGCTTCCACTCTGATTGATTCTAGCCCTACTCCAACACCAACCCTGCTTAAGAAATGAAAAGTCCCTAAACATAAAAAGATAAAATAATCCCTGATTCCTGAAATGTTCCCAAATGATCACAGCCTGGGATGTATTCTATTGAACCATCGATGCGGTATTCTAAACAAGCTGCTAGACCCACCCAGGGCCAGAGCACGTGGTCGGTCCGGAACCACGCCCCTCTCAGCTTGATGTTGTCCACCATCGTCTGGGCGTAGGCCTGCACCGTCGCCTCGGTAACGGGCAGGCTCATGTTGGGGTAGACGCCGTCGGCGGGGGGGTCGGGGAACACGACCACGCCGTTCCAGTAGAACCCAGAGCTGAGGGGAGAGGACAGCTGAAACCATGTCCGCACTCCGCAGAACACACTGGTTCTGTGAGTTTGTACACTCTGGTTGTGTGTGCGGGTACACTCTGGTTCTCTGCGGGTACACTCTGGTTCTCTGCGGGTACACTCTGGTTCTTTGTGTTGGTACACTCTGGTTGTGTGTGCGAGTACACTCTGGTTCTCTGTGGGTACACTCTGGTTCTGTGCTACTCCTTGTTAGGTTAAAGTGGATTGGGGATTTCTGTTTCACAAAATGGGCTGGATCATTTTGATCGACCTATCTTGCAGTGCACACAAGAAACTCTAATGTGGACCAAGATCACTTCTGTCTGTCTGCGTCGGTGCCTGCCCACCTGTTGGAGAAGGCCAGGTGTGAGGGGGAGCAGTAGCTGAACTGGTCCATGACGTGGGTGAAGATCTCCTGCTGCTGGTCTCTAAGGGACGGAGACCCCCGCCACACAAACTGCAACCTCTGACACACACATCTGGTTGTTTAATGACAGGATTAATATGTTGAATTTTATACAAATCTTGGCGCTGATGATAATGCAGCACAGGTTAAAGCATGTATTAACGATAGTATGATGTTTGGACGTTTTTCCGTTAATCAACATCTAAAATCCCCCAGTGATGGACCAATGGGTGTGGCCGTAGAGCAGCTCCATGTCTGCAGCCTTTTCTACATTCCTGAAACACTGATTCCATGTTCTACAAAGCAGGTCACAGGTTTGGGTGTTGTGTCAGAGCCCTGCCTTGTCCCTCTGCAGGCTGTCCTTGAGGTCGTAGTCGACGCGGGAGATGAGATGGGCGTGGAACCCGGCGAGGGCGAAGAGCACGGGCGTGGTCGCAGAGGCGCCGAAGGGGTCGACGTGCCAGGAGAACCGGGGGCGCACGCCGAACGTCTCGTACAGGAAACCATGGCCCTCTGGGGGGGGGAGGGAGGAGGGGAGAGGGGAGAGGAGGAGAGGAGGAGGAGGGGGGGAGGAGAGGAGGGGGGAGGGGAGGTTCAGGGACAACGCTACGGTCAAGTGAACGAGACACTGCATGCTCAGTATCTATCTTTTACTAAAGGATCGTGTGGTGGTTATCAGGGACTCCCTGCCTAAAGGTTGTAGGTTCAATCCCAAGGGTCTGCACCACGACCTGTAGGAGTGTTGCTTGATCCAGACGCCAGACCCCACCTCTACCTTAACACTGTCTGAATCCACCGCAGGTCGCTCTGGAGGGAAGCGTCGGCCGAATGATTCAAATGGTCAACATAATGTAGGAGGGTAGGTTTCGTGTTACCGGTCAACTGCAAGATCTGGTCGTCGAGGTCGGTGACGGCCTCGTCATGCATCACCTGACCCCCCAGAACGAACTCCAGACGACCCTCCTTCACCAGCTGTCGTACCTGGAGGAGGCGGAGGAGGAGGAGGAGGAGGAGGGGAGAGGAGGGAGAGGAGGAGGAGGAGGAGGAGGAGGAGGAGGAGGTGGAGGAGGTGGGAAAAGGACAGAGGCTTTTAATGTGTGGTCACAACCAAACTGCAATTACATACAGGATACAGATTTAACCCCAGCTTGAATGCAAAGGGGGGGTACCAGTACCAGCCCATAGGCCCATAGGCCCCTACCTGTCTCTGGTGAGTGTCTCTGGTGAGTGTCTGTGGCCGTCTCCCACCTGTAGGGTCCTACCTGTCTCTGGTGAGTGTCTGTGGCCGTCTCCCACCACAGTCTGAAGAACTCCTGCTCCACCGCGATGAAGCGCCGCCGACCGTCTCTGGAGAGCTCCTCGGTCACACTGCTGTACACGTTGGCCGCGTAGGCGTGCATGCTCTCCTGCACACACACACACACACACACACACACACACACACACACACACACACACACACACACACACACACAATGAAAAATGAAAAATAATAATTTCTGTTGGTACAATATTTTTTAAATCCTAAATATGCCTTTACTATGATTTAATGTTGAAGATATTTCTTCCTATTAACTTTTTTTTTTTTTTTTTACAGTGAATTGTGATATTAATGTCCCACCTGGACGGTGTACACCCACCCCACGTCCATGTGGCTGTGGGGGACCACGAAGGCCCTGATCGGCTCGTCTTGAGCCGCACAGGAGCACAAGAGGAACGCTGTTAGGAAGGCTAAACCCTTCATCTTTACATGAAGTCCACACGTCAGTAGAAACATACACACTTCCTTGTTATGGTCTGGGTCCGGTTTGTGATTGTCACGTGACCAACTCCCCCCAGGACGGAACGTCAGAAGTGTCAAACCACTGCGGCGCTTTAGCGCTAAAATACTACTACCGTAGTCTTTAGTTAGTCCAAATAAAATATTGTATGGAAAATGAAGAAGCCAAATAATACCAGGATGTTGTACCTTGTCAATTTTTAAAAAACATGCATGCAAAAAACATGTTTTTGCTTTTACTGGCGTTTCTAAACGTTGCGCAACGCGTTGTGTCTTGAATGTACCACTACCAGTGTTGCCAGATTCGTTCAGATTAACCGCCCATTCTGGCTGCAGCCACTATTGCCATATTGGGCGGGAAATCTAGCCCAATCTGGCAACACTGTTGACCCCTTCACCGGAACACATCCACTCCCACATAAACACACACACACACCGCTCCCCTCGGAGGTGACAGCAGAGAAGATGTCGAGGAACACCAGGATCACGTTGATCTTTGGAGGGTTCGTCACGGCGGTGGCCGCTGCGTTTTACCCCATCTTCTTCCACCCGCTGACCCACACGGAAGACTACAGTGAGACACACACACACACACACACACACACACACACACACACACACACACACACACACACACACACACACACACACACACACACACACACACACACACACACACACACACACACACACACACACACACACACACACACAGAGAGAGAGATGATAAATGAATTAAAGAGGGTCCTGATGTTGATGCACATTCTGGTTTTGAAACTGATAGGTTTGACGACTGTAAACTGACTTTTCCCCTTTTTTTTCCGTTCAGGGCAGGTCCAGAAGGTGAACCGGGACGGGATTAACCAGGCTGACATCCAACCAGTCGGTAAGCAGAGGTTAACTACCAGGCTTCATGCAGGAAGACGCAGACTTTGGGTTGACATCAAGTGTCAAGGAAACGTGATAATATAGGATCATCATCAAAGAGAGAGTTTACTAAATTCTACATTTATTTTTTAATCCTATTGGTGCATTGTGTTCTGGACACATTTATAACCTGCCTCTGGTCTTCAGTGATTCATCAAGATAATCTCGAGAGATACAACATGTTATTGACATGTTATTAAAACAACTTGGTGTACATCTAGAGGCCCAGTTCAGCACCATCCCCCTTAGTGTTGTGTGTGACTGATCTATCCATCATATATCTAGGCTGAAATGTCTTTGGGCTAAGAGCACCCAGTGGTCAATCGTGCAAATTGAACCGGCAACTTTCTGCACTGCTGCGTGAGTTGGTTCTGATCTCATCTCTCGGACGGTATGTGGCTCAGGAGTGTGGAGGTGTCCCTGGGCGAGACGCCTCACCCTGACTGCTCCTGAGGAGCTGGCTGTCGCCCTGCGTGGTTGACTCTGCCATCGCTGTGTGAATGGGTGAATGTTAGCCTATATTGTAAAGCACCGAGTGGCCACTAGTTAGAAAGGCGCGGTATAAATGCAGTCCGTTTACCGTTTGTCTTTGTTGTTTCCCTGTGGCGCTGTAGGGGTCAAGGTCTGGTCCGACCCATACAAGCCCACCAGCAAGTGACCTCCGACCTGACAACGGAGGATGGAGGGTCACCTGACCTGAACTGTGTGTGCGTGGGAATGTTTTTCATTTGTAACTTTATTCTATGAATAAACTCAATATAATACCAATAGTGGTGTTGCTGTTTTATTTCAGCCTGTAAAATTGCTGAACAGCGATCTCGGATTAGCAACTTGAATGCAAATTTGGATTTGGAGTTTATATCTTTATTTGAAGATGAGCCCAAAAATCTAGTAATAGATACAGTTGTGTTTATCGATCTTAACCGAAGTTCAACTCGTATGAAATCGCCTTCCTCGCCACCAAAAATATACTGCATAACGTTGCCGTATATGTGTAACGTTGCAATACTAGTTTTATTTATACATATGCGTTTGAATACAGTTTTCTGCTAATAGAGCCCAGCCGAAATTCACCTCGAATCTATTTGCGTTCCTGGCCACAAAAAATATATATATACTGCGTGCAGTTCATGTTTTGTCCACCAGACGTCAGGGGTTGACTGACTGTGATTATCGGCGTTCGGGAATGTTTTTAATTTATAACTTTATTATATGAATAAAATCAATACTTTAAAAACAGCGGCGTTGCTGTTGTATTTTCGGCTTTAATGTGTAGTTATATGTTTTTAGAGCTTAACCGAAGTTCTCCTCGTATGTAATTTGGCCACAAAAAATATACTGCCCGCAGTTCTCGTTTTGTCCATCAGAGGGCAGGCGTTGACTGACTGTGAAACATAGCGTGTGTGGGAATGTATTTTAAATTGTAACATTATTCCATTAACGAAGTCAAAATCTTAACTTGCTGTTTGGTTTATTTAATTGCATAAATAGTATTTCATGGAACACCAATCTCGAAACGTATGCTATGACAACGACCTACCTATGGGGACGATATATCCGGGGCACCGGTAGTGCCGGATATCAGGGGCTAGAATTCCTCATCCGTCGGCGTGTCATTGTTTACAGTCCGACGAGCAACTTTAAACGCAAGTATTGAGTTGCCGCATATATTTTTATTTGCAGGCAAGTCTAACGTTGCTATACTCGTTTTATCTATGAATATATATTTTTTTAATATTTTTCTGTTAAAAGATCTCAACCGAAGTTCAACTCCTATGATTTCGCCTCCCTTGCCACAGAAATCCAATAGTATCCAACTGCAGCCCCGGAGAACAACACCCTGCCATGACAGAACACCCAGGCGGGACAGAAGTACTGTGGCTGGACGCAAGTTACCTCCGATTATTTTTTCTATAGACAAATAAACTTATTTATCGCTTGAATTAACAAAACATAGAAATAAAAAAATATTTCGACACGTTAGTAACCACTTTTAGAGCTTAATAAAGGTTTAACGTTATTTAGACAAATACCTCAGGATTTTTTCTTTGCGTTCTTAAACTTATTAGACCAAAACATTAGAATCAAACAATATTATGACATGTCAGCAAGCATTTTTATTGCTTAATTTCTTTAACGTTATTTAGACGAATAAACTCATTTAGTGTGTAGACAATTATTTAATGGAATTGTGTATTATACACTTTACTCATTGAGTAATTGACCATTAGAATGAAGTAATTTTTTTTAATGTCTAATTGAATCAAATTTAATTTTTTGTAAAGTATATCATCATAATTTGATATAAATATACATTGAAGAATAACCACACCAAAGTTTCCTCACAATTTATTTAACAAATAATCTACAGAAGCTTAAAGATATAGCTTCTTCATGCTAACTGCCATCAGCTCCAAATCACTGTCAAAAGAATCAAACAGTCAAATCAATATCAAGCCTATACAATATATTATTTGTATTCTGTCACTGGAAACGTCATTCACTTCTCTTTTTCGCCTCTGTCTGGAGACTGGTGGAATTAATCCAGCCGCCATTTGTTTGGCCTCCTCCATGAAGTGTGGGAACCTTCTGCCGTGCCTGTATAAATAAAGAGAAATGATTGTAGGAATTATACATATTTTGTTAATATTGAGGTATATATTCATATTTGAAATTAAAAAGGGTTAGTGTTTTTTAGTCAGTTGTGATCGCCGATGTCTTGCTTTCTTGTACTTTTGCCTCTGTAGTCTGTTTTGATGCTCGTCATTGTAGTCCTTTGCATAACCTGACCTTCTTTTTTCATATTACTATTCAGATGTAAAGCTGTTCCGCCAAATTCAACAACCGTAGAAACAGAGGAAAGGACACAACATTATCGAGACCAATCTCATGGGCCCTGACGAACCGGTGAAACGGATAAGTCTGATGAATTGAACCACGGGTCGAACCAATGATGGGGCAAGAGTGGTGTTTTTTTTGCTTAAAAACATAAGGGGTAACGCTGTCTTCTTTTTTATCGGGCGTAATGAAAAAAAACGAAAGGGCTAACACTGTCGCTTTTGATCAATTCTTAAATAAAGGTAAGACTGTCGTTAGTTCTCAAAGGAAACACAAGGGGTAACACTTGTTTTTCATCGCCCGTCATTGTGACAAATATGACTTCGACCACATTCTGGCTAGCCTGTCTGTGGTCAAGTGGAGTGTCTCGATGTTAATAAGGGGAGAGCTTCGTATGCACTGCAGACCCGGGTTCAAGTCCCACCAGCAACATACTGGCTATTTTGAACCGATGTCTCGTGAATTGTAAAGCCAATTATAACTTCTCACCAATTCCTAGCTGGTGTCTCTGTGGCGCAGGTGATAGAGCTGTTACCTATCTGTTCTGGAGACACGGGTTCGAATCCTGCCACGGCAGGTTTTGTGGGAATGAATGTATGGTGAATGGAAGAGTGCGAATAACTGTCTGTGTGAATTGATTGATGTGAATGACTTAATTCACAATAATCAATTAGCACAAACAGTGATTCAGAATGAATGGGTGAGTGGGAATGACTGTCTGGGAGAATGGATGGCTGGGAGTGAGTGCACTCATTCACAGTCATCCATTCTCCCAGACAGTCATTCGAAATGAATGTGTGAGCGAATGGATCCCTTCACTAGACAGTTGTTCCCACTAACTGCCCATGGCAGGATACAAACCCATGTCCCCAGAACAGATAGGAAACAGCTCACCTGCCGAGGCACCTCTTGTTATGTAAAAGTGTAAAAAAAAACAAATATTTTATAGACATACCAGGACTTGAACCCAGATGAGGTTGAATTTTCAGCAGACGGCGTCTTTCTCCATTGCGCCACCAAGACACACAGTCTGTGAATCTCAGAAGTTCTACTCGTAGTTCAAGTTAGAATGGACAGACAGGAGGATTTCCTAATCAACAAGATCCTGTGCTCTCAAATGCAGGATGTATGTGGTCTAGTGTCTTTAAGGACTGACCTTCATAAGCACTGCAGACCTGGGGTTCGGGTGACCAATTCTTGAGACACGTGCTCCTCATGGGTTCAACTCACACCAAAATTGCTCTCCCTGGAATCAAAATATTTTACAATAATCAATTTCAAGTGAACTGGAAAGTCAATTATAACCTCACACCATTCACTAGCTGGTGCCTATGTGGCGCAGGTGGTAAGGCTGTTACCTATCGGTTCTGGAGACATAGGTTCGATTCCGGCCTAGCCCTAGGCCGGAATCGAACACGTGTGCGGATAACTGTGTGAATTGATTACTGTGAATGACTTAATTCACAATAATTAATTTGCACAAACAGTCATTCTGAATGGGTGAGTGGGAATGAGAATTGCTCTCCCTGGAATCAGAATACATTACAATAATCAATGTGAATTGTAAATTATATTTTAAACTTTAGCTCGTTATTACCCGTAACCTATGTACGTTCTGTGCTGAACTTGGTGAGTGCAATCTAACCTATCTAGGGGGGTCAGGTGAGAGGCACTCACCCCAGGTCCACAGCCACCGTAGGCGATCAGCTCCGAAAAGTGTGACCCCAGGGGGCGCTGTTGCATATGTTCTGCAATCTGCACGAGTTTGAAGTGTAGACAGGCACAACAGAAACATAAATAAAACATTAAATTAAATTAATTAAAGGTGCTTAATAGATACATTTGATTTGATTAGCATTTTAACGCCATATTCAAACTCAAATTGAGGTTCAAATAAGCTGAGGAACACAGAAGAGTTACTACGGTGTCGAAACACAAATCTTTAAAATGGTGTGACCTGGTCCTAGGGTGAGGAGAGGGGTCGGGAATGAACAGAGAGAGTTGGATGGTCACCTGTTTTGGAGAAGAAGTTGATGAGCGAGTCCGTCTCGCAGCTCTTGAACAGCTCCATCAGCTGGGAGCTGCAGTTCAGACTGAGGTTGTGGACGCGCAGACGCCTCTGGCCCCCGACCGTGGTGTAGAGCAAGGCACCCTGGGTAATACGGACAGACGGACATGGCTTTACAACAACAGCGGACGACACGATTGTTATAAACGAAGCGCTGGTGATGCATCGTGTCTGATGATATAAAATACAACGAATAGAGCAAGGCATTAACAGCGCCAGGGTTGGAGGTTTGATTCCCACCGGGGCTGTTTTACGCTGACAATGTTTGATAAGGTGTTGTGAGACACTTGATCGAAACTCCCACGAAATGGCATTCATCAGATTATCCACCAAATGGTTTAAAAGATAATAACTAACCCGTGGCTAGCAAACATTTGCTGGGCGGATTATTATTGTGTTTTGATACATTCCTGTAACAAAACAGACCTGTAGATTATATTTCCCATTCATCGGTTTGCTGAGCGTGCGTTGTGCGCGCGTTGTGCGTGCGCTGCATGTGCGTTGTGCGTGCGGTCCCCCGTGACGCGCGTACCTGCATGAAGGCGCCCGTCTCCTCGCTGAGCGTGTCGTCGTGCTTCAGCTCCACGGTGATGGCGTGGTCACAGTCCATCGCCGCCAGCTCCACGTCCGTCGTGTTGTTCATGTACACGCCGCCGAAGAAGTCCGTCGCCCGGAAGCCTGGCGGGACGGCGACAGAGGTTGAGTTACTGCGGGTTGACTGTTAAACGGGAGGTTGCTAGTTCGACCCCCCGGCTCCTCATAGCTCGGTGTCGCGGTGCCCCTGAGCACCGACGTGGATGTGTGTGTAAATGGATGTAGGTTGCTTTGGATAAAAGTGTCTGCTTAACGCCCTAGGGGTAAGCTATACTTCAGGATGTGGTTTGACCTTGGATGCTTTTTATTTTTAGTTGAAACTCACACTGCTCAAGAGAAACCCTGCCTAAAAAAAAAAACGAACCTTTCACTACCATTTTCACAGTTATTGTTCGCATTAGGGCATTTTATCTAAAATGATTGTTAAAAGTATCCAGGTTGAAAAATCCTTGACATCACCTTTAATATAATTCCCATATTTTTTCAGGTTTACAGGTTTTTGCATACCTGAGCTGGTGCGGACGCGCATGATGGCGTCAAACCCGATGGGCTTCTCCACATCCTTCGTGTTCCCCCGTCGGTCTCCACCTAGGAACCCAAATTAGCGTTCAGGCTGCGGTTAGAGGAGGTGCGTGCGTGTACCGTTTCACTGATACACGCACATGCTTGTTGAATTTTCATGGAATTAAATTTTGTTTGGATTCTTTTTCATAAACTGTGTTGACGACTGTGATAAACAGTCTTTTGAATCCTAATTAATTGCTACTCTTTCTTTATCACTTGAGGCCAACTACTGAGTAAATATAATAATAAAGCAAAGCTAAGCGTTGTTTTTTTACATCTGATCTAAAGTCTGCTTCAAGTGCACATGCCTGGCCTGTAGCCAGAGACAATAGCCTAACTAGAAAGTATCCACAGTTTCATTAATAGATTGTTTTCCCATTTCGGGCCACAAAAACATCCATGTTTGAATAGATTGTAATGTGTTCTAAACGCACAGACACACACGCACAGACACACACACACACTCAACCCATCAACACAGCAACAAACACACAAGCAATATAACACTCACACCCCCACACACACACAAACACAGACACACACACGCACACACAACCGACCCACCCACCCACCAACCCACACACCAACCCAAACACACACACCTGGAAGTTGCTGTACTTGTAGACGGCGCCCCCGGTGTGCGGGCACATCCCCCTGGTGGCGATGTCCAGGTACTGGCTGGGGAACAGGAAGAGGTCCACACTGCAGCCCTGAGCCACACAGTCCTTGGACAGCTGCTCGTACACGCCCTTCACCGGGTGGAACAGCGTCTGATTGGGCGGCAGACACATCAATCAGTCAACCGGTCAACCGGTCAACCAATCACAACCCTTTATCTGTCCCCGGGGGAAATTTTGCTGAGATGCGTATGGTAAGCAATTTCTGTAACAATACAGGAACTATGGAGAAAAAAACATGAATCTAAATCTGAGCTGTACACATTTTACCAGTATACCACTTAAAATGGAAAGATCAGCATTCCTTGATACGCTAAATGAATACGCAAGGAGCGTTTGAGGATAATGATAATGATAGAGATACAAATGAAATGGGATAATTATAAGATGAGATGTAAACATGTTTAAAAAAACTTCATAAGTAATTAAGCACATAAGTCAAATATAAAATAGAACAGATATGTTGAATCAGTGCATAACCTTGACCAGCTTGAGCCGAACTGAGTAGAACCAAGTGAACTGCAAGTGAACCTCAGCTCAGAGTCGTTCCTCGACAATGACATCATGTCGTTTCAGTTGTAAGAATAATAGAATAATGTTCTAAAATAGGTACAAGATTTCCCTTGATGTTTACAAATATACATCAAGAAAGGCTGCATGTTGAAATCCCCACCCTGTACAGAGATGTATTCAGTGGTGTAGTCTACGTGATACGCAGGTATACGCCGTATACCCACTAGGAACGCACCAGGATTTGCGTATACCCACTTAAATATGTGCACGGACGGTCCGGATACGTATCAATCGTCTTGTGACAGATCTTTCACTTCTGTGTTTATTTTTCCCAAATACCGGTTCGGTATAACTGCAATAAAATACTTTAAGCAGGGGAAGTTATCTCCTACATTCACCATTCATAAAATTCCCCCCGCGCGCTCGCGCTCTGCCCTGTCTCTGTTACGAAGCGCGAAGCTGCCCCTGCATCTCTGCACGTTAGTTGGCGGGCCGAGCCCCTCCTTCTCGCGTGTGTGTGTGCGCGTGTGCGTGTGTGTGTGCGTGTGTCCAGTCCTAATGTGTAAACCACATAACAAGTAGTCAACAGAATGTTTTAATCCCACTTTATATCTCCTTGTTACTTTTAGATGAGAACCCCTGGTGGTCAGCCTTTCAGACTGGGTGTCAGGCTAGGGAATTTAAAAACAGGCATCCTTGGTTAGAGTGGAGGGAAAAAAAGTTAGGTAAATGTCAGCCAACATACAGTTGGTATACACAATTGAAATTCATAATGTTAATCACTATGCAAATGAAAGTAGCTAATTCATGGTCATTTTTAAGGTGCAGTAATTTCACACTTTTACACAATTCAATTACTGTATGGTATGTTAGATAACAACAGTAAGAGCTCAAATTAGAGCAATTGAAAGAGTGAAACATTAGTCTCCCGTCATCTCTTTCTCATGCACTGGTTAGCCATGGTTGTAAACAGTTCATTAAATTATTTTGAGTAGATTTTGTCCTTGTTTAGCATGTGCTATTGCTACCATAGATATACAAAGGACAACTTGTCATTTTTGTGTTCTATTTGTTCATACTGTTATTAAAACTGATAAACCTACTCAGCTTTCCATGATTGTTGATAATCGTTATACTCTTAAATCAGCAGGTTGTAGACCCCTGCGTTGGTGAGTGTAGTGCGACACCCCATAAGCGCCACACACGTACACGTACCGGTGGGACGGGTTTGTACGAGGCTGGGAGGGAATCATCACAGTATACCCACTAAAATAAAATAGACTACACCACTGGATGTATTTATGTAATTATATATAACCATGTGTTTTCATATGAAATGAACATTAAACAGAACAGATAGGTGCAATAAATACACACATGCAGAAGGTATTCATGTTATTTATGTTAAATCAATATATGTTCTACTAAAACTCAGAAAAAGCTAAAGTTTTTAAGAAACCAAACCGTTTGTAAATCCTTCAAGATTTCAGCGAGATAAGAGTATTAGCGTTTGTGCAGATCACTGATTTACGACCGCTATAACAGATTCCACCAGAAAGCTTTACTGTGGTAAGATAGCGGCCTATGGTGACGTTCTAGACGCCGCCGTAGGGCATCTAGTTAATATCTATATCTATGGTGACAACAAACCTGGCGCGACTGAAGTACTCTGGCGTGACGGAAGTGATTTATTTTTTAAACATTTTTTTTACTCGTTTTATCTATACATATTATGTGTTTCAATACAGTTTTCTGTTCAAAGATCAACTGAAGGTCACCTTGTATGTATTTGCGTTCCTGGCCACACAAAATATATAATGCGTGCAGTTCCCTTTTTGTCCACCAGACGGCAGGGGTTGACTGACTGTGATTATTGGCGTTCGGGAATGTTTTTAATTTATAACTTTAGTTTATGAATAAAATCAATACTTTAAAAACAGAGGCGTTGCTGTTGTACTTTCGTCTTTAATGTGTAGTTATCTGTTTTTAGAGCTTAACCAAAGTTCCCCTCGTATGTAATCTCCTGGCCACAAAATATATACTGCGTGCAGTTCTCGTTTTGTCCATCAGAGGGCAGGCGTTGACTGACTGTGAAACAAAGCGTCTGTGGGAATGTCTTTTAAATTGTAACATTATTCCATTAACGAAGTAAAAATCTTAACTTGCTGTTTGGTTCATTTAATTACATAAATTTAATTGTATGAAACACCAATCTCGAAACGTATGGTATGACAACGAGCTACCTATGGGGACGATATATCCGAGGCACCGGTGGAGCCAGATATCCGGGGCTTGAATTCCTCATCCGTCGGCGTGTCATTGTTTACAGTCCGACAAGCAACTTTAAACGGAAGTATTGAGTTGGAGCTTACATTTTTTGTTTGCAGACAAGTCTAACGTTGCTATAATCGTTTTATATATACATATTATGTGTTTCAACACAGTTTTCTATTCAAAGATCTCAACTGAAGTTCACCTCGTATGTATTTGCGTTCCTGGCCACACAAAATATATACTGCGTGCAGTTCTCGTTTTGTCCACCGGGAGGCAGGCGTTGACCGACTGTAAATATATGTGTTTTCATATGAAATTAACATTAAACAGAACAGATAGGTGCAATAAATACACACATGCAGAAGGTATTCATGTTATTTATGTTAAATCAATATATGTTCTACTAAAACTCAGAAAAAGCTAAATTTAGTAAGAAACCAAACCGTTTGTAAATCCTTCAAGATTTCAGCGAGATAAGAGTATTATCGTTTGTGCAGATCACTGAATTACGTCCGCTACAACAGATTCCACCAGAGAGCTACCTATGGGGACGATATATCCGGGGCACCGGTGGAGCCAGATATCCGGGGCTTGAATTCCTCATCCGTCGGCGTGTCATTGTTTACAGTCCGACAAGCAACTTTAAACGCAAGTATTGAGTTGGAGCTTATATTTTTTGTTTGCAGACAAGTCTAACGTTGCTATACTCGTTTTATATATACATATTATGTGTTTCAACACAGTTTTCTATTCAATGATCTCAACTGAAGTTCACCTCGTATGTATTTGCGTTCCTGGCCACACAAAATATATACTGCGTGCAGTTCTCGTTTTGTCCATCAGAGGGCAGGCGTTGACTGACTGTGAAACAAAGCGTCTGTGGGAATGTCTTTTAAGTTGTAACATTATTCCATTAACGAAGTCAAAATCTTAACTTGCTGTTTGGTTCATTTAATTACATAAATTTAATTTTATGAAACACCAATCTCGAAACGTATGGTATGACAACGAGCTACCTATGGGGACGATATATCCGGGGCACCGGTGGAGCCAGATATCCGGGGCTTGAATTCCTCATCCGTCGGCGTGTCATTGTTTACAGTCCGACAAGCAACTTTAAACGCAAGTATTGAGTTGGAGCTTATATTTTTTGTTTGCAGACAAGTCTAACGTTGCTATAATCGTTTTATATATACATATTATGTGTTTCAACACAGTTTTCTATTCAAAGATCTCAACTGAAGTTCACCTCGTATGTATTTGCGTTCCTGGCCACACAAAATATATACTGCGTGCAGTTCTCGTTTTGTCCACCGGGAGGCAGGCGTTGACCGACTGTAAATATTGGATTGTGGGAATATTTCTAAATGTATTACTTTGTTGCATTAATAAGTCCAAAAATAAGTAGTGTCGCTGTTGTATCGTCACCTGTAATATGTAGTTCTCTCTTTTTTTAGATTCTTAACCGAAGTTAAGAATCTCGTATGTAATCTCCTGGCTCTCTTCTTCTTTTATTCAGGCAAACTTGACGCAGCTATGCAGCATTTTAATAACTGGTATTTTCCAAGTGACATTTCTAACCGACATATTCAAACCCAAATTGAGGTTCAAATAAGCTGAGGAACACAGAAGAGTTACTGCGGTGTCGAAACACAAATCTTTAAATTGGTGTGACCTGGTCCTAGGATGAGGAGAGGGGTCGGGAATGAACAGAGAGAGTTGGACGGTCACCTGTTTTGGAGAAGAAGTTGATGAGCGAGTCCGTCTCGCAGCTCTTGAACAGCTCCATCAGCTGGGGAGCTGCAGTTCAGACTGAGGTTGTGGACGCGCAGACGCCTCTGGCCCCCGGCCGTCGTGTAGAGCAAGGCACACTGGGTAATACGGACAGACGGACACGGCTTTACAACAACAGCGGAGGACACGATTGTTATAAACGAAGCGCTGGTGATGTATCGTGTCTGATGATATAAAATACAACGATGTGGTGCTGCTGTGTTGCTCCACTGGGAGGCAGGCGTTGACCGACTGTAAATATTGGATTGTGGGAATATTTTTAAATGTATTACTTTGTTGCATTAATAAAGTCCAAAAAGAAGTAGTGTCGCTGTTGTATCGTCACCTGTAATATGTAGTCCATCAATTCCTTTGTTTTATCCACTGAATCCAGATTTAAAAGGGTGCGCAAATTAAAAAATGATTCCCCGGCTGATCCAAGCCTCCGGTACAGAGTCCTCCTTTGCCTGGAATAGCGCCCCCACTGGAGAAGTACATGTTTTACAAGTCTCTCTTTCTCCACACTCACACCTGCCACCTGGGTGTTTGCCAATCAGAGCCAGCCCACTCCTCAGCCCACAGTGTCCAAACCTCAGTCTTGTGATTGCTACATCATCTTTTCTTATGCACCTAAAAGTGCACCTATCTTTATTTACATTTTCCTGTATTGTAAAGTACGCCCTTCCCTTCCTTTCCTTCTCCCAAGAATTTTGCCACCTTTCTTTTAGAGCCCTGTTTATCTTTTCCATGTACTCGGGTGCCCCATATTGCAAATTAATTTGCACCGTTTCCTCCTTCACCGCCTTCTTTGCCTCCTCATCCGCCTCCTCGTTCCCTTTCACACCCACATGAGCCGGCACCCAGAGAAACCCCACCTCCCTCCCCGCCTTGTAAACTCTGAACACAGACTGTAGTATTTCCACAATTAAATCCGGTCTGGACTTGGATTTTCCTTCTTTTATTGAAATGAAAGCTGCAGCTGAATCACTACATATTATTGAATACCCCTGTTTATTATCCTCCACCCATCGTAAGGCCCATAAGACTGCCACCGTCTCTGCTGTGAATACTGACATATGTATCTGAGACATATATCTGAGACTCTATACCCTATTCTGTACCAGATTTCAGGAATGCTAATACCCACTGCTACTTTACCACTCTCATGCTCCTTTGACCCATCAGTGTAAATGAGTGCCAGACTTCTATCTCTTTTACTACACCCTCTGACATCCTTGATTTGATTATACTCATAAACTTTAGGTCAACACTGGGATTTGGGATCAGACTGCACTTCTGCGGCTTTCTGGCGGTGACCGTCACTCGCTCCTCCAGAGTTTCTCTTTCAGGACTCGCTGAGCGAGAGCGAGCTCAGAGGCCGGTGTTTATCCTCTCTGAAGGAGAAGAAAGAGGAGAGGAAGAACTGCCCTCAACCTCCGGGACGGTCGATGGAGCCGAGAGCGTTGGGACAGAGAGTTCTGCTGCCAGAGAGAGACACGCACACACACATACGCCCGCGCACATGCACTCACACACACACTGTCTCTCATACACTCAGACACACACAAACTTTAACAAACACACACACACACACACACACACACACACACACACACACACACACACACACACACACACACACACACACACACACACACACACACACACACACACACACACACTTTAGGTCAACACTGGGATTTGGGATCAGCCATGACGGAGCAACTGAGCGACACACTGGAGGACAAACACTAACATCCCTAATACCAATTTCCTGCACCAAAGATTTAAGATTTTCTGCAAAGTTAGTTTTAGTTTTTCTTATTCCCATAAACTCCCAATGATCACTCAGTAGGTCTTTTGTTGGTAACACTTCCCTTTGTCCTTTGAGCTTCATTCGGTATTTCAAGCCAAGTTTATATCTTAATACTAGCGGCATCTCACCCATTTCTATTAGTAATGCTGCTATTGGAGTTGTACAGAATGTTCCACAGCACACTCTTAAGGCTTTTGCTTGGACTATGTCTAATTTGTTTAACACTGAAAGAGCTGCTGATCCATAAACCATGCATCCATAATCAATTGCTGATCTTATCATTGCTCTGTAAATCATCATCATTGATTCTCTATCAGCCCCCCAGTCTGAACCAGACACACACCTAAGGACATTATTTATTTTCCCACACTTCAAAGCTACCATCTCAATATGCTTTTTCCCTGTCATTCTTTCGTCCAACCACATTCCTAGAAACTTAAAATATTTGACTTTCTCAAGATTGTTGTTGTACAATTTAATTGTCTGTGATGGCATCTTTTTCTTATTTCCAAACACCATACACTGTAGAAACTTTAAAACCCCAGTCATTGGTCCACTCAGTCACTTTCTCCAAAGCACCTTTAATTGGATTAAACAGAGGGGAGGTTCCTCCCTCGCTTCCAGATAGCCCCATCATCTGCGAATAATAAGAAACCAAATCCTCTCCCCACTCTACTAAACATGCCATCCTGGCTCTCGTTTTGTCCATCAGAGGGCAGGCGTTGGCTGACTGAAACAAAGCGTGTGTGGTAATGTTTTTTATGTTGTAACATTATTCCATTAACGAAGTCAAAATCTTAACTTGCTGTATGGTTCGTTTTATTACATAATTTGTATTTCATGTTACCCCAATCTCGAAACGTATGGCATGACAACGAGCTACCTATGGGGACGATATATCCGGGGCACCGGTGGAGCCGGATATCCGGGGCTAGAATTCCTCATCCGTCGGCGTGTCATTGTTTACAGTCCGACGCAAGCTCCAACGCAAGTATTGAGTTGGAGCTTATATTTTTTATTTGCAGACAAGTCTAACGTTGCTATACTCGTTTTATCTATACATATTATGTGTTTCAAGACTGTTCAAAGATCTCAACTGAAGGTCACCTTGTATGTATTTGCGTTCCTGGCCACACAAAATATATACTGCGTGCAGTTCCCGTTTTGTCCACCAGACGGCAGGGGTTGACTGACTGTGATTATTGGCGTTCGGGAATGTTTTTAATTTATAACTTTATTCTATGAATAAAATCAATACTTTAAAAACAGTTTTTAGAGCATAACAAAAGTTTAACTCGTATGTATTCACATTCCTGGCCAAAAAAAATACACTGCCTGCAGTTCTCGTTTTGTAGGCAAGCAGGCATTGACTGACCGTGAATCAAATCGTCTGAGGGAACGTTTTTAATTTGTAATTATATTCCACAAATATAATCAAAATCTCAACAGTTCAGCTTTTTTCATTACGTGGATTTTATTTCCTGTAACACCAATCTCTGAAACCTGTTGCATGACGACGAGCCACTTCTGGGGACGATATATCCGGGGCACCTGTGTAGCCGGATAACGGATAACCGGGGTTGGAATTTGTATTGAGTTGGAGCTTTTTTTTATTTGCAGACGAGTCTTCTCATGTTTTCTACATATTATGTGTTTAAATACAGTTTTCTGTTTATAGATCTTAACCGAAGTTCAACTCGTATGAATTCGCTTTCCTGGCCTCAGAAATATATACTGCAGTTCTCGTTCTGTCCACCAGAGAGCAGGAGTTAATCGACTGTGTAAACCAGAGCTTCTTGGATGTGCCACTCACTGAAGTTCTTATTGGAAAGACATTGTTAATACATATTCGGATTTATTTACATCTAACCACGATGGTAAAACCATTTCAGATTTTTTTTCCATCATCCTTATTTATCCGTTTTACAAGGCCAATATGTTTTAGAGTCGTTAAAC
>NC_079428.1:595760-617150 GCF_026213295.1 Gadus chalcogrammus | reverse complement strand
CCCCCCCCCCCCCCCCCTCCCCCGTCCTCGGGTGGCGTCCCGCGGCGAGCGCCACCTGCTGTGAATCGTCCTCCATTTTGTGTGACTGCTCGAACAAACAGAACAACACAAGATGGCCGATAGTGGAACTGCCTTCTGAGGCGGCTGGCCTCCACTCAGCCTCCCGCGCTGGTTGGTTGGTTGTTTGTTGTCGTGTTGTTGTCATTGTTGTTGTTGTTGTTGTTGTTTTGCTACTATGGTGACCGATGACCTTCCATTTATTTTCGTGGTACAAACTTCGGAGCGCTATGACCTTTGGTTCTTTCACCTTTTCTTGGAAAAAGAGGTTTTGAATTAGCAGAAACCTGTGTGAGTGTGTGTGTGTGTGTGTGCGCTCACGATTAGAAAGCAGCCACACTTGTCTTTGAGTCTCGTGATGTTAGGTTTCCCGAGGAAGAACCGAAAACTAAAAAAAGGCCTTCTTTATGTGTTCACGTCCGACGATGAGACTCCAAACATTCAGCAATACTGCTCTCCTCTCGATCGCATAATGTCTGCCTGACCACTAGCTCACCAGCCAGCTGTGTGTGTGTGTGTGTGTGTGTGTGTGTGTGTGTGTGTGTGTGTGTGTGTGTGTGTGTGTGTGTGTGTGTGTGTGTGTGTGTGTGTGTGTGTGTGTGTGTGTGTGTGTGTGTGTGTGTGTGTTCTAAGCAGGGCCAAGGCTGAAACTGAAAAGAAAAAGGATTAGTACAAAGAAAAATCGAGTCTGAACTCCATTTTGAAAGTGTGTGTTTAACCACTTGTGTTGTCGCTCGAGGTCGACTCTCTGGCAGAAACGTCTGTCCGGCCGTCTTCCACGTCATCTGGACAGAACTCCAGTCTGCTACGCCCAGCGAACATTCCCCTCGCCACCGATTCAGCACCGAGCTCAATTTGTTCCAAAGTTAAAGTATTCAACTGAGCAAACACGTAAATCAGGCGCATTTGCGAAATTTGAAATAAATAACGTAATAACTGCGTTGTTTGTGCCATTTGTGCCAAAAATTAGCGTGTGTTCGCGCCACACCAAATATTCGCTTTGCTTTTGGTATGAATGAATGCTGGACTTCACCAGGGAGCTGTGAACTCTTCGGGGTGCTTCACTCTGCTGTCATGAATGTCTGCTTCCAGAAGCTTCTCCACCTGAAACCACCACCTTGAATTCTGCAAGGAACAAAAAGAAGGGGTTCGCTTGCACACTCAAATTAAAGACAAGTTATATATAAATTATGCCCCCCCCGCCCCAAAGTAACCTTGCCCTTACCTTGTCAATGATGTTAAATATTTTACATTGTAATATTAATATTTTTAAATTATTGGTACATAGCCTCCACTTTTTTTATGTAAAAAATGTAAAAAAACAAAATGAAACAAAAAAAGTCAACCAAGTGCTTTATATCACATGCTGGGTCGTATTTAAAAGAACCGCCCACTTCCTGTCCGAGAAAAGTCCAAAACTAGGTGCTATCAGCCGATACTTTCTGTATATATAATATGGTGTTAGCATCGACGGTAGCATCTGTCGAATTAGCGCTTCTTCTTCTTTACAACTTTTATTGTGAAAATCCACTTTCCAGCCAGCCTGAAACCTTTACTCTTTAGGATAGCCATCACCAAAACTTACTGTAGAATCCTTTCACCTGAGCGGGGTCTGTGTTACTCTCTACGTCTTCCCCTGGGCTCTGCTGTTTTATATGGGGGTGACCCCCCCCCCACCCCCACTATGTGGTCTTGTCTCAAACATCCCTTTGACAATCTGAGCGGACTCCCAGTTTACAACGGTTGATTTTCTTCCTTTTTTTTTTTCAATCTTCTGAGACTTGAGTGTTGAGTTGTGGCCGAGGTAGGCATGGTGGAGGTGGCCGTGAGACAGCATCACCGGCCCCCCTCTTCCCGTGTCACCGTCATGGGGGTCCCCCCCATGTTACGCCTTTTTTACCACCTCCCCCTCCTCCATTACCATGGCTACATAGCTCTTCCAAAAGGAGAGACGGAGGAATAAAGTTAGGGTCTGACATCTCATTCTGTACGCATCCGCAGCGCTTTGGAGAGACATCGTCACTTAACAGCAGATCTGTTCCTGTTTTTATTATTTTTTATTGACCTGTCTAATCAATTCATCATGTTTGTTCTGATTCAAAAAGCAGCTGTGATGCTCTGAATAATGTGTGTGTCCTCTAATATACCAAATGTGTTTTTATAACAGTTTTCATGCACTGCTATAAAAAACAGGGCGCAGGCGAGGCAGCTTTTTAAAAAGAGGCGTGTGCGTGTGTGTGTGTGTGTGTGTGTGTGTGCGCGTGAGTGTGTGTGTGTGTGGAGCCATTAAAGGGGAACCCAACCGTCCTCCTTAAAGACTGATTGGCAGTGAGGGCGCAGACTGCGTCGTTCTTCTTCTGCTTCTGCCCTCTTTTCAAATCTCTCCAGCTACACCCTTCTTTCACCTCCCATCATCTCTCCTCCTCTCCCCCTCTCCTCTCTCCCTCACCCTCTCCTCTCTCTCACCCTCTCCTCTCTATTTGTATGTTCCTTTTGGGGAATGTTCGCTCGCTGGTTTACGCTTCGCTTTGCCTCAGCCAGATTCATTGAATCTGGCTGGCTTCTCTCCCTCCCTCCCACTCTCTCTCTCTCTCTCTCTCTCCCACTCTCTCTCTCTCTCCCTCCCACTCTCTCTCCCTCCCACTCTCTCTCTCTCTCTCCCTCCCACTCTCTCTCTCTCCCACTCTCTCTCTCTCTCTCTCTCCCACTCTCTCTCTCTCTCTCTCCCTCCCACTCTCTCTCTCCCCCCTCCCCCTCTCTCTCCTATGTACTAGTAACGGTCAACAGAGTCATTGTGGTAGTAGACTGCTCTCAAAGGGTTGCTGATGGTAGAATCTGGTGCCGTTTGTAACATTTAGCAATAACGTCAAAATGAAAAAAAAAAACAAGGGGACAGTTTTTTTATATAATAACATACAATAGTTTTTGTTTTTTGTACATATTGCAGTTTCCGATCATGCTCAAAGCCGTATGTCATTGAAAGAAGAAAACAAATATTGGCAATATTGGCAAAAAAACAAAAAGAAATAAAAAAAGATATAAATTTGACCTTGTGTGTCTGGTGATTATTTGGGTTCATTTGGCATTGATGTCATCAGGCCACACCTTGCCGGAGATTAGATGAACACACAAACCTTCTACAACGTCAACATGGCCGCTGGCATCCTCTCCGGTCGGTCGGGGACCTTCAGAGACGTTCGTGCGTGTGAAACCGACCATTACAATCCGTACAACTGACTGGTCTCTGGGGTTCCTGCTCAGCTGGCCTAGCTTTGGGTGCTACCTCCGGTCGGCTCTGGGCTCGGCCGTTAACGACTGTTTGAATCCACTTTAGAGTAAAGCCGATAAAAGCCCCCACGGTGCCGTGGCCAACGGCGTCTCCTCTGGCCGCCTGCTCGTCTGAGAAGGCTTTATTTGGGCAGCCAGAGGTGGCTCATCTGGTCGGGGTTCAAACGATGAGTCAGGACCGCCTGTCTGCTCTACGACCGTTAGATGAGCTTCTGTCATCGACCTCGTAAATGTCACAACAGATTTAACTGCCTTAATTACCGTGATCTATGTGGGTATTTTTAACAGTCAAAGGTCATCCCTCAGTACGACTTGTGTTGGGAGGTTGTCTACAGCAGTTGGTTTACACGTGATTATCATAGGCTAAGAGACTTGAGACAGATGTCGCAGTACATGTGACAGAAACACACCGCTAAGGACAGAGCAGAGATTATACAGCACTGAACACAGACGGCTCCGTCTGCGCCGCGGCGTTCTTTGAAGAAGGAGGCAGGTGTCGAAAGTCCCACCAAACGGCCCGAGCACACAGTACGACATCAACGCACACACACGGCGCTCAAGGACAAAAACAAACAAAAACACTGTAATGGGCTTCCTCGGGCTCTGTGAACTAGGAATACATTGCTCAACCACAGATGAATATATAAAAACAAAGCGAGATGTTGAAGCCGCGCCGCGAGCCTCGACTGCTAATCTTGTTTGTGTCCACAGCAGAGCTGTGCGGGACTTGGTTTACACCGTGCCGCGCTCCAGGAGATCCTGTCCAAACACTGCGGCCTCAGACATATACAGCTGCTGGGCCGCTGGCCTTCTCCAAACATGTGCTCCTATTATCGGATTAACACACTTGCAGATCGTCCGGTGTGCTAGCATAAGGTACGGAGCTGGTCTGCTGCCTGAACTATGTCCAAAGTTGTTTAAAGGGTCGAAACTAGACAGATCTTTTGGACGATGGCTTGAATAATACGGTGAGGGTCGAATCAGATGGGGGGGTTTGATTGATGGATGGGCGGTGACAGCGGTAATCTCCCCTGGTGGCGGTCTTCTGCCTACGGTTGGCGCTACATAACAAGCTGAAGCAGAGTATAAGCCGTACCATAGTCCTACGAAGGGCTCGGCAGGGCGTCAACCAATCACACGGTCACGACCCCCCTGGCGCCCGGCGGATCCTCCCCGTCACCTCGAGGCGTTGGCGTCACGAGTCGCCCGGACCGGGCGCGTGACTCCTCCCCCTCAGGCCTCGGGCTCGCCGCCGGCCGGCGCTCGCACATACGTGAAGCGCACGCAGGCGCCGCCGCCGCCGCCGGGGGGGCTGAGGCCGTTCGCCGCCGCCCCCCCGCCCCCGCTCCCCCTCCCCTTCTTGCTCCCCGCCGACCTCCGGAAGGCGGAGCCTCTGCTGGTGCTCCCGCCGCCGTCGGCGTGGCGACCGGCGCCCCGGGCGCAGCAGGAGAAGGTGGACAGCACGCCCTGGCGGAAGCGCTTGTTCATGAAGCAGTAGATGAGCGGGTTGACGCAGGCGGACACGTAGGACAGCAGGTGGATGAAGGAGATGGGCGCCCCCGTGAGGCGGTGGGCGGAGCGGCGGTCAAAGGCCTGCCAGGCGTTAACCACGAACACCGGCGTCCAGCACAGGAAGAAGAGCGACACGATGACCAGCAGCATGCGGATCACGCGCTTCTTGGCCACCAGGTTGGCGGTGGAACTGCTCCCGGAGACGCGGCCCAGCTTGGCCTTGGTGGACGCGCCGCTGGCTCCGCCTCCGCCGCTGGCTCCGCCTCCGACCCCGCTGCCTGGGCCCGCCCCTCCCAGCAGGCTCCTCCTCTTGGAGGGATTGAGGTAGCAGCCGTCGTTGTCTCCAGGTTTGATGCTTCCTGTGCTGCACTGTCTCTCTGCCGGAGGGGGGGAGAACAGGGTGGTTAACGGAGAGACTCACCGGGTCCAGGGGTCCGTACGGGCCCCCCAGGGTCCAGGGGTCCATACGGGCCCCCCAGGGTCCAGGGGTCCGTACGGGCCCCCCAGGGTAGAGGGGTCCAGGGGTCCGTACGGGCCCCCAGGGTCCAGGGGTCCATACGGGCCCCCCAGGGTCCAGGGGTCCGTATGGGCCCCCCAGGGTAGAGGGGTCCAGGGGTCCGTACGGGCCCCCCAGGGTAGAGGGGTACCCAGGCGCCGGACTGTCAGCCTGGTTGATGATGAATGGGAGCGTTTAAACGGCGTGCGTGGAGGCCGCCTCCTCACTCACCTCGGCTGCTCTTCCTGTTGGTCATCTCGAACTTGATGCCGCGGTAGAGCTCCAGCGAGATGAGTCCGTACGCCGTCATCATCACGATCCCCGGGATGAGGAAGAGCAGCAGCAACAGAGACACGTACCTGACGAAGAGTCCAGAATATAAAGACCGGCGCGTCTTTAAGAGTAATGAACCCCTGGCAGGAAGTCCCTCTCTGGGACTTCCTGCCAGGAAGAGACACCCTCCTCCCCTCCTTCCCCAACGGTATTAATAACAGAGTCGTGGGCACGGAGGTGTGTGAGTGCGGCCGTCGGCCCACAGACCAACGAGCCTGGGACCAGGAAGTGGTCGTTAACGATGCGTTTCCATTGTTTCCGTGACGCTGGCCCTGGGTCTCCAGCCGACAGCTAACTCTTGTTCTAACGATAACAAGTTGTACAGAGAACCAAACATATGGAGGACATAAACCACCTCAGCCCCGACCTGGGGCGGGGGGGGGAGTCTGGAGTGAGGCACTCTGCCGTATAAAAGAGATTCACGGCCCTCGTAACGCAGAGCGGAGGCTTTCCGACAGCAGTTAAAACGTGAGGGATGCCCGACGGCGTCTGAGGACGTCTGCTGAGGCACCACAGACCAGCGGTAAAGAGCCTGGCTTCATCACACTGAAACGCACGGAGCCATATCGGGAGAGCCTGAGGGTGACTTCTAATACTTTTAAAGGGCTGGTCTGACCTTGACCCAACAATATGATCTCATGTTTCCCTTCCCAATAGCACCAGACTGCTATCCAAAAGCGACAGGCGTCAGCCATTGTTACAACCATTTCAATATCTACCCGTAAGTGACCTCACCAATGGGAGCGTCACCCCAGACGTACGACGTGATTGACAGGGCGACACCCCAGCATACCCAGTGGACCACCGTACCAACTGTGCCCCGCCCCATAAGAGGTTGATCCCTCCCACTCATGACGTCACTAACGAAGACCCACTAACGAGGCCCCACTAACGAGATCCCACTAACGAGGCGCCACTAACGACGTGCCACTGCCCCGTGGGTTAAGCGGGTAACGAAGCCTTCTGCTCACCAGGACTGCTGGATGACGTCGTTGGGCCACACCAGGCGACACATGTGGCCGGTGGAGTTGTTGATGCGGGTGAAGGGCCTCAGGGTGCTAGAGATGGGGTAGGGCAGCATCAGGATGAGGGAGGCCGCCCACGTGGCCGAGATGACTTTGACGGCGTGCGACTTGGTCTGCCAGGTGCGCGAGGTGAGCGGGTTGCAGATGGCGCTGTAGCGCTCCAGGGAGATGGCCATCAGGTTGAAGGTGGACACGCTCACCGACACGCCTGGGGACAGACAACGCTCACTTCCTGTAAGGAAATACCACCGGCTTCCTGTTTACCAAACAGTGGGAGCGGCTCTGGGGACTCTGGTTTGAGATGCTTGGAGGAGGAGAAGGGTTAGGGCCAGGGCTCCGAACCGGTTCAAGGAACGAAAACGAAAACGAACGGAATTTTACGAGGAACGGAAACGGAAACGGAAACGAAAACCAAATGGTCTTCAACTGTTCCGGAACAGAAACGTTATTCTGAAATCCCCAAAACCGGTTAATAACGTTTTCCGTTCTCTATATAGCCTATACAAATTTCACAAAAGCATAGCCTATTTCCTGAAAAATAAATAAATAAATACGGTGTCCGCGTTCACTTCGCCGCCCGCTAAGCTCAGTTGTCACAAATTCCCACCACCATCCTGGCGAGAGGCCATTTAGAAACAACAGTTGCACTGAGCTCTATCTTCGACAAAGGTAACGTGAGCTAAATGAACCGAGTCCACTATATCGCCTTTGCATTGTCTCTTGTTGGTGGGCGTGCCCTTAAACTGCGTCCGCGTCCAAGTTTGATTGACATGATCAGACAGCCCGCCCGCTCCCTGGTGACAGCCCTCACTGCTGTCTGCACACAGCTATTTGATAAATGCCAGATTATAAAACACGCATTTCAAAAATCGAGTCTGACTGTCAATAACAATGCGGGACAACGTCTCAATTTGCGGGACGTGTACAAATGAATGGAAATGCGGGACTATCCCGCACAAAGCGGGACATCTGGTCACCCTATATCGACCACAAAAAGAGACTAGACCCAATAACACTGCCGGAACGTTAAGAACGAACGTTATTTTACGTTCCGAACCGGTTCAGGAACGATATGTTGGTACGCGGAACGCAAGAACGAAAACGTTAAATATACCGGTTCCGTTCGGAGCAGAACGATTGAAAAATGATTTAGTTTCCAAGCCCTGGTTAGGGCGCCTTGCTCACGGACGCCTGGAGGTACACTGTAGGGGCTGGGAATCGAACCATGACCCTTCCAGATGGGAGTCGCCCTAGCCACTAGAGCTTCCCGTCCCTCTCTGCTGACGCTGATCGGTTGAGTGAATGGCTCCTCTAAGCCGTGGTGAACTACTGGCTGTGTTCCCCTCCGGTCTGAGGTGTTGCACTGTTTAAATCTAAAGTTTAGACAAAGTCTGTCAAAACACAAACACTTCTCAGCTCCTAATTGACTGCATTGCTAAAGCCAAATCCAACCAGGGTGACTGTGCTAATTGGAATGTGAATCTGTGGTGGAAATATTAATCGTAACTATAATATACAATTATATACAAATTAGATAAAGCTTGTTTCAATAATTACGAGTAAATTGAAAAGGGATTTGTATTCCCCTTGGACCTAGAGATGCCTCCCGTTCTAATTTCAAGGTGTCCAGGTAGTTTGCATTTTCATCGCCACTGCAGTGTGATACTGAGGCCGATCGACTGACTACTTTGTTGTGTAGATTCCTTCAACTGTCCCCCAGCCTGGCTTGCAGCTTTGCAGACATGTCCACTTCACCCAGAGTGTATTGCAATTGGTCTCTCCCGCCAATCCTTAACTCTTCACGAGCCATGGTCATGGCTCACCTTTGATTCCTTTGTATTAATGACCAACGATGTGAGTTGTAAGAATAAGAAGAACTTCCCTATAAGAATCATGTTCCCCCATTACCTCAATGAATGTATTTGTTATGCTGCGAGTAGCTTCCTAAGATCAAGCTCTACAATGTAATCAAAGATTTTGCTGTCCGAAGTGTCCTAAAAATACATTATTCTTAATCAGTATCCTATTCAAGGAAGCCTTCAACGTTATTGAGTCAGCCTGACCCGAGCAGCTGCATGACAGTAGATTAAACCAACCCTTTGAAAGGGTTCCAGAACTATCTCTACCAAACCGGCTCCTCCATCAGCTGGTTGTTGACACGCCAAGGCGAGCAGATCCTGTCTGATAAATACCTCCACCTTATCGCCCCGGCCCCGAGAGGAGAGGGGTAAACGGGTTAACCTGCCCGAGATGGACGGCCGGACCGCTAGCATGACAGCGCCGTGGTTAGCCGGCCACATAATACCGACCGGCAGGAAACGTCAGAAACCCGACCAGGATAACAGCGCAGATATGTGTCGGAAAACCATCGCTAATCCGATAAAATGGCAAGATGAGGAATTTGAGATTCCGAAGTCAATTATTTTCGCCACAGCTTATATGAGTTGTTGAGGTTGTTCTGTTTTTCTTTAAGCTTGAGGTCACATCCTGTGAATACCTCCACGGTCTCTGAGAGAGATACAAACCGGCCCCACCTAGAAAACATTCCTGTTTTCAAGTCAACTTTAACCCTGATCCAGAGGAGGTGACACCTGCTCACTAACAGACAAGGCTTAAAAAGCCAAGTGGGACTTTTATTTTATTTTTTAAATTAAAAGTCAAATTAAGAATCATTGGGCATTTTAAACAATTATTATTATTGGATCCTCACACACATAATATTATGGGTGCTTATTTTGCATGTTGTCGGGAGTGTACTGGTAATCTATGAAAACGTGGTTGTTTTGATAAAACACAGTTCGAATATATGCTATACTTTGCCATCTCCAAATGTATTAAAACGTCCAAAGATGCCATATTACCACAGTTTTGGACGAGAGTTGGTAATGGCGGCTGTTGGGGGGGGGGGGGGGGATTCATGCCCATGGACTTACATTTATCGTCTCGTGTGAATTGTCACTTATAGCCTACTTTTCCTCAATTTTCATATTCAGGTATTCTCTCTTTGGATTTACTTTGTGAAAACCAGGGCAACCTCTTAATAGTAAGTATTAGTGGCATTTTTTGTTGGGTTTTCTCTACTAAAATATTGATCAGCTAATCTGTCCCTTCCACCCTTTCTTTTTTTTCTGCAGGTTTGTGTGAATGTGGGAGTGTAAACTTTGTGACATATCACCAGTATCAAGCAGGTATTGAGCTCAGCGTTATTCTTGTAATTTAGAGGCAACTGTAAACAGTTGCCTCTGGATCAATCTCAATCTCCACACACACACACACACACACACACACACACACACACACACACACACACACACACACACACACACACACACACACACACACAGGAGATTGTACTAATTTGTACAACTGTCAATAAATGTATTTGTTTTTTATTTATTTTCCAAATTCCTTTCCAGGCTCCTTGTTGTCGTAATAAATATGGATAATTGCTCTAATGTATGTCCTACCTTCTTATTTCTTCGCAAAATGATATTTAACTTGTGTTTTTGTAAACAGTGATTGTTGTAGCTGAATTTCAGCAGAATACGAAAACTGAGGTACAGTGAAGACTATTTAAGCCCAAAAGTTAAAATGTATGCATTTCAATTACATGACAATTTTCCATCTATTTTGATCACATAACTCCAATGTAAAAAATGACATTTCAATCCATGTTTATTAATCATGTTCATGTAATCTAACCAAATACATTGGGTTTATGCATAATACCTGAGTAAGTCCAATTTAATTGATTAATGTTGAGTTTATCTAATTTATTCATGTTGAATGAACATGATTAATAAACATGGATTGAAATGTCATTTTTTACATTGGAGTTATGTGATCAAAATAGATGGAAAATTGTCATGTAATTGAAATGCATACATTTTAACTTTTGGGCTTAAATATTTTTTTGAGTGTTGATGGGACCTAATTGGTGCCCTTTTAGGTTCGCGATCCACAGTTTGGACACCACTGAGACCTCCACAGCCAAACGGCGATCACCAGTGCTCACCCATGAAGTACATAACCAGCTTGCACATGCCAGCGCCGAACACGAAGTTCCTCATGAGGTTGGGGATGAGCGTGAAGGGGATGCAGACCAGAGAAACCATCAGGTCGGACACGGCCAGCGACAGCAGGAACAGGTTGGTGACCGTCCGCATGCGCCGGTTGCGCACCAGCACGGCGATGATGAGGGTGTTGCCGAGCACGCTGAGGAGGAAGATGAGGCTGTACAGCACGATGCGGACCGCCTCATTGATGTCTGGATCGGGTCGGATCGGGTCAGAGAGAGCGAGAGCGAGAGAGAGAGAGAGAGAGAGAGAGAGAGAGAGAGAGAGAGAGAGAGAGAGAGAGAGAGAGAGAGAGAGAGAGAGAGAGAGAGAGAGAGAGAGAGAGAGAGAGAGAGAGAGAGAGATGGATGGAGATAAGCGCAGGCAGGTAAACAGATGCGGGACGAGATAGTTAAAGACAGGCGGGAGAGAGAGACAGCTGAGCAAGGCGATCTCAGGTGCCGTCGCGGCAGGACGTCGGTTCCACATTTTTGTGACATTACCCCACGTGAACATACAACTCAAGAACACACACACACACACACACACACACACACACACACACACACACACACACACACACACACACACACACACACACACACACACACACACACATGTTTTAGAGGAGCACAGAAGAGACACACACACAAACCTATATAAAGAGACACAAACACACATGTAGTCGTGGAGCTACTGGAGACGCATACACAAACCGACACATAAACAAAGACACACACACACACACACACACACACACACACACACACACACACACACACACACACACACACACACACACACATACACACACTCTCTTTGTACACGTAGTAAAATCTGACATGACGGGTATGGGTATGCATGCAGTGCCTCGTGTATTATTTAAAGGTCTAGACTAGACATATCCATTTTTGGGTTGCATTTTATTTAGACTCTGAGATAAAACTAAAAGACGAGATTGGTCTTTCTGCTGGCTGATGGCTATAATAAGATCCAGCCAACACCGTATGTTATGGTCTTATTCCTTCGTTTGTTTGAATTGATTTTAACTGAATAAATTAGATCATTAAACGACAACAGGCAATTATGCCTCAACCAAACAGGAAAACATCCATAACATCTCAAACATTACAGTGTTTTGTATTTTTATTTTTTATAAAATGCAATTTTGACCTGATCTGACCTGAGACTGAATCCTTCCCATCACCTCCTCCTGACCCTCAACCTGTCAATCAACTGAGACCTGAACCTGAAGCTGTCAATCAACTGAGACCTACTCCTGAAGCTGTCAACTGAGACCTGAAGCTCAACATGTCACATACTGGAAGACCACCAGTCAATGTACTGGGAGACAACCAGTCTGTACAGGGAGCTACCAGTCTCCACTGGGAGCCCACCGGTCACACACCTTTGGGTTCTGGCGGAGAGTCCAGGTCTTCACACTCGGACTGGTTCCTGATCCCGAAGCTGCAGAGGATCCGGTTGAGGTCGGTGGAATTTAGCAGCAGGTCCGTCAGCGTGGAAGTTTCCATGGCGCGCGAGGTCAATCCAACACTGGTTATTAATAATGTTAATAATATCAATAATATTAGTAAGACCAGAGAGCCGCGGAGACAGAGGCTCTGAACCGGTCTGAACCTGGACCCCGACGGAGAGGATGAGGTCTGTCAGACATGGTGGCCGCGAGGTGAGAGAGAGAAGATGTACTCGAGATATTAATGGTTAATAAGATGAAAGTTGGCAGGAGGACGAGGGGCTGCTGCGCGTGGCTGGAGCGCTCCGCCGTGTGTGGCGCGGGAAGCATCGCGTGTGGAGTCGTGGCTGCGCGCGGAGTCCTCCCGCGCGCTCTGACAGCATGACGCGTCTTTCTATTACCATGTGTCACTCATATCTGCTCTGTCTGTGGATATATATGAGGACATATGTATATACGTGTGTGTGTGTGTGTGTGTGTGTGTGTGTGTGTGTGTGTGTGTGTGTGTGTGTGTGTGTGTGTGTGTGTGTGTGTGTGTGTGTGTGTGTGTGTTTGTAGATGTATATGTGATGGATATACATATATATGTACATGTGTATATATACAGTATATATATATATATATATATATATATATATATAGTGTGTGTGTATATATATACACACACGTGTATATATATGTGTACACACACACACACACACACACACACACACACACACACACACACACACACACACACACACACACACACACACACACACACACACACACACATATACATATGTGTGTTTATGTATATGTATGTGTGTTTATGTATATGTAATACTATGTATGTGTGTGTATATATATTAAAAAAATATATATATACTGTATACTGTACTGTAATTATTAGTTGGAATTGTGCGATTACATTTAATTCAGGAGATAATATTATTACATATTATACTTTAAGTAAAGTGAGAGTCAATCAAACCGAACCCTGGTCAACATTGTAAGGAAACCATGTTTCTAAATCCAGTCAGAATAGATCTACATAGAGATAGGCCTACATTTAATCCAAGACTATAATTTCTGTGAATAAAGCAACAATTATTAACAAAACATTATAAAAGACGCAATTAAGGAAAGTCGAAACTCGGCCGGAACCAATCGTCGCAGGTCGAGTTTCCGCAGATGGCGACGCGGTCCTCCGTTGCTAGGTAACCACGGAGGGAGGCTGCTGCTGTTTTCCGGGGGAAGTGGACCAGTACCGCCGAATCTCTGCAGGGATGATGGACGGGCGGAAGGAGCGCGAGCTGTCTGCAGAGATGATTGACGGGGGCACGGAGCGCGAGCTGTCCGCCACAATCGCCCAGCTCGTGCAGCGGCTGAAGGGAAGCCACCTGCACTCCCAGCTCGAGCGGCGGGCCAAGGTGAGTCGCTCGCGCCGCGGCCAAGGTGAACCAGGTGTGTGTATGTGTGTCACGCTGAACGTCGTCCGCGCCCCGTGTTTTCAGGACTGTCTGCACCAGCCCGAAATCAAACTCGAGTCTCTGAAAGAGGACGTGCGTCACTTCCTCAGAGTGTCAGGTGAGCTCTAACGTGCGCCTCATATGCACAACAAACAACCAGCAAGTGATGTTAAGATGTGCGTTCACTCGTTGACGGGCCGTGGTTGTAATGCGGTGTTGTGTTGTCCGCAGGCTGGGAGAAGAAGCTGCATAATGCGGTTTACAGGGAGATGCACGTGTAAGTCACTCACTGATCACTCTTCACTGATCATTGTTCATGACTCCTCTTATTGGGCATAATAGTGCTTAATGACATGATGGAGTAATAACATGGGCAACTTGTTAGACCCGCTGTTGTAGGAGCTACTCGGGCCTATCAGAAGGACACACGCACACGTGTAAACACACAAGCATAAATCACACACATGCATAAATACACAAATGCATAAATACGCACGAAAATGCATAAATACACACACGCATAAATACGCACACACATGCATAATAGACACACAGACACACGCATGCATTAATACGCGCACACACTCTCGTGCACGGTTTCCATGCATCGTGTTGTTGATCACTGAGGCGTCCTGACAGGTCGATAGCTGTCGGAGCTAGCCGTCGGAGCTAACTCCTGGATGTATAATTCAGTTTATGATGTATAATTGAGGAGCAGAGTAGGACAGCCAGTGTCTCTGAAGGCTGCGTTCACTCGGGTTTAGTGAGCTGCGTTGTTGTGCTGCTGGTGTCTTCTGATCCAGTTTAACATCAGTTGGTCTTTACCTGGACTCCTGTATTGAGCTGTATTCTAGTTATTTAACGTGGTTATAGGCTGTATTCCAGTTATTTAACGTGGTTATGAGCTGTATAATAGTTATGGAACGTGGTTATAAGGTGTATTCTAGTTATTTAACGTGGTTATAAGCTGTATGCTAGTTATTTTACGTGGTTAAGCTGTATTGCAGTTATTTAACGTGGTTAAGCTGTATTCCAGTTATTTAACGTGGTTATAAACTGTATTGTATTATTTAACGTGGTTATAAACTGTATTGTAGTTATTTAACGTGGTTATAAGCTGTATTCCAGTTATTTAACGTGGTTCCAAGGTGTTTGTCCGTCACACTCACGCCTGGTTCCCTAGCCGGGGGGTGTGACGGTTACATTACGACAGTTGTCTCAGTAGGACTACGTCTGGTCTGAGCTCCGCTACAACATGGCGGCAGTGATTCAGTCCGGCTTTGGTTGCTTTTCTGGTCTGATGAACGGGTTCTGTCAGGTGCTGTTTGGTTCTGAATCTTTGATGCTTCCCATATTAAATCTGTCTTTGTGCAGAAGGCATGGTGGACCACATCTGTGTGAAAGCAAAGCACACACGTGCACACACCCACACACACACACAAACGCACATGCACACATACACACACACGCGTGCATGCACTGTCCATTCACAACGTGATCCTTCACAAGGTTTATTCTGTCGTGATTCAGTTTCTCTAAAAATAATGCAATCCACAAACATGACTCCACGTCCATGTCCCCCCCCCCCCCACCCCCCCGCAGCCAGCCCCCCCTCAGCCTTCTGCCCACCCCCCCCGAGCATCGGAAGGAGCCCCTGCTCTACATGCGCCTCGCTCAGGTCAGCCTGTCTCCTCCCATCCCCGTCAACACGTCTGCTGCTCCCACTACAGCTCCCTCTGTCTGTCTGTCTGTCTGTCTGTCTGTCTGTCTGTCTGTCTGTCTGTCTGTCTGTCTGTCTGTCTGTCTGTCTGTCTGTCTTACTCTCGCTCTCTCTCTCTGTCTGCGTCTCTGTCACTCTGGCTGTGTGTGTGTGTGTGTGTGTGTGTGTGTGTGTGTGTGTGTGTGTGTGTGTGTGTGTGTGTGTGTGTGTGTGTGTGTGTGTGTGTGTGTGTGTGTGTGTGTGTGTGTGTGTGTCTGTGTCCGACACTTCTACCTCACCCTCTGTCTGTCTCACTCTTGTTATCAGTCTGCATTTCTTCTCTCTCTCTCTCTCTCTCTCTCTCTCTCTCTCTCTCTCTCTCTCTCTCTCTCTCTCTCTCTCTCTCTCTCTCTCTCTCTCTCTCTCTCTCTCTCTCTCTCGTCTTCTACCTATCTGACATAATCTCTGCCTGTCTCCAACTTCTAAAGTATGTGTGTGTATTTATATGTGTGTGTATTTATATGTGTGTGTGTGTGCTCCACGATGCAGGCCAGCTGGGAGAGGCGTGTCCTGAAGAGCCTGAGCAGCATGAGCTCAGAGCTGGGCGTCCCATTGGCCCGCAAGGTACCTTCTGGCCAATCAGCATCATCCCGCCCTCTGATTGGTCCAAATGAGTGCTTGATTACATGTTATGTCAGGATGCCCCTGCAAGCTACTGCAGCTAATTAGCCATTTTAAAACAGCTGTGCAATTAACAGATGTGGTGCTGTTGGGTTAGGGTGGGGCGGCCGTTTTAGATTCACATTGTTCTAGTTTCTTACAGATTTATTAATTGTTAAAGGTGTGAATGGAATCTGCTTGGTGTTTCACCAACGGAGCTGTCCTCCTTTCCTTCTTGAATAATATAATCAAACACTAAAATAATTAAATTTGTATTGATCAGATGAAACAGGAAAAGCAATGACTATTAACCAGAGCATGTCACTGACATAACAAGCATCCAAGAATACAGTTTTCTATATGACTGTGTGTGTGTGTGTGTGTGTGTGTGTGTGTGTGTGTGTGTGTGTGTGTGTGTGTGTGTGTGTGTGTGTGTGTGTGTGTGTGTGTGTGTGTGTCCAGCGGCCTGCTGCTGAGCAGAAGGAACTGGCCAACAAGTGGAACGAGATGAGTACGGACGAGCCAGGTGGGTCGCTGCACCACGGCCAATCAGGCGTCAGCATGGGGACGGCTCCACCAATGAGACTCTGTTCATATGACTGTCTGTCTGCCTGTCTGTCTGCCTGTCTGGGGGCTTCACCTTGTGCGATGGATTCCTTCTCTCCTAGCAGCTGGTCTTTTTTATTTTCTCTTCCTCCGTTCCGTCAGCCCTTCCTGGAGGCTCTCGTTAAACGACAGATGTGTAGTGAGGAGTGGTGTTCTGTTACGTTTGCTCCACTGTGAGGGTTCCATCGATCGGAATGAACAACGATTGAACTCGCAGATAAGTCAGCAACTAAACACGCGGCCAACAGAAGTGACTTCCTGTTCCCACCCGGTGCCGTCGCTGGCAGGGGGCTCAGACGCGGTCCAGGGTGGCAGCCCTGGCTGCGCGGTTCAGAGGAGAGCGTACAGACGCCCTCCAGTCCCGTAAACACCTGCCGGTTTGACGGGGAGCTGGAGATACTGGCACCTCGACGGCGTGAACGCAGCCCCCGCTGGTCCTGTGTTTACGGGCCCCGGGGCAGAGCGAGCATCGGAACGCACGGCGATCTGCCCGCGCTGAGCCTGGCCAGACGCGCTCCCAGAATGCCGAGCGGTCCTCACAAGGCTATCTGGAGCTCGGGGGTAGGGAATGTTTGGGAACGTCTGGGACAGGGCGCTGTCCCGTGTCTGTAAACACTTTAACGGGCCGGTGAAGATATCCAGACGACTCGGGGCGATGTGTGATAATGACGGGCAGGACGGGGGGAGGGAGGGGACACACCGTGCACTGTTCCTGACGGGCGTGCACGTGAAGGCACTCGGGACTTCCACGTCCTCAGGAAGTCCACTTGAGGAGCAGAGCCTGTCAGCCGTGTCGGACCGGACCCTTCAGAGCCCTGAGCCCGTTCCCGTTCCCTAGCTGTAGCTCCCGACCTCAAACTCAAACCATGAAAACGGAGGAACCATCGCAGTCCCTGGAGTGAGGAAGGTTCCGGGTGCTCAGAGTTAAAACACTGCGATTGTAATGGTAGATGGACTCCTTTCTAACCAGTGTCCACTTAAAGCGCTTTACAATATTGCCTGACATTAACCCATTCATGCACACATTCACACACCGACGGCGGAGTCACCATGCAAGGCGACAGCCAGCTCGTCAGGAGCAGTCGGGATGAGGTGCCTTGCTTAGGGACATCTCGAACTAGCAACTTTCCGGCCACATGCTGCCGATGCCAATTGTGTTTGGACTATGGTATTTGTGAGATCAGCTTCAGTTATGCTGATGACGTGACCTTGTTTGTTGCAGATCTCAGTCAGTTCAGACCCGTCTACGCCCCTAAAGACTTCCTGGAGGTAAACTTTATCGACCCCTCAACCAAACCCATCCATCTCCTGGTCTTGTGTGAGTGACTGCGGCTCCCTCGTACTGAGGACTACATTACCCATGTCTCCAAGGTGCTGATTGGCCTCCGGAACCCGAACCACGACCACAGCGAGCAGGTCAGCACCCGGAGCCATTGGGGCCTCATCCAGCTGCCCCTAAGTGTCAGAGACGTGGTCCAGATGGTGAGCAGCGGGAAGGCTTAGTGTGGCTCGGACGTCCTGGGACTTAATGTACGCTCTTATTGTGGCTCGGACGTCCTGGGACTTAATGTACGCTCTTATTGTGTGTTTTACGTCCTGGGAGTTAATGTACGCTCTTATTGTGTATTGCACGTCCTGGGAGTTAATGTACACACTTATTGTATGTTGTACATCCTGGCACTTAATGTAGTACTGTGATGAGCTCTGCTTGTCTCTCTCTGAGCTCACTGGTTACCCTGTGGTGCTCAGACTGTGATGAGCTCTGCTTGTCTCTCTCTGAGCTCACCATTACCCTGTGGTGCCCAGACTGTGATGAGCTCTGCTTGTCTCTCTCTGAGCTCTCTGGTTACCCTGTGGTGCGCAGACTGTGATGAGCTCTGCTTGTCTCTCTCTGAGCTCTCTGGTTACCCTGTGGTGCTCAGACTGTGATGAGCTCTGCTTGTCTCTCTCTGAGCTCACCGTTACCCTGTGGTGCTCAGACTGTGATGAGCTCTGCTTGTCTCTCTCTGAGCTCACCATTACCCTGTGGTGCCCAGACTGTGATGAGCTCTGCTTGTCTCTCTCTGAGCTCTCTGGTTACCCTGTGGGGCTCAGACTGTGATGAGCTCTGCTTGTCTCTCTCTGAGCTCTCTGGTTACCCTGCGGTGCTCAGACTGTGATGAGCTCTGCTTGTCTCTCTCTGAGCTCACCGTTACCCTGTGGTGCTCAGACTGTGATGAGCTCTGCTTGTCTCTCTCTGAGCTCACCGTTACCCTGGGATGCTCAGACTGTGATGAGCTCTGCTTGTCTCTCTCTGAACTCTCTGGTCACCCTGGGGTGTCCGGGCTGTGATGAGCTCTGCTTGTCTCTCTCTGAGCTCTCTGGTCACCCTGGGGTGTCCGGGCTGTGATGTCCGGGCTGTGATGAGCCTCTTGTGTTCCTGTGATCAGAGAGAGATGTACTCCGAGCTGGGCCTGACGTCTGGACAGCTGGGCATCGACGATGAGGCTAACCTCCATCCAGGTAGGAGACGCTTCAGTCTGGGGATCAGCAGGACTCGTAATCAACTCATTATCTCTTATAATTGTTCTCAGAACTAATATGTAGAGGTATGTGTTCATATTATATATGTTCTTTCATTATTATATCTTTTAGAATTCTCAGTCCCTTCAGCATGGTCAGAGAAGTGGTCGAGAAATCTATTAACTAACATAAAGAGGTTATTGTTCATTTGATGTTGATGTCCTTCTATCATTTTTAAATGTATTTATTTAAACTATTTAATGGATTGGATTCTCAGTCCTTTCCGCTTGCTCAGAGAAGTGGTCGATTGCAGTCTATTGTCTGGCTCTCCGTCCTCGCTCAAACAATGTCTCTGGACTCGTATGCGTTCGTACCGAGCTGGCTTCACGTTTTAAAGAGGAACGCTGTGTCTCGCTGTGTGTTTGTGCATTGGGCTGATAACACGAGGATGTTTATTACACTAATGTAGGTCATCCCTGTCTCGGTCCACTGCTCATTCCCCTTCCGTCTCTCTTCCAGACGTGTTTGAGAGCCAGCACGTCGAGGTTGGTAAGAAAGGTAAGCTGAAGGCTCGTTGTCCTAACTCTGCGAGTCTAACTCTGAGACTATGTACTGAGAGATGTATATTTCTATATTGTTATACGTGATGACCTCTTGTCTTGTATGAACATGTGAGTGGTCAGCTGAGTGTGTGGCGATGCTTTAACCTGTTGCACGTTGGCCCACAGCAGGTGAACCGAGCCCTAGAGTCCACTCAGTCTGACTCGGGCCAGGTGAGGCTGCTTCCACCGGCCGTCCTCCACACTCACTAATGTACACACCTGTACTCTGTGTGTGGGGGGAGGCTGGTCAATGCATCCCATGTTTGACCGTTTGCAGCGTCCCCCCCAGGGTCAGGTGCTCTGTAGGGAGGTCCACGGACCCCGCGGGCGTTCAGGGTGATAGGCCCTGTGTTTATTTACCCATTGTCATCGGGGACAGTAGTCCAGAGAACCACTTAACTCTGCTCGGGGCCTCTCGGACATGCCAGGGTAAACACAGAGCCACTCATCCACACCAATCACAAGGCCTTCTCTAGAATAACAACGTGTGTGTGTGTGTGTGTGTGTGTGTGTGTGTGTGTGTGTGTGTGTGTGTGTGTGTGTGTGTGTGTGTGTGTGTGTGTGTGTGTGTGTGTGTGTGTGCGTGTGCGTGTGCGTGTGCGTGTGCGTGTCTGTGTCTGTGTCTGTGTCTGTGTCTGTGTCTGTGTCTGTGTCTGTGTCTGTGTCTGTGTCTGTGTCTGTGTCTGTGTCTGTGTCTGTGTCTGTGTACTTTGGCGATGAACTGGGGCTTACTGTTCGCGTAGCTCGTTGCCATCCCATGAAAGTCTAAAGTGTGTGTGTGTGTGTGTGTGTGTGTGTGTGTGTGTGTGTGTGTGTGTGTGTGTGTGTGTGTGTGTGTGCGCTGACCGCTCCACTGCAGTATGTGTGTGTGTGTGTTGTGTCAGGTCCTCAGATGGGATATGGTTGTTTGAGTTGAGTGCCAAGATTAGGAATGCGCATAATTAGTTGAATGTGTGCCATTGGTCGAGGCACTGGAAGCCAACCGAGACAGCAGGACCTCGACCCTCTGGCCAATCACTGTCAAGTAGAAATACCATGTTTTAGAGGACTTTCCTCCCTGCGTGATTTCCTCTGCCGCCATTTTTCAAAGGAGTTGTTGCTCTCTCTCTCTCTCTCTCTCTCTCTCTCTCTCTCTCTCTCTCTCTCTCTCTCTCTCTCTCTCTCTCTCTCTCTCTCTCTCTCTCTCTCTCTCTCTCTCTCTCTCTCTCTCTCTCTCTCTCTCTCTCTCTAACCCGTCGTCATGCTCTCTCTCTCTCTCTCTCTCTCTCTCTCTCTAACCCGTCGTCATGCTCTCTCTCTCTCTCTCTCTCTCTCTCTCTCTAACCCGTCGTCATGCTCTCTCTCTCTCTCTCTCTCTCTCTCTCTCTAACCCGTCGTCATGCTCTCTCTCTCTCTCTCTCTCTCTCTCTAACCCGTCTGTCATGCTCTCTCTCTCTCTCTCTCTCTCTCTCACCTGTCGTCATGCTCTCTCTCTCTCTCTCTCTCTCACCCGTCGTCATGCTCTCTCTCTCTCTCTCTCTCTCACCCGTCACCATGCTCTCTCTCTCTCTCTCTCTCTCACCCGTCACCATGCTTTCTCTCTCTCTCTCTCTCTCTCTCTCTCTCTCTCTCTCTCTCTAACCGGTCCACC
>NC_079428.1:559232-595660 GCF_026213295.1 Gadus chalcogrammus | reverse complement strand
AGGGAGGAGAGAGAGGAGAGAGAGAGAGAGAGAGAGAGAGAGAGAGAGAGAGACGAGAGAGAGAGAGAGAGAGACGAGAGAGAGAGAGAGAGGAGAGAGAGAGAGAGAGAGAGAGAGAGAGAGAGATCTCTACCGTTGTGGCCGCCCCCTTACGGTGGAGCACGTGAACACGTTGTCTGGGTGAACCTTGAGGCTGCCGGCCGCTGATGTAGAGATCTCTAGAGTGAAACTTTGTTGGCAGTGTGTTTGTTATTCTGAGCCAAATCCAAAGCGTTTCGTTTCCTCATCCTCTGGTGAGACTTCAGCATCTCATCTGCTGCAGAGGACTCCAAACCAGACCCATCAGAGTGGGCGTAACGAAACCACGGGCGCTTTCGGTTGGCTGGAGTGTGTGTGTGTGTGTGTGTGTGTGTGTGTGTGTGTGTGAGTGTGAGTGTGTGTGTGTGAGTGTGAGTGAGTGTGTGTGTGTGTGTGCACGTGACAGATGGTTGGAAGGGTTTTGGCTCTGAAACACACGGTTGTTCTGGAACCAGCTGAGCTTGTATCGGGTTCAACATGAATTTGTTGGCGTGGCAACCAGCGCCCCAGAACCGTAGCGTAATCGAATTTCTGAAAAAACACACACACACACACACACACACACACACACACACACACACACACACACACACACACACACACACACACACACACACACACACACACACACACACACACACAGGGAAAATGGAGGTCTTTAGGTTCTAATTGGCTTTTCTTAACGACGTTGGCAGATTCTATTTTAATTGCATGGCTCCTTGCAGGTGGAATGGCTCATTATATCAGGACTCGATTAACTTTGGGGCTTTCCAAGACAGACAGAGAGACACAGGGGGAGAGAGAGGGGGAGATAGAGGGGGAGATGCAGACAGAGAGGGAGAGAGACACGAGGACTCAGTGAGAGAGAGGTAGAGATGATGTTCCCACTGGAGCGTGTTCCCCATCATCGCGGGCCGAGGGCTTCAGTAATGAGAGCCAACAACACTGATGTCCACGTTAACAGCCTCTTCACTTAGCTGCTCGTCAACACACTCCCTAATGGAGCCTTGTGTCTGTGTGTGGCTGGGTGTGTGCGTATGTGGTTTTTTTATGATATTTACAAATTGGATGAGGCCGATATTAATAGTTGTCTGGGTTTCTTCTATTTCTGTTTCTTTGAGGCTAATATTCCAATGCAGGACACGTTGGCAGGAGAGACTTCTTGGTCCCTTTTATTGATTTGCTGTTGGTGTTTCAGGCGGAGAAGATCAAGAAGAAGAGGAGCTCTCTGTTTGGAACGCTGCATGTGGCCCACAGCTCTTCCCTGGACGAGGTGGACCACAAGATCCTGGAGGCCAAGTAGGAACCCCCAAGCACACACACATGAACACGCAGACACACACACACACACACACACACACACACACACACACACACACACACACACACACACACACACACACACACACACACACACACACACACACACACACAGACACACAGACACACACACTCTTTCCCAATTCCCTCTTGGAGGTGACAACCTGTATCTATGCTCGGTGTACCTGTATGTACTCAGTACCCCCCTCCCCTCACAGGAAGTCCCTGTCGGAGGTGACGGCGTGCCTGCGGGAGCGGCTCCACCGTTGGCAGCAGATAGAGAAGCTGTGTGGTTTCCCGGTGGTCAACAACTCGGGGCTGCCCAGCCTGACCACCACGCTGTACTCAGACCACAGCTGGGTGGTGATGCCCCGCGTCTCCGTGCCCCCCTACCCCATCGCCGGGGGCGTGGACGACCTGGACGAGGACACGCCCCCCATGATGTCACAGTTCACGTGTAAGAGGGGGTCACTGGGGTCACTGGGGTCACTGGGGTCCCACCCCTCAACGCAGTCTGTAGAACACTTCGGGATTTGTTTCAACATTTCTTACATTTCTTTGTTTTCTTTCGGAATACAAAATGGCGCCGTGTTTTTGATGGATTGAATCATTTACAAATATCAGGAACTTCTGCGTAGCTGGTATTTATGATTCGATTCTAGAGAGAGAGATTCAAAGTAGTACTTGAATTTCTCAAAATATTTCTAAATTCGCTCTTGTATTTCTCTCCTGGGATCAAATTATAATTATTTTATCCTGATATGATTTAAGTATTTCCAGACTCGCATCGGCATATTATCTGCTAGCATGGTACTATTGCATCCTAATTATGCTAATCAAAACCCCTCCCCCTCTAAACCCCTCCCCCTCCAGCCTCCTCCATGATCCGGCCACCGCTGACGCGTAACAGCAGCCTGTGTCGCTCGCGCCGCAGCCTGATGTCCTCCCAGTCGTCCTCCATGCTGTCCCAGGACCCCGACCTCCTCTCCATGACGAGCACCCCCCTCTCCATGACCAGCCCCCCCCTGTCCTACCACCCGGAGCAGGACGGGGAGCGCCTCTACTTCAGCTCGGACCGGAGGTACGGGCCGGGGCCCCCTCTGGGAGACTGGATCACCCACTCCTGCCCTCCGTCTGTCTCAGTAGGGTACCTCATAGGGAGAGGACCGTTCCCCTGGCGGCGGCTCATAGTTTAGTGGGTGTGGTATTGGGTATTGGCCTGTAGGGGGCGGCAAACTCCCAGACACTGCCCTTTAACGTGGCTTTAGGCCTTCTAAAGGAGACGGTAAACACTGAACGTAATATCCTGGAGGCTTTAATTAAGAGGAAGAGAATAATGTTTAGACTGTGATCACGCCTTCAGTTACATTTAGTTCACGACTTAGATAGAAAACATTTAGTGTGTTTGTTCCGATGTCGTCTGTCATGGTAACGTGTTCCGATCTCCCCGTCTCCAGGGAGGCGGTCCAGGAGAGCTACTCTGACGCCGACTCGCTGAGCTCCTCGCTGGGCTCCTCCCACGGCCGCAAGGCCCCCGAGGGCCCCTACCGCAAGTTCTCCCGCGAGGAGCTGCTCCAGTTCAGCCAGGAGCCGCCCCCCTCCGCCTACTCCTCCGCCCAGTCCCCCTCCTCCGCCTCCAGCTACACCCCCCGGGACTCCACCCCTCCCCCCACCTCCACCTCCCTGCCCCCCACCCCCTCCTCGGGCCCCCCCTCCTCCTCCCCCTCCCCGGCGCTGGAGCACCGCCCCTTCGGGAAGGGGTCCCCCGACCTGACCCGTCTGCCCGAGGCCCCCGGCACGGGCTACCCCTCCAAGGGGCCCCCCCACCAGGGCAGCGGGGGCCCCCACCAGGGGGGCAAGGGCGCCTACAACGGCCTCCTGGAGAAGTCGTACAGCTTCGGCCAGCTGCCCGCCGGCATGCTGCCCGGGGCGGCGGGGGTGAAGGGGGCGGGCGTGGGCAGCTACCAGTCGCTCACCTCCCTGGACCTGGGGGGCCGCGCCGAGGCCCCCCGGCTGCAGAGCGCCTCCTCCTCCCAGGACTCCAGCGACAACGGGGAGAAGGTGAAGCGCTCCAAGATCAAGAGCCTGTTCAAGAAGAAGAAGTGAGGGAGGGAGGGAGGGAGGGAGTGAGGGAGAGGGTGAGGGAGTGAGAGGGTGAGAGGAGGGGAGGGCTGCGTGGATGGACCTGAGTGTATGGGAGGGCAGGGAAACAGACTATGAAGAGACAATGTTATTTAACCCGTAATTTAAAACTAAAAACTAAAAAAAGAATTGAATTGATTTTTTCCCTTCGTTTTTTTCTTTATTTGGATTATTTCTTGATTTTTTTCTTCTCGGTTTTATTGTTTGGAGAAGGAATGTAGCGCTGTCCAGCGCCCGGCCGTGTCTCGCTAACGCCTCGTTGTCTCGTCTCCATCGCCTCCGCCGCCTTCAGAGGGCAAGGAAAGGTCAAAGGGTCAAAGGTGAAGCCGTACTGGTGTCCCTCTTAATGTATTCTTTTAATACTTTGAAGAATTGTTTTCACAAAAAGTCACTTTCCTGTTTTGTCCTGTCGTTGTTTTTGGTGCAATCCTTAACTCAAGCTAACTTAACTGAACCTGACGAAACACAAGGGGCGTCCATCTTGTGTTGTTCCCTCTAACACTCTGAACTACAACCATTGTCACCTTCAACCCCTCCGCACGAAGAAACAAGAAACAGCAACGACAACAGAAACTGCCATACAACAGCACTTTGTAAAGATCCTCATGTTGGAGATATTTTTTGTTAAAACTTAATTTTAAACCCTCAAGTTCTGGATTGCATCCCCCCCCAGTGAAGTGTTTTTTCTTTTGGCTTCTAGTGCTTTATAATGAAAGAGAGAGATTGAGGGCTTTGGGTTTCATGAGAGGAGAGGAATCCTCTGGAAGAAGGCTCTTGGTTCTTCCCCAAACAAGAAGATTTGTTGCACTACTGTTCCCCTGGTCTCCCGGCCGCTCCATGTCGTCTGAGCGCTGACAGCCGCTGTCCTCCAGGGTTGAATCGTCCCGAGCTACGTGCTAACCGCTAACGGCTAACGGCTAACCGCTAAGCGACCCTCTCAGACGCGACCTTTACATTTACGCTGCGCCCTCCGCCGACGGGGAAGACGACACGAGGCGGACAGAGGCGGAACACTATGTGTTCATCTGTGGGCATCCTCATCCTCATCTTCATCGTCCCATCATAGAGATCCCCTGATGTCACTGGAGGGGGGGAATGCCCAGAGTCTGGGGGGCCGGAGATGAAGGAGGCGTGGCCTCAGGGTCCAGGGGGCAGGGCCGGTGAAGGAGGTGTGGCCTCAGGGTCCGGGGCCGGTGAAGGAGGCGTGGCCTCAGAGTCCGGGGAGGCGTGGCCTCAGAGTCCGGGGGGCTGGCCATGAAGGAGGCGTGGCTCAGAGTTAGGGCCGGTGGAGATCATCAGCTAATAAACCACTAAACCTCTGGTCCTCTGCCTCCTCCATATATATAAGATACTGTATACTTTTGTTTTTACATGATGTACTTATAGATGTTTTTAAAATAGATTTCTATCGGTGGGGGTTGATGAGGAGAGGCTTTACTTTATTTTTGCTTTCTAAAGAAAGTTGGAGAATTGTGCAGACTTTAATTTATCTCACACCAGCTCACTGAACTCTCATGACCTGCATCTGGTCAGGCCTTATATTCTTAACGACGTCGCCATGGAGACTCAATCTAACTCCGACTCTGAACCCGACCTCGACCGGCGTCGTACCGATACCCTCTCCCGGGTCGTAGGCCAGCCGCGTACGTCCACGGACCACCAGTCCTGAACTGGATCAGTCAGGAGTCAGAGTGGTCTCCATGGAGACGGGAAACCAAACGAACAACGTCTGAAACACTAATCGTTGCTGTCGTGTGCGGAGGTTTCGGTTCCCAGAGGAAAACGATCTTAGTGTGCGGAGAGAAGTTTGCTGAAGTAATACGCGTTACTTTGTCATCACGTCATTTTATACTTGTGACCTCATCAACTGTATCTTAACGAAGAAGAACCTGTTTCATACTTCTAATAATACTATCACCAATAAGCCCTTCTTTGTGTGAACCTGTCATCTTTCCCCAGTACCTCATCCACACAGGGCTTTCCAGAAGCTCACGGGGGAATTCAACCAGTTCCACATTTTTGATGTCAGAAGACGACTTTAGCTCTGTGAAGTCCGAGGGTGTGGTGTCCTACTGCGCCGGGAACAAGCAGCGGGTTCTAATAGGCGCCCTTAGCGGTCAGAAGAGGGACAGCGGGTTATAATAAGCGCCCTCTGGTGGTCAGAAGAGGGGCTGCGGTTTATATTAAGCGCCCCCTAGCGGTCAGAAGAGGGACAGCGGGTTCTATCAAGCCATAGAGACGACCTGTGAAGTGACGTGTTCCTCAGTCCAGACTTGACCGCAACAGCACGGTCATAAACCCAACATGTGTCCACAGATACCCAGTACACCCCCTTCCCGACCGCACCCCCCCTCATGCAGAACGTGTCCGTCCCCCGTCCCTCTGTCTGTCCCTCCCCGTCCCTCTTTCTGTCTCTCTCCCCCCGTCACCCTGGGCTCGGCCCTTCTCACTGTGATACCGCGCGGTTTCTTCCTTCCTGTCCGTTCAGCCGCGTTGCCGTAGCGCCGGCGCGGCAAAGCTCCGTGCGTCGCGGCGCGCCAGTGCGGTGGAGGGAGTGGGCTCTAGTGTTTACGGTCGGGGGGTCGGACGGTGCTGGGGGGGATGGGGGGCGAGGAGGACATGAATGTTTATGTGACGTTAGGGATTTTTTTGAAAACATTTGGTGTGAATAATTTGTACACTGTAGAATAATTAATAAAAAAAATGAAGGCATTACTTTTTTTTGTCCTGTTTGTTGTGTTGTTTAATTGGACTGTAGTCCTGGGTTCAAGTCCCGCTGACTGAACAGCTCCCAGCTGATGGAGCTGTTCAAGAGCTGCGAGACGGACTCGCTCATCAACTTCTTCTCCAAAACAGGTGACCATCCAACTCTCTCTGTTCATTCCCGACCCCTCTCCTCACCCTAGGACCAGGTCACACCATTTTAAAGATTTGTGTTTCGACACCGTAGTAACTCTTCTGTGTTCCTCAGCTTATTTGAACCTCAATTTGAGTTTGAATATGTCGGTTAGAAATGTCAGTTGGAAAATACCAGTTATTAAAATGTATGCGTTTGCTTCGTTTACAGCCTTAATACCTTCATAGTAATGAACGGATGACGGATATATATTCCACTACGCCAACAATTGGATTAGAAGTTAATCAGTCATCGAGACGTCATAACCGAACCAGTTGAGACGTTCATTTGTTGTTTGTGCATAATAATAATAATAATAATAATAATAATAAATGAAATTTATATAGCGCTTAATATGGTAAGACACTTTTCATAAGAAAAGATGATTGAGCAATCACAAGACTAAGGCCCACAATCCAATATTTACAGTCGGTCAACGCATGCCTCCCGGTGGACAAAACGAGAACTGCACGCAGTATATATTTTGTGTGGCCAGGAACGCAATACATGTCAGAGGGTGTAATAAAAGAGATAGAAGTCTGGCAGCAACAAGTACGGGGAGACCATCTACTCATTTACACTGATGGGTCAAAGGAGCATGAGAGTGGTAAAGTAGCAGTGGGTATTAGCATTCCTGAAATCTGGTACAGAATAGGGTATAGAATCTCAGATCATATGTCAGTATTCACAGCAGAGATGGTGGCAGTCTTATGGGCCTTACGATGGGTGCAGGATAATAAACTGGGGTATTCAATAATATGTAGTGATTCAGCTGCAGCTTTCATTCAATAAAAGAAGGAAAATCCAAGTCCAGACCGGATTTAATTGTGGAAATACTACAGTCTGTGTTCAGAGTTTACAAGGCGGGGAGGGAGGTGGGGTTTCTCTGGGTGCCGGCTCATGTGGGTGTGAAAGGGAACGAGGAGGCGGATGAGGAGGCAAAGAAGGCGGTGAAGGAGGAAAGTGCAAATTCATTTGCAATATGGGGCACCCGAGTACATGGAAAAAATAAACAGGGCTCTAAAAGAAAGGTGGCAAAATTCTTGGGAGAAGGAAAGGAAGGGAAGGGCGTACTTTACAATACAGGGAAATGTAAATAAAGATAGGTGCACTTTAAGGTGCATAAGAAAAGATGATGTAGCAATCACAAGACTGAGGCTTGGACACTGTGGGCTGAGGAGTGGGCTGGCTCTGATTGGCAAACACCCAGATGGCAGGTGTGAGTGTGGAGAAAGAGAGACTTGTAAAACGTACTTCTCCAGTGGGGGCGCTATTCCAGGCAAAGGAGGACTCTGTACCGGAGGCTTGGATCAGCCGGGGAATCATTTTTTAATTTGCGCACCGTTTTAAATCTGGATTCAGTGGATAAAACAAAGGAATTGATGGACTACATATTACAGGTGACGATACAACAGCGACACTACTTCTTTTTGGACTTTATTAATGCAACAAAGTAATACATTTAAAAATATTCCCACAATCCAATATTTACAGTCGGTCAACGCCTGCCTCCCAGTGGAGCAACACAGCAGCACCACATCGTTGTATTTTATATCATCAGACATGATGCATCACCAGCGCTTCGTTTATAACAATCGTGTCGTCCGCTGTTGTTGTAAAGCCGTGTCCGTCTGTCCGTATTACCCAGTGTGCCTTGCTCTACACCACCGCCGGGGGCCAGAGGCGTCTGCGCGTCCACAACCTCAGTCTGAACTGCAGCTCCCAGCTGATGGAGCTGTTCAAGAGCTGCGAGACGGACTCGCTCATCAACTTCTTCTCCAAAACAGGTGACCATCCAACTCTCTCTGTTCATTCCCGACCCCTCTCCTCACCCTAGGACCAGGTCACACCATTTTAAAGATTAGTGTTTCGACACCGCAGTAACTCTTCTGTGTTCCTCAGCTTATTTGAACCTCAATTTGGGTTTGAATATGTCGGTTAGAAATGTCACTTGGAAAATACCAGTTATTAAAATGCTGCATAGCTGCGTCAAGTTTGCCTAAATAAAAGAAGAAGAGAGCCAGGAGATTACATACGAGGTGAACTTCGGTTAAGAATCTAAAAAAAGAGAGAACTACATATTACAGGTGACGATACAACAGCGACACTACTTATTTTTGGACTTATTAATGCAACAAAGTAATACATTTAAAAATATTCCCACAATCCAATATTTACAGTCGGTCAACGCCTGCCCTCTGATGGACAAAACGAGAACTGCACGCAGTATATATTTTGTGTGGCCAGGAACGCAAATACATACGAGGTGAACTTCAGTTGAGATCATTGAATAGAAAACTGTGTTGAAACACATAATATGTATATATAAAACGATTATAGCAACGTTAGACTTGTCTGCAAACAAAAAATATAAGCTCCAACTCAATACTTGCGTTTAAAGTTGCTTGTCGGACTGTAAACAATGACACGCCGACGGATGAGGAATTCAAGCCCCGGATATCTGGCTCCACCGGTGCCCCGGATATATCGTCCCCATAGGTAGCTCTCTGGTGGAATCTGTTGTAGCGGACGTAATTCAGTGATCTGCACAAACGATAATACTCTTATCTCGCTGAAATCTTGAAGGATTTACAAACGGTTTGGTTTCTTACAAAATTTAGCTTTTTCTGAGTTTTAGTAGAACATATATTGATTTAACATAAATAACATGAATACCTTCTGCATGTGTGTATTTATTGCACCTATCTGTTCTGTTTAATGTTCATTTCATATGAAAACACATGGTTATATATAATTACATAAATACATCTCTGTACAGGATGGGGATTTCAACATGCAGCCTTTCTTGATGTATATTTGTAAACATCAAGGGAAATCTTGTACCTATTTTAGAACATTATTCTATTTTTCTTACAACTGAAACGACATGATGTCATTGTCGAGGAACGACTCTGAGCTGAGGTTCACTTGCAGTTCACTTGGTTCTACTCAGTTCGGCTCAAGCTGGTCGAGGTTATGCACTGATTCAACATATCTGTTCTATTTTATATTTGACTTATGTGCTTAATTACTTATGAAGTTTTTTAAACATGTTTACATCTCATCTTATAATTATCCCATTTCATTTGTATCTCTATCATTATCATTATCCTCAAACGCTCCTTGCGTATTCATTGAGCGTATCAAGGAATGCTGATCTTTCCATTTTAAGTGGTATACTGGTAAAATGTGTACAGCTCATTTTTTAGATTCATGTTTTTTTCTCCATAGTTCCTGTATTGTTAGAGAAATTGCTTACCAAACGCATCTCAGCAAAATTTCCCCCGGGGACAGATAAAGGGTTGTGATTGGTTGACCGGTTGACTGATTGATGTGTCTGCCGCCCAATCAGACGCTGTTCCACCCGGTGAAGGGCGTGTACGAGCAGCTGTCCAAGGACTGTGTAGCTCAGGGCTGCAGCGTGGACCTCTTCCTGTTCCCCAGCCAGTACCTGGACATCGCCACCAGGGGGATGTGCCCGCGCACACCGGGGCGCCGTCTACAAGCAACTTCCAGGTGTGTGTGTGTGTGTGGGTTGGTGGGTGGGTGGGTCGGTTGTGTGTGCGTGTGTGTGTTTGTGTGTGTGTGTGTGTGTGTGTGTGTGTGTCTGTGTTTGTGTGTGTGTGGGGGTGTGAGTGTTATATTGCTTGTGTGTTTGTTGATGGGTTGAGTGTGTGTGTGTGTGTGTGTGTGTGTGTGTGTGTGTGTGTCTGTGTGTGTGTGTGTGTGTGTGTGTGTGTCTGTGCGTTTAGAACACATTACAATCTATTCAAACATGGATGTTTTTGTGGCCCGAAATGGGAAAACAATCTATTAATGAAACTGTGGATACTTTCTAGTTAGGCTATTGTCTCTGGCTACAGGCCAGGCATGTGCACTTGAAGCAGACTTTAGATCAGATGTAAAAAAAACAACGCTTAGCTTTGCTTTATTATTATATTTACTCAGTAGTTGGCCTCAATTGATAAAGAAAGAGTAGCAATTAATTAGGATTCAAAAGACTGTTTATCACAGTCGTCAACAGTTTATGAAAAAGAATCCAAACAAAATTGAATTCCATGAAAATTCAACAAGCATGTGCGTGTATCAGTGAAACGGTACACGCACGCACCTCCTCTAACCGCAGCCTGAACGCTAATTTGGGTTCCTAGGTGGAGACCGACGGGGGAACACGAAGGATGTGGAGAAGCCCATCGGGTTTGACGCCATCATGCGCGTCTGCACCAGCTCAGGTATGCAAAAACCTGTAAACCTGAAAAAATATGGGAATTATATTAAAGGTGATGTCAAGGATTTTTCAACCTGGATACTTTTAACAATCATTTTAGATAAAATGCCCTAATGCGAACAATAACTGTGAAAATGGTAGTGAAAGGTTCGTTGTTTTTTTTTAGGCAGGGTTTCTCTTGAGCAGTGTGAGTTTCAACTAAAAATAAAAAGCATCCAAGGTCAAACCACATCCTGAAGTATAGCTTACCCCTAGGGCGTTAAGCAGACACTTTTATCCAAAGCAACCTACATCCATTTACACACACATCCACGTCGGTGCCTACCATGCAAGGCTCGCTCAGGGGCACCGCGACACCGAGCTATGAGGAGCCGGGGGGTCGAACTAGCAACCTCCCGTTTAACAGTCAACCCGCAGTAACTCAACCTCTGTCGCCGTCCCGCCAGGCTTCCGGGCGACGGACTTCTTCGGCGGCGTGTACATGAACAACACGACGGACGTGGAGCTGGCGGCGATGGACTGTGACCACGCCATCACCGTGGAGCTGAAGCACGACGACACGCTCAGCGAGGAGACGGGCGCCTTCATGCAGGTACGCGCGTCACGGGGGACCGCACGCACAACGCACATGCAGCGCACGCACAACGCGCGCACAACGCACGCTCAGCAAACGCTCGATGAATGGGAAATATAATCTACAGGTCTGTTTTGTTACAGGAATGTATCAAAACACAATAATAATCCGCCCAGCAAATGTTTGCTAGCCACGGGTTAGTTATTATCTTTTAAACCATTTGGTGGATAATCTGATGAATGCCATTTCGTGGGAGTTTCGATCAAAAGTGTCTCACAACACCTTATCAAACATTGTCAGCGTAAAACAGCCCCGGTGGGAATCAAACCTCCAACCCTGGCGATGTTAATGCCTTGCTCTATTCGTTGTATTTTATATCATCAGACACGATGCATCACCAGTGCTTCGTTTATAACAATCGTGTCCTCCGCTGTTGTTGTAAAGCCATGTCCGTCTGTCCGTGTTACCCAGGGTGCCTTGCTCTACACCACGGTCGGGGGCCAGAGGCGTCTGCGCGTCCACAACCTCAGTCTGAACTGCAGCTCCCAGCTGATGGAGCTGTTCAAGAGCTGCGAGACGGACTCGCTCATCAACTTCTTCTCCAAAACAGGTGACCATCCAACTCTCTCTGTTCATTCCCGACCCCTCTCCTCACCCTAGGACCAGGTCACACCATTTTAAAGATTTGTGTTTCGACACCGCAGTAACTCTTCTGTGTTCCTCAGCTTATTTGAACCTCAATTTGGGTTTGAATATGGCGTTAAAATGCTAATCAAATCAAATGTATCTATTAAGCACCTTTAATTAATTTAATTTAATGTTTTATTTATGTTTCTGTTGTGCCTGTCTACACTTCAAACTCGTGCAGATTGCAGAACATATGCAACAGCGCCCCCTGGGGTCGCAGAATTCGGAGCTGATCGCCTACGGTGGACCTGGGGTGAGTGCCTCTCACCTGACCCCCCCCTAGATAGGTTAGATTGCACTCACCAAGTTCAGCACAGAACGTACATAGGTTACGGGTAATAACGAGCTAAAGTTTAAAATATAATTTACAATTCACATTGATTATTGTAATGTATTCTGATTCCAGGGAGAGCAATTCTCCCACACAGTCATTCCCACTCACCCATTCAGAATGACTGTTTGTGCAAATTAATTATTGTGAATTAAGTCATTCACACATGGGTTCGATTCCGGCCTAGGGCTAGGCCGGAATCGAACCTATGTCTCCAGAACCGATAGGTAACAGCTCTACCACCTGCGCCACATAGGCACCAGCTAGTGAATGGTGTGAGGTTATAATTGACTTTCCAGTTCACTTGATTATTGTAAAATATTTTGAGTCCAGGGAGAGCAATTTTGGTGTGAGTTGAACCCATGAGGAGCACGTGTCTCAAGAACCCCAGGTCTGCAGTGCTTATGAAGGTCAGTACACTCCACTAGACACATACATCCTGCATTTGAAAGCACAGGATGTTGTCGATTCTAACTTCTGAGATTCACAGACTGTGTGTCTTGGTGGCGCAATGGAGAAAGACGCTGTTGAAAAGTTCAACCTCATCTGAGATCTGGCGACCTGGGTTCAAGTCCTGGGTATGTCTATAAAATATTTGTTTTTTTTCACACTTTTCCATAACAAGAGGTGCCTCGGCAGGTGAGCTGTTTCCTATCTGTTCTGGGGACATGGGTTTGTTTCCTGCCATGGGCAGTTCGTGGGAACAACTGTCTAGTGAAGGGATCCATTCACTCACACATTCATTTCGAATGACTGTCTGGGAGAATGGATGACTGGGAATGAGTGCACTCACTCCCAGCCATCCATTCTCCCAGACAGTCATTCCCAAACACCCATTCATTCCGAATCACTGTTTGTGCTAATTGATTATTGTGAATTAAGTCATTCACATCAATCAATTCGCACTCATCCATTCACCATACATTCATTCCCACAAAACCTGCCGTGGCAGGATTCAAACCCATGTCTCCAGAACAGATAGGTAACAGCTCTATCACCTGCGCCACAGAGACACCAGCTAGGATTTGGTGAGAGGTTATAATTGACTTTACAATTCACGAGACATCGGTTCCAAATAGCCAGTATGTTTGAAGAGTGTTGTTGGTGGGACTTGAACCCGGGTCTGCAGTCCATACAAAGGTCTCACCTTATTAACGTCAAGACGCTCCACTTGACCACAGACAGGCTAGCCAGAATGTGGTCGAAGTCATATTTGTCACTGGTTTTTTTTCAATGACGACCACTAAAAAACAGTGTTACCCCTTATGTTTTGTTTGATGGCAGGCGATGAAAAACCACACTGCTACCCCTTGTTTAATTTGACAACCGATTAAAAAACGTGTTACCCCCTTTTGTTTTTTTATGGCAACAAATGAAAAACGACGATGTTACCCATTATGTTTTTAAGAAAACACCAGTGTTGTCCCTTAAGTTTGAATTGATAGAAAACGACAGTGTTACCCCCAAGTTTTATTATGAAGAATACAGTGTTACGCCTTATGTTTTTTTCACGACGACCAATAAAAAACAAGTGTTACCCCTTGTGTTTCCTTTGAGAACTAACGACAGTCTTACCCCTTTATTTAATAATTGATCCAAAGCGACAGCGTTACCCCCTTATGTATGATTTTTTCATGACGACCGATAAACAACAGTGTTACCCCTTATGTTTTTAAGATTAAAAAAAAACACCAGTGTTGTCTTAAGTTTGAATTAATAGAAAATGACAGAGTTAGCCCTTTAGTTTTTTTTCATGACGCCCGATAAAAAAGAAGACAGTGTTACCCCTTTATGTATTTAAGCAAACAAAACACCACTCTTGCCCCATCATTGGTTCGACCCGTGGTCAAATCCATCAGACTTATCCGTTTCACCGGTTCGTCAGGGCCCATGAGATTGGTCTCGATAATGTTGTGTCCTTTCCTCTGTTTCTACGGTTGTTGAATTCGGCATTACATCAGCTTTACATCTGAATAGTAATATGAGAAAAGAAGGTCAGGTTATGCAAAGGACTACAATGACGAGCATCAAAACAGACTACAGAGGCAAAAGTACAAGAAAGCAAGACATTGGCGATCACAACTAACTAAAAAACACTAACCCTTTTTTTTTTTTTCAAATATGAATATATACCTCAACCCCAATATTAACAAAATATGTATAATTCCTACAATCATTTCTCTTTATTTATACAGGCCCGGCAGAAGGTTCCCACACTTCATGGAGGAGGCCAAAGAAATGGCGGCTGAGCTACTTCCACCAGTCTTCAGACTGAAGCGAAAAAGAGAAGTGAATGACGTTTCCAGTGACAGAATACAAATAATATATTGTATAGGCTGAATATTGATTTGACTGTTTGATTCTTTTGACAGTGAGTTGGAGCTGATGGCAGTTAGCATGAAGAAGCTATATTTTTTGGCTTCTGTAGATTATTTGTTAAATAAATTGTGAGGAAACTTTGGTGTGGTCATTCTTCAATGTATATTTATATCAAATTATGATGATATACTTTACAAAAAAAATTAATTTGATTCAATTAGACATATTAAAAAAAATTACTTCATTCTAATTACTTAATTCTAATGGTCAATTACTCAATGAGTAAAGTGTATAATACACAATTCCATTAAATAATTGTCTACACACTAAATTAGTTTATTCGTCTATATAACGTTAACAAAATTAAGCTATAAAAAAGCTTACTGACATGTCATAATATTGTTTTATTCTAATTTTTTGGTCTAATAAGTTTAAGAACGCAAAGAAAAAATCCTGAGATATTTGTCTAAATAACGTTAAACATTTTTTAAGCTCTAAAAATGGTTACAAACGTGTCGAAATATTTTTTTATTTCTATGTTTTGTTAATTCAAGCGATAAATAAGTTTATTTGTCTATAGAAAAAATAATCAGAGCTAACTTGCGTCCAGCCACAGTGCTTCTGTCCCGCCTGGGTGTTCCGTCATGCCAGGGTGTTCTCCGGGGCTGCAGTTGGATACTTTTGGATTTCTGTGGAAAGGAAGGCGAAATCATAGGAGTTGAACTTCGGTTGAGATCTTTGAACAGAAAACTATTAAAAAAAAATGTGCATAGATAAAACGAGTATAGCAACGTTAGACTTGCCTGCAAATATATATATGTGCTGCAACTCAATACTTGCGTTTAAAGTTGCTCGTCGGACTGTAAACAATTACAGGCCGACGGATGAGGAATTCAAGCCCCGGATATCCAGCACTACCGGTGCCCCGGATATATCGTCCCCATAGGTAGGTCGTTGTCATAGCATACGTTTCGAGATTGGTGTTCCATGAAATACTATTTATGCAATTAAATGAACCAAACAGTTAAGATTAAGTTAAGATTTTGACTTCGTTAATGGAATAATGTTACAACTTAAAAGACATTCCCACACACGCTTTGTTTCACAGTCAGTCAACGCCTGCCCTCTGATGGACAAAACGAGAACTGCGGGCAGTATATTTTTTGTTGCCAGATTACATACGAGGAGAGCTTCGGTTAAGCTCTAAAAACATATAACTACACATTAAAGCCGAAAATACAACAGAAACGCCGCTGTTTTTAAAGTATTGATTTTATTCATATAATAAAGTTATAAATTAAAAACATTCCCGAACGCCGATAATCACAGTCAGTCAACCCCTGCCGTCTGGTGGACAAAAAATGAACTGCACGCAGTATATATATATTTTTTATGGCCAGGAACGCAAATAGATTCGAGGTGAATTTCGGCTGGGCTCTATTAGCAGAAAACTGTATTCAAACGCATATGTATAAATAAAACTAGTATAGCAACGTTACACATATACTGCAACGTTATGCAGTATATTTTTGGTGGCGAGGAAGGCGATTTCATACGAGTTGAACTTCGGTTAAGATCTAAACACAACTGTATCTATTACTAGATTTTTGGGCTCATCTGCAACTAAAGATATAAGCTCTAAATCCAAATTTGCATTCAAGTTGCTAATCCGAGATTGCTATTCAGCAATTTTACAGGCTGAAATAAAACAGCAACACCACTATTGGTATGATTTTGAGTTTATTCATAGAATAAAGTTACAAATTAAAAATATTCCCACGCACACACAGTTCAGGTTTAGGTGACCCTCCAACCTCCGTTGTCAGGTCGGAGGTCACTTGCTGGTGGGCTTGTATGGGTCGGACCAGACCTTGACCCATACAAGCCCACGGGTCAGGGTCCCGTGGGCTTCTGTAGATTATTTGTTAAATAAATTGTGAGGAAACTTTGGTGTGGTTATTCTTCAATGTATATTTATTCCACCAGTCTTCAGACTGAAGCGAAACAGAGAAGTGAATGACGTTTCCATTGACAGAATACAAATAATATATTGTATAGGCTTAATATTGATTTGACTGTTTGATTCTTTTGACAGTGAGTTGAAGCTGATGGCAGTCAGCATGAAGAAGCTATATCTTTTGGCTTCTGTAGATTATTTGTTTAATAAATTGTGAGGAAACTTTGGTGTGGTTATTCTTCAATGTATATTTATATCAAATTATGATGGTATGGTATACTTTACAAAAAAATAAATTTGATTCAATTAGACATATTAAAACAATTACTTAATTCTAATGACTTAATTCTAATGGTCAATTACTTAATGAGTAAAGTGTTTAATACACAATTCTATTAAATAATTGTCTACACCCAAAATCAGTTTTTTCGTCCATATAACGTTAATAAAATTAAGCTATAAAAAAAGCTTACTGACATGTCATAATATTGCTTTATTCTAATGTTTTGGTCTGATAAGTTTAAGGACGCAAAGAAAAAATCCTGAGGTATTTGTCTAAATAACGTTAAACCTTTATTAAGCTCTAAAAGTGGTTACTAACGTGTCGAAATATTTTTTTATTTCTATGTTTTGTTAATTCAAGCGATAAATACGTTTACCGGTATTCGTCTTCCGTCCAGCCACAGTACTTGTGTCCTGCCTGGGTGTTCTGTCATGGCAGGGTGTTGTTCTCCGGGGCTGCAGTTGGATACTATTGGATTTCTGTGGCAAGGAAGGAGAAATCATAGGAGTTGAACTTCGGTTGAGATCTTTGAACAGAAAACTATTAAAAAAAATATATGCATAGATAAAACGAGTATAGCAACTTGCCTATACTTTACTTGCCTGCAAATAAAAAGATATGCTGCAACTCAATACTTGCGTTTAAAGTTGCTCGTCGGACTGTAAACAATTACACGCCGACGGATGAGGAATTCTAGCCCCTGATATCCGGCACTACCGGTACCCCGGATATATCGGCCCCATAGGTAGGTCGTTGTCATAGCATACGTTTCGAGATTGGTGTTCCATGAAATACTATTTATGAAATTAAATGAACCAAACAGCAAGTTAAGATTTTGACTTCGTTAATGGCATAATGTTACAACTTAAAAGAGATTCTCACACACGCTATTTTTCACAGTCAGTCAACGCCTGCCCTCTGATGGACAAAACGAGAACTGCGGGCAGTATATTTTTTGTGGCCAGATTACATACGAGGAGAACTTCGGTTAAGCTCTAAAAACATATAACTACACATTAAAGCCGAAAATACAACAGCAACGCCGCTGTTTTTAAAGTATTGATTTTATTCATATAATAAAGTTATAAATTAAAAACATTCCCGAACGCCAATAATCACAGTCAGTCAACCCCTGCCGTCTGGTGGACAAAACATGAACTGCACGCAGTATATATATATTTTTTGTGGCCAGGAACGCAAATAGATTCGAGGTGAATTTCGGCTGGGCTCTATTGGCAGAAAACTGTATTCAAACGCATATGTATAAATAAAACTAGTATAGTGTAGTGCCGGAGGAAAAGGAGGACGTAGGCAACTTAATTATAACTGTTTATTCCAATAAAGCAGAACAGAACAATCAGTCACAGTCATGGACATAATAAAGGATCACAGTGCATGATGGTACGTACTCTAGTGCAACACTCTAAAGCGTCCCCCTAGCCCCGTAACTCCTAACCAGTTCCCTCCCACTCGATCCGTAAGATGGGAACACGAACCTATAATGTAGTCACTATCATGGTCACTACAATAGCAACGTTACACATATACTGCAACGTTATGCAGTATATTTTTGGTGGCGAGGAAGGCGATTTCATACGAGTTGAACTTCGGTCAAGATCTATAAACACAACTGTATCTATTACTAGATTTTTGGGCTCATCTTCAAATAAAGATATAAACTCTAAATCCAAATTTGCATTCAAGTTGCTTATCCGAGATTGCTGTTCAGCAATTTTACAGGCTGAAATAAAACAGCAACACCACTATTGGTATGATTTTGAGTTTATTCATAGAATAAAGTTACAAATGAAAAATATTCCCAAGCACACACAGTTCAGGTCAGGTGACCCTCCATCCTCCGTTGTCAGGTCGGAGGTCACTTGCTGGTGGGCTTGTATGGGTCGGACAAGACCTTGACCCATACAGCGCCACAGGGAAACAACAAAGACAAACGGTAAACGGACTGCATTTATACCGCGCCTTTCTAACTAGTGGCCACTCAGTGCTTTACAATATAGCCTAACATTCACCCATTCACACAGCGATGGCAGAGTCAACCACGCAGGGCGACAGCCAGCTCCTCAGGAGCAGTCAGGGTGAGGCGTCTCGCCCAGGGACACCTCCACACTCCTGAGCCACATACCGCCCGAGAGATGAGATTAGAACCAACTCACGCAGCAGTGCAGAACGTTGCCGGTTCAATTTGCACGATTGACCACTGGGTGCTCTTAACCCAAAGCCATTTCAGCCTAGATATATGATGGATAGATCAGTCACACACAACACTAAGGGGGACGGTGCTGAAATGGGCCTCTAGATAAGAAGGTCAGGTTATGCAAAGGACTACAATGACGAGCATCAAATCAGACTACAGAGGCAAAAGTACAAGAAAGCAAGACATCGGCGATCACAACTGACTCAAAAACACACCCTCTCAGCACTATAACAACGCGTGTGAATGTTGTCACCAATTACATTTTTCCATCCCAGTATGCTTGGTACATTGCCAAGGAGGCACCGTTTAACCTCACTATTGTAAGTAGGCATTACATTAATTGAAAAAAGAGCTGACGATTGAAAAGATACGTCTAAAATAAGAATTGGATTTTTGAAGGTTACAATATCGAAAAATTAATACTTGTATACATATTTTATCATTGTCAATTCTTGGAATATCCCCTCACTTTAGAAAGACATGCCTGTCCTCAGAAAATGGTGGTGCACAGTACTGCTTGAGAACTTCCATCTGGATGGGTATATTTTTGTTTATTTCAAATATGAATATATACCTCAACCCCAATATTAACAAAATATGTATAATTCCTACAATCATTTCTCTTTATTTATACAGGCACGGCAGAAGGTTCCCACACTTCATGGAGGAGGCCAAAGAAATGGCGGCTGAGCTACTTCCACCAGTCTTCAGACTGAAGCGAAAAAGAGAAGTGAATGACGTTTCCAGTGACAGAATACAAATAATATATTGTATAGGCTTAATATTGATTTGACTGTTTAATTCTTTTGACAGTGAGTTGAAGCTGATGGCAGTCAGCTTGAAGAAGCTATATATTTTGGCTTCTGTAGATTATTTGTTTAATAAATTGTGAGGAAACTTTGGTGTGGTTATTCTTCAATGTATATTTATATCAAATTATGATGGTATACTTTACAAAAAAATAAATTTGATTCAATTAGACATATTAAAACAATTACTTAATTCTAATTACTTAATTCTAATGGTCAATTACTTAATGAGTAAAGTGTATAATACACAATTCCATTAAATAATTGTCTACACCCTAAATCAGTTTTTTCGTCTATATAACGTTAATAAAATTAAGTTATAAAAAAAGCTTACTGACATGTCATAATATTGTTTTATCTAATGTTTTGGCCTAATAAGTTTAAGAACGCAAAGAAAAAATCCTGAGGTATTTGTCTAAATAACGTTAAACCTTTATTAAGCTCTAAAAGTGGTTACTAACGTGTCGAAATATTTTTTTATTTCTATGTTTTGTTAATTAAATCGATAAATACGTTTATTTGTCTATAGAAAAAATAATCGGAGGTAACTGGCGTCCAGCCAGTGTGTTCTGTCATGGAAGGGTGTTGTTCTCCGGGGCAGCAGTTGGATACTATTGGATTTCTGTGGCAAGGAAGGCGAAATCATAGGAGTTGAACTTCGGTTGAGATCTTTGAACAGAAAACTATTCAAAAAAAAATATGCATAGATAAAACGAGTATAGCAACGTTAGACTTGCCTGCAAATAAAAATATATGCTGCAACTCGATACTTGCGTTTAAAGTTGCTCGTCGGACTGTAAACAATTACACGTCGACGGATGAGTAATTCTAGCCCCTGATATCCGGCACTACCGGTGCCCCGGATATATCGTCCCCATAGGTAGGTCGTTGTCATAGCATACGTTTCAAGATTGGTGTTCCATGAAATACTATTTATGCAATTAAATAAACCAAACAGCAAGTTAAGATTTTGACCCCGTTAATGGAATAATGTTACAACTTAAAAGACATTCCCACACACGCTATGTTTCACAGTCGGTCAACGCCTGCCCTCTGATGGACAAAACGAGAACTGCGGGCAGTATATTTTTTTGTGGCCAAATTGCATACGAGGAGAACTTCGGTTAAGCTCTAAAAACATATAACTACACATTAAAGCCGAAAATAAAACAGCAACGCCGCTGTTTTTAAAGTATTGATTTTATTCATATAGCCTAATAAAGTTATAAATTAAAAACATTCCCGAACGCCAATAATCAGTCTGTCAACCCCTGCCGTCTGGTGGACAAAACATGAACTGCACGCAGTATATATATATTTTTTGTGGCCAGGAACGCAAATAGATTCGAGGTGAATTTCGGCTGGGCTCTATTGGCAGAAAACTGTATTCAAACGCATATGTATAAATAAAACTAGTATAGTGTGGTGCCGGAGGAAAAGGAGGACGAAGGCAACTTAATTATAACTGTTTATTCCAATAAAGCAGAACAGAACAATCAGTCACAGTGCATGGTACGTACTCTAGTGCAACACTCTAAAGCGTCCCCCTAGCCCCGTGACTCCTAACCAGTTCCCTCCCACTCGATCCGTAAGAGGGGAACACGAACATATAATGTAGTCACTATCATGGTCACTACAATAGCAACGTTACACATATACTGCAACGTTATGCAGTATATTTTTGGTGGCGAGGAAGGCGATTTCATACGAGTTGAACTTCGGTCAAGATCTATGAACACAACTGTATCTATTACTAGATTTTTGGGCTCATCTTCAAATAAAGATATCAACTCTAAATCCAAATTTGCATTGAAATTGCTAATCCGAGATTGCTGTTCAGCAATTTTACAGGCTGAAATAAAACAGCAACACCACTATTGGTATGATTTTGAGTTTATTCATAGAATAAAGTTACAAATTAAAAATATTCCCACGCACAAACAGTTCAGGTTTAGGTGACCCTCCATCCTCCGTTGTCAGGTCGGAGGTCACTTGCTGGTGGGCTTGTATGGGTCGGACCAGACCTTGACCCATACAAGCCCACGGGTCAAGGTCCCGTGGGCTTCTGTAGATTATTTGTTAAATAAATTGTGAGGAAACTTTGGTGTGGTTATTCTTCAATGTATATTTATTCCACCAGTCTTCAGACTGAAGCGAAACAGAGAAGTGAATGACGTTTCCATTGACAGAATACAAATAATATATTGTATAGGCTTAATATTGATTTGACTGTTTGATTCTTTTGACAGTGAGTTGAAGCTGATGGCAGTCAGCATGAAGAAGCTATATCTTTTGGCTTCTGTAGATTATTTGTTTAATAAATTGTGAGGAAACTTTGGTGTGGTTATTCTTCAATGTATATTTATATCAAATTATGATGGTATACTTTACAAAAAAATAAATTTGATTCAATTAGACATATTAAAACAATTACTTAATTCTAATGACTTAATTCTAATGGTCAATTACTTAATGAGCAAAGTGTATAATACACAATTCCATTAAAAAATTGTCTACACCCTAAATCAGTTTTTTCGTCTATATAACGTTAATAAAATTAAGTTATAAAAAAAGCTTACTGACATGTCATAATATTGTTTTATTCTAATGTTTTGGTCTAATAAGTTTAAGAACGCAAAGAAAAAAATCCTGAGGTATTTGTCTAAATAACGTTAAACCTTTATTAAGCTCTAAAAGTGGTTACTAACGTGTCGAAATATTTTTTTATTTCTATGTTTTGTTAATTCAAGCGATAAATACGTTTACCGGTATTTGTCTTCCGTCCAGCCACAGTACTTCTGTCCTGCCTGGGTGTTCTGTCATGGCAGGGTGTTGTTCTCCGGGGCTGCAGTTGGATACTATTGGATTTCTGTGGCAAGGAAGGCGAAATCATAGGAGTTGAACTTCGGTTGAGATCTTTGAACAGAAAACTATTAAAAAAAATATATGCATAGATAAAACGAGTATAGCAACTTGACTATACTTGACTTGCCTGCAAATAAAAAGATATGCTGCAACTCAATACTTGCGTTTAAAGTTGCTCGTCGGACTGTAAACAATTACACGCCGACGGATGAGGAATTCTAGCCCCTGATATCCGGCACTACCGGTGCCCCGGATATATCGTCCCCATAGGTAGGTCGTTGTCATAGCATACGTTTCGAGATTGGTGTTCCATGAAATACTATTTATGAAATTAAATAAACCAAACAGCAAGTTAAGATTTTGACTTCGTTAATGGAATAATGTTACAACTTAAAAGACATTCTCACACACTCTATGTTTCACAGTCAGTCGACGCCTGCCCTCTGATGGACAAAACGAAAACTGCGGGCAGTATATTTTTTGTGGCCAGATTACATACGAGGAGAACTTCGGTTAAACTCTAAAAACATATAACTACACATTAAAGCCAAAAATACAACAGCAACGCCGCTATTTTTAAAGTATTGATTTTATTCATATAATAAAGTTATAAATTAAAAACATTCCCGAACGCCAATAATCACAGTCAGTCAACCCCTGCCGTCTGGTGGACAAAACATGAACTGCACGCAGTATATATATATTTTTTGTGGCCAGGAACGCAAATAGATTAGAGGTGAATTTCGGCTGGGCTCTATTGGCAGAAAACTGTATTCAAACAAACGCATATGTATAAATAAAACTAGCATAGCAACGTTACACATATACTGCAACGTTATGCAGTATATTTTTGGTGGCGAGGAAGGCGATTTCATACGAGTTGAACTTCGGTTAAGATCTATAAACACAACTGTATCTATTACTAGATTTTTGGGCTCATCTGCAAATAAAGATATAAACTCTAAATCCAAATTTGCATTCAAGTTGCTAATCCGAGATTGGTGTTCAGCAATTTTACAGGCTGAAATAAAACAGCAACACCACTATTGGTATGATTTTGAGTTTATTCATAGAATAAAGTTATATTCCCACACACACACAGTTCAGGTCAGGTGACCCTCCATCCTCAGTTGTCAGGTCGGAGGTCACTTGCTGGTGGGCTTGTATGGGTCGGACCAGACCTTGACCCCTACAGCGCCACAGGGAAACAACAAGGACAAACGGTAAACGGACTGCATTTATATAGCGCCTTTCTAACTAGTGGCCACTCAGTGCTTTACAATATAGGCTGACATTCACCCATTCACACAGCGATGGCAGAGTCAACCACGCAGGCGACAGCCAGCTCCTCAGGAGCAGTCAGGGTGAGGCGTCTCGCCGAGGGACACCTCCACACTCCTGAGCCACATACCGCCCGAGAGATGAGATTAGAACCAACTCACGCAGCAGTGCAGAACGTTGCCGGATCAATTTGCACGATTGACCACTGGGTGCTCTTAGCCCAAAGCCATTTCAGCCTAGATATATGATGGATAGATCAGTCACACACAACACTAAGGGGGATGGTGCTGAACTGGGCCTCTAGATGTACACCAAGTTGTTTTAATAACATGTCAATAACATGTTGTATCTCTCGAGATTGTCTTGATGAATCACTGAAGACCAGAGGCAGGTTATAAATGTGTCCAGAACACAATGCACCAATAGGATTAAAAAATAAATGTAGAATTTAGTAAACTCTCTCTTTGATGATGATCCTATATTATCACGTTTCCTTGACACTTGATGTCAACCCAAAGTCTGCGTCTTCCTGCATGAAGCCTGGTGGTTAACCTCTGCTTACCGACTGGTTGGATGTCAGCCTGGTTAATCCCGTCCCGGTTCACCTTCTGGACCTGCCCTGAACGAAAAAAAAGGGGAAAAGTCAGTTTACAGTCGTCAAACCTATCAGTTTCAAAACCAGAATGTGCATCCACATCAGGACCCTCTTTAATTAATTTATCATCTCTCTCTAAATTGCTTACCATACGCATCTCAGCAAAATTTCGTCAGTGTTAACCCAATTTCGTCACTAACCCAATGACGTCACGTTCCCTGCGACTGGCGTGGAGAAGACCGACAATCTTCCCATCGGCATAACTGAAACTCTGCACGTGCCCCGATTTATGATGGTTTTCACCTCTTTCAATGCTTTTATCCTCCCCTTGGAAACAGTGGTGAAGTGGGTAGAGAGATCGCCATCTCTGTGCCGAGTTCCAAGTGCGGGTGTTGTGACGTATATCATATGCGTCGAGAGCAGCGAAGAGCTGTAGTTCACAAAGCGGCCTCACATAAAACCTAAAATTATAAAACTTCTTCACGAAAATGTTTCTTTGCATGAAAAATTATCATTTAAATCCACAAACAACATATGTGTAATCCAGGGCATATAAAGACTGGGACCAGAAAATAATTATTTTCTCTCCATTGACACCCATTCATATTTTTCGATCTCATAGGTCCCTTGAGCTCTACCGGAAGGGGCGTGACTTCGCCACTCCATTGGAAACCTTCTCATACACACAATGGTAGTAGCAGTTTAATGGTTTTAGAACGTTAAACGGGAAACAAGTGTCCCTTTATTGAGCTTCCGACAGTAAAAAAAAAAGGAAAACTGCAGAACTCGCTGTGCAGCTCTTTGGCGCTCCCTGGTGGCGCCCCCTGCTGGTGGCGCCCCCTGCTGGCGGTCTCAGCGCACTGCCGTCAAGTTTCATGAAAGAACGCGTCAAGGTAACAGTTGGCGTCTCTGAGTTCGAGGCATCGACGGCGTTCAAGCCCACCCCAGCCTACAGCGTGAAAACAGAGGCACAACTGGCCTTTCTAGAAGGGTGGTGTTGTCAGGGCGCCCTGCGGTGATGGGTGCTCCGCTGTGATGGGTGCTGACGGGTTGAGCACGGCCGCATTCCTGTGCTGGCAGAAAGCGTGTCCCGGGGCCCCGGGTCAGGCTGGGACACGCAGGCTCCTCACCACCCACACGCTGCACACAACTCCCTGTGCAGCGGTCCACCAGACCGCCTCCTGCACATCAGTGCGGCTCGCGAAGGGTTCTCCGTTGATTCGTCGCATGAAAAGCAAAGGAAACCGAAAGCAAACAACAAATTAACTCAAAAAATAAAATAACTAAAATAAAAAAGGAGGACATCAACTTCGATTTTGACATCACGTCTCCCAGGTCTACTTTAAAGACCCCCGCCCTCGAGGACCATAAAGGGGGCGTGGTGGGCCGCGCCGTGCCGCTCAGGACGCGCGCCGTTTGCGGCACCTCAGGAAGAGACGGAAACGCGCCGATCAGCGACCTGACGTGGGAGACCCCGACGCACACTACGGAGGACGCGACGCTTCCTGGGATTATTAAGCAGACCCCGGGCTTTCTGTACGGACTTGTAGGTGAGTTCTCAAGACGCGCGCACGTCTGCGGGTGACCCACCCAAAAAGTTTCTAGGAAGTTTTAGTCGGAAGTTCGGTGTCAGGTTGGGGTCGGGTGTCGAAGCCTTGATGACTATTGAGGCAAATTGAGAGTAGTGTTCATTGTGTCCTGTCCAGTGCGCTGTGTCTGTGTGTGTGTCTTGCGGGGATGTTTAGTCCAGCATGCTTTGACCTCTGCAGTATTGCAGTGATGGCTGCAGGCTGCACCAAGGAGAAGAGTTGTCTGTCTGTCTGCTGTCTGTCCGCTGTCTGTCCAGTCATTCAGCCTGTGCTTAGAGACGGTAGATCAGACGTGTGTTGATGTGTGCTGCCCTCCCTCAGGTAGGACTAGGGAGCAGGAAGAAGGAGTATAGGAGCTGGACTTTGCTCTGGGGTGGGTCTTGGTTTGGCTGCCAGGTGCAGCAGGTAGAGGCACGTGGATCAAAACCAGCTATTCAAAGAATGGGATGAGCGGATAATAAGCGAATGACACAAACACATCCACCTTAAATAATGAAAATATGGCAGTATAAATCTTTAAAAAGCAAATTCTCCACAGAGACATGACTGTGTGTGTGTGTGTGTGTGTGTGTGTGTGTGTGTGTGTGTGTGTGTGTGTGTGTGTGTGTGTGCTGGCAGAGGTTCAGGGCTTTTCTTTACCTTTTGATTTGACTGAGAATATTATTATACAAATTCTCACAAGCAGATACAATCTAATATTATTGTTCTGTTGCATGTGAGATTTATTTGAAAAGTTCCTACTATCAGTTTAAGGAGGGAATTTTTGATGGATTCTGCTTTCACTGGGAAGTCAGAGCTCATAAAATGCCTTTCTGAAGAACAGAAGGCACCCACTAAGAAGAGAGAGAGAGAAAGAAAAAGAAAGAAAAAAGCGTGATCATCATTAGTCATCAACATGAGTATAGAGTTAAGGAGAATTAAGGTTCTGAAGAAACGGGGAGGGTGGGGGAGAGAGAGAGAGAGAGAGAGAGAGAGAGAGAGAGAGAGAGAGAGAGAGAGAGAGAGAGAGAGAGAGAGAGAGAGAGAGAGAGAGAGAGAGAGAGAGAGAGAGAGAGAGAGAGAGAGAGAGAGAGAGAGAGAGAGGTTCTGAATGCCCCTCTCTGGCTCCATTGATCCCACCGGCCTGTGGTTCCCGGTCTCCCCTTTGGCCGACGGGCCAGGGAACAGGAGGAGGGGGGATGAGGAAACTCATCATTTAGAGTGAAGACATCCCAAAGCTCCTGATATTAAATGTCTCGATGGCCACACAACCAAGACCTTACATACCTAGTACTATCCCTTACTGTGTGGTTGCCCTCCTCAAACAAAGGTGTAAGTATGCGCTGTAGAATCAGAACTATTTGATGACTCAGTGTGTGTAGAGCCGACGTGTGTGTGCACGTTTATCGCGGGTCAGAAACTAACAGGGGATATTTGTCAGTGAGCCGCTGATCAAACAAAGGGTGTGCGACGCTAAAGGCTAGCAGCTGGAGCCAGGCTAAGTGTCAACGTCTGTCTGCCTGTCTGTAGGGGCCACTGCTGTAGGGGCCACTACTGTAGGGGCCACTACTGTAGGGGCCACTGCTGTAGGGGCCACTATTGTCCTCCCCTGACCGCCCCACTGCTGTAGGGGCCACTACTGTCCTCCCCTGACCGCCCCACAGCTGTAGGGGCCACTACTGTAGGGGCCACTGCTGTAGGCCCCCACTACTGTCCTCCCCTGACCGCCCCACAGCTGTAGGGGCCACTACTGTAGGGGCCACTACTGTAGGGGCCACTGCTGTCCTCCCCTGACCGCCCCACTACTGTAGGGGCCACTACTGTCCTCCCCTGACCGCCCCACTGCTGTAGGGGCCACTACTGTCCTCCCCTGACCGCCCCACAGCTGTAGGGGCCACTACTGTCCCCCCCTGACCGCCCCACTGCTGTAGGGGCCACTACTGTCCTCCCCTGACCGCCCCACTGCTGTAGGGGCCACTACTGTCCTCCCCTGACCGCCCCACAGCTGTAGGGGCCACTACTGTCCTCCCCTGACCGCCCCACTACTGTAGGGGCCACTACTGTCCTCCCCTGACCGCCCCACAGCTGTAGGGGCCACTACTGTCCCCCCCTGACCGCCCCACAGCTGTAGGGGCCACTTCTGTCCTCCCCTGCTCCGTGTGACCCTCCAGTCCTGTGGATTATGTTCTGGTGTTCTTTAATGTTCCTCTCCGGACCGCGTGTTGGTCGTTGAGACGGCCCTCATGAGGTGACCCAGCGCTCAGCTCGCTTTCAGAGTCGTTGAAGTGAAAAGGTCCAGCGTGTGTCCGGGTCAGGGACGAGGATTGAGTCTTGTGGTTCCTGATCTCACGTCGCTCGCTCTCTGCTGAACAGACGCTGTTAGGATCATAATTACATTAATGCATTTAAATAGATCATAGATCATGCATATCATTTTAATTTCATCTTTGAAGTCAATAAGGAGCCAATAAGGAGCTGCGCTGGCCTGCCATCACAATAAAGAAAGCTAAAGTGTGCCGGATCTGTGAGACTCATTCCAGATGGCGCCGCAACACAACGGCGTCCATGTTCACGCCGTCTCCATGACGACGGCCGAGCGGCTTAAGGTGTCCGCCGTGTGTACGCCGTCCCTCAGCCTAACCGCTTCTCTCCGGTCCCTCCGTCCTCCAGCCAGGACCCCCCATGCAGCAGAGCCGCGCTGAGGCCCCCTAGAGCCGCGGCGGCCATGTTGGAGCCGGCGGAGCCCGGGGCCCCGGTCCTGGAGTGGCTGAGCAGCCTCCACCTGGGCCTGTACGGCCCCGCCCTCCTCCGGGGGGGGTACCGGACCCTGGAGGCCTGCCGCCGCCTGACGGACGGAGCCCTGCTGGAGCTGCAGGTGTTCCCCACGGGACACCGCCGCCGCATCCTCCGCAGCCTGGAGGTCCTGGGGGGGGAGGGGGGCGGAGGGGGGAGGGCGCCCGTGCCCTGCAAGCGACACGTTTTCCTGAAGGACAAGAAGAGGGCGGAGACCTGCAGCCAGCCCGCCCCCGGGAACGCCCCCCCGGCCGGGAGGGGGAGGGGGGGGGGAGGGGGGCAGTCACAGTCTGCCTCCGGGGGCGGGGCTTGGGGCCGAGAGCGATGATGAAGACTATGATGAGGAGGATGATGATGATGATGATGATGATGATGGTCCAGGGAGCGGTGTCGCCGTGACGATGCCCCCCGTACCGGCGCCTCGCCACCCCCGCAACATCCTCAGCCACCCCCGCCCCCCTCCCCCGACGACCTCCCCCCCCCCCGACGTCGTCCGCGGCTCCCCTTCTCTCTCCTCCGACGCCGGGGAGATCCTCACCTCGGACTGGGAGGAGGGGGAGGGGGAGGAGCCGTCCAGCCCTGACTCCGCCCCCCGCCCCCCCGCGGAGTCCTGGTCCGCGGTGGAGTTCCAGGGGGACATGGTGGATAACGTCATCTACGAGACGGGGCCCCCCAGCCGGGGCCCCCGCCCCACCCGCTCCTACCGCCTCCGGCACCGGCCCGTCCCCCACATCCCCCCCCGGCCCCCGCTCCCCCCGCTCGACAGGTGAGTCCTCTGCTGCCCCCTCTGGACAGGTGAGTCCTGTTAGTGTCCCTCTGGACAGGTGAGTCCTGTAAGTGTCCCTCTGGACAGGTGAGTCCTGTTAGTGTCCCTCTGGACAGGTGAGTCCTGTTAGTGTCCCTCTAGACAGGTGAGTCCTCTGCTGCCCCCTCTGGACAGGTGAGTCCTGTTAGTGTCCCTCTGGACAGGTGAGTCCTGTTAGTGTCCCTCTAGACAGGTGAGTCCTGTTAGTCCTCTACTGCCCCCTCTGGACAGGTGAGTCCTCTGCTGGACAGGTGAGTCCTGTTGGTCCTCTGCTGCCCCCGATGGACAGGTTTGATCCTTACAGTGTGCGTGTGAATGCTAAAGGCCTGTGATTAGTGTTCAGGGGGCCGGAGTGTCGAGCTAAAGGTTCTGGGTTCGATCCCTGACGTCCGCTGTCTCCTGAACTAGTCTCTCAGTAGCGTTCCTAGAAGACCAATCTGCTCCCTGATTGGACGGCGGGGCTGGTTCTAACTCGTTAAGACACCAGGACAGACCCCCCCCCTCTCAGAACAGACCCCCCTAGTGGTGACTCGGGGTCTGATAGGCAGGAGACATGTCAGGAGGCATCAGAGGGACACGGTGCCAGGAGGGTACAGAGGGGCCCCTCTGGGACCCCCCCTCCCAGGAGGGTACAGAGAGGCCCTCGGGGCCCCCCCCCCCTCCCAGGAGGCTACAGAGGAGCCCTTGGGGTCCCCCCCCGTGGTGAGGGGCCCTTGGGGTGGTTTACTCCTTCTCCTCCTTCTCCTCCGGCTGATCAGACGTTCTGCCCCCCCCCCCCCCCCCCCCTCAGGAGCAGAACACCGCAGACAGGAGTTCCCCAACTCCCAGGCAGAGGAGGAGGAGGAGGAGGAGGAGGAGGAGGAGGTGGTGGGGGCTCGGGGGGGCCTGTGGGAGCGAGCGCCAAGGAGAAAGGTACATGTCGTCGCCTCTGCTTCCTCCTTCGTCTTGATCTCCGCCATGAATATTTAATCTGGTGGTGGCGGCGGCGCTGCTGTTGTTAGCCAGGATGAAAGTGTGTGTGTGTGTGTGTGTGTGTGTGTGTGTGTGTGTGTGTGTGTGTGTGTGTGTGTGTGTGTGTGTGTGTGTGTGTGTGTGTGTGTGTGTGTGTGTGTGTGTGTGTGTGTGTGTGTGTGAGAGAGTTTCAGGTGTGCATCATAAAGGAACACTCGGCTCAGCTGGGTCCTCCTGAGTCTTGTGTTTATTCGTTGCTCTGAGCAGCAAATGTTCTCCTTCCTGTTTAACTTTCAGTCAACGCGGCTGGAGTCCCTATTATATCAACCATTAAAGATCAGCTTTGTTTCACCTAAACACATAGAATACTGTGTGTAATTAAACAGTACCACATGGAAGGAGTCCAGTCCACTACTTAATCGTGGTTGCCGAGTTCAGCCGGGACGCTTGTGGAGTGTTTCCTTGGTTACGTGGTCGGGCTGTCGGGCCTGCTCTCTGGTGGTGGTGTCGCCGTGGCAGTGCCACCCTCCTCTCTCGGTTACCTTGGTTTTCATCTGTTTGGGGAGAGGAAAGGGGCTGAATGAAGAGGAAGTCCAGGGAATAGAAAACAGGAGAAAAAAAGAGGCTAAGAGGGAGGAAGGGGAGGAAGGGAGGGTGAGAGGAGGGAGGGAGGGAGGGGAGGGGAGGGAGGGGGGGAGGGGGGACAGAGGGTGAGAGGGAGGGAGGGGGGGAGGGACAGAGTGTGAGAGGAGGGAGGAAGGGAGGGAGGGTGAGAGGGAGAGAGGGTAAGAGGGAGGGTGAGGGGGGGGGTAGAGGGAGGGAGGGAGGGAGGGAGGGAGAGATAGAGAGCCTGGGTAGCTTGCTGCCTTGTCCAACCAGAACTCCCCTTAAGAGCGTAGCTTTAGCTCGGGTTTTCTTCATGTTTGATATCGTCGTACGTTATCTTCTTGGTATCTTTCCAACCAAGCATATTTGAAAAAATCCAAAGTAAAATCAGGACCCAAAATGAGTCCATGGAAGTGTGCCAGTCCTCGTTAGTCTTATCTGTGACCTCTGTGGATGAAAGCGATACTCAAAGGACAACAAAGCCTGTGTAATAGTAAAGTACTATTCAGCTATAAGAAGAAGACTCTATGGAAATGATATAGTGGTGAACGGGAAGAGTGAAGTGATACTCTCTCCCACGCTGCCCAGAACGTCACAGGGCCAATCAGGCCAAACTCGGATCATGTCAGCAGTCCTTCAGTAGATCATAAAAAGGTTTGTTTCAGTATCATAAGCCAGGCAGGGAAGGGCGAGCATGGAGGAAGTCTTAGTCAGCTATGTGCTATTTCTATCAGTCTATTTGTATTGTCCTTAATTTGAATCTGATAGAAAAGTTCTCTTTTCTTCTAGTTATTAGTTTTTTTCTAACTTACTAGCTGATCAACTCACGACTCTAACAACTTAGTCAGTTGATCGATGATTTGACAAATGGAGCCGACCAATCCAAAAACCATCGTCAGAGCGTGACAGGAAAGAGGGTGTTGCTGTGACCTCAAGGCGCATTGTGGGTAGGATGGCGTTTCTCCGGGAGATTGACCAGTAGATGATGATAAATGACGCCGGCTCCGTCTTTGCCAGAGCGTGTGCACGTGGTAGTGTGCACATGGTAGTGTGCACGAGGTAGAGTGCATGTGCTAGATTGCACGAGCCAGCGTGCACGTGGCAGAGTGCACGAGGGGAGCAGGTCTCTCATCCATACTCCCTCCCTGAGCGCTGATCCAGTAATGGGGCCGGGGGTGTGTGTGTGTGTGTGTCAGTGTGTTTGTGTGTTTGTTTGTCTCTTTGTGCTTGTATCTGTGTTTGTGTGTTGGTTTGTAATGGCTTTTCTGTCTTTGTGTGTGTGTGTGTCCTGACAGGGTGTGTCTGTGTGTTTGTGTGTCTGTGTGTGCGTGTGTGTGTGTAAAAGCATCTATCCTTGAGCATCGCTCGGGTCTATTTCATTGTCAGTCTTTGTACGACACACTGTTTGTGCTCCAGTGTGTCTCTGATCTATCTGGTCTAACACACACACACACACACACACACACACACACACACACACACACACACACACACACACACACACACACACACACACACACACACACACACACACACACACACACACACACAGGGAGAAGCGTGCACGTGTGTGTGGGCCCCCCGCCCCTCACTAGAGGGCCCTGTCATTTCTCACTGTGACAGAAAGTACTCCAAGGAGGGGCCCGGGTGTTGCTGACGAATAGTGTCTGGGCTTAACCCCTACACACACACACACACACACACACACACAGACACACACACACAGACACACACACACACACACACACACACACACACACAGACACACACACACACACACACGCACAGACACACACACACACACACACACAGACACAGACACAGACACAGACACACACACACACACACACAAGCACAGACACAAAGACACACACACACACACACGCACAGACATACACACACACACACACACGCGCACACGCACGCACGCACGCGCACAGACATACAAACACACACACGCACGCATGCACACACAGACATACAAACACACACAAACTCGTGCACACACACACACAAAGACACAGACACACATGCACACACACACACGCACGCACCTACACACACACACACACACATACAAACCCACACACAGTCCAGGCAGAGAGCCAAGCCGGAGGTAAGCGACCTGGCGTTGACTAGAACACACACACACACACACGTTTGTGTGTGTGTGTGTGTGGGTGTGAACTGTCAGCCAACACATTTGCACCTATCACTAAACGTGTTAACTAGGTTTGCAGGGCGGCGGTAGCCAGCGGCCCGGTGTTGGTTCGGTAGCGTGAGGGAGTCTGGGTTCATCTCCTCCGTGAGCAGACTCTCTATCTAGAGCAACTCCTTAAGAGCAACAGGCCAATCAGCATCAAGAACTCAAGGCCTGCAGAGATTAGGGAGAGACCAACATAGCAGAACGCTGGGCTATAACCTGCTACCTGTTCATATAGATCCAAACGAATTCCTGTTTGATTCTGGAAATCTAGTCTTTGTTCAACCAATGAGCGTTTGTGTTAATGGTCAGTGTGACTGGCTTGACCTATCAAATGTTTTTTAAGAGCTAAGTAGCTGTCTTTGTTGTGTATGGGGAATGGGTTAACCTAGCGATTGTTAGTCAAAGTCAAATTAATTTGTATAGCACGGTATCAGACACTCTCTGAACATCCTTAATGCACCGACAGCGATATATAGTTTTGTCTCTTTCTTTTGACAAAATGTACTTGTTGTAAGTCGCTGTGTAAATAGAGTCTGCTAAATGCCGTTCATCTAAATCTAAATCTGAATCTTAATCCTAACTGACACCTGACGGATATAAATTCTGTTTCAGCACTCTTGTCCGTCACTCTCCTCAAGGTAATTCCTGCCTCCATGTGAATCACCCAAACCTCTCTCTCTGTCTCTCTGTCTCTCTGTCTCTCTGTCTCTCTGTCTCTCTGTCTCTCTGTCTGTCTCTCTGTCTCTCTCTCTGTCTGTCTGTCTCTCTGTCTCTCTGTCTGTCTCTCTGTCTCTCTGTCTCTCTGTCTCTCTGTCTGTCTGTCTCTCTGTCTCTCTCTCTGTCTCTCTGTCTCTCTGTCTGTCTCTCTGTCTCTCTCTGTCTCTCTGTCTCTCTCTCCCCCCCCCCCCCCCTCTCTCTCTCTCTTTCTCTTTCTCTTTCTCTCTCTCTCTCTCTCTCTCTCTCTCTCTCTCTCTCTCTCTCCTCCCTCCTCTCTCAGCGGTGTCGCCGGGCCCCTCCCCCCCCATCTCCCCCTACGGGGATATCTTCCTGGGCAACAACCTGCACAACGTCCCCCCCGAGGGCCCCGCTGCGGTAAGGCCCCTGGGCCCCCCCCACGCTGCACACGGGGGCCGCTCTGCCCCCCGCTGGGAGGCTGAGTGCCCCCCCCCCCCTGCTCACATCACTGCGGGGGGATGATGGATGAGTCCTCCGGCCCACAAAGTGGCCGGTGCCGACGGGCCGACCGGCCCATCCATCACACGTCAGGGCGGGCACACACCACTTGTGATGTCACAAACCGGGAGATTTGGTTACAGGCTTGTAATAGCCAATCACCACCACGCCTGGATGGGAATAGTGGGATCTCCCAGGTGTTGGCGCCGCACAAAAAGACTCACAGAGCTGTCTCTACGCGGGACTGCGTTCAAACACACGACACACGCGACACACACTTCCCCCTCCTCTCATCCCGGCGGCGGGTCTGAACCCAGAGGAAGATCTGTGCGCCGGCTTCGCGCTGTTGCCCTTTGAGGTTAATGGAAATGTCGCAGAGCAGCTCAGCTAAGCTATACAAGCTACCGTGCTAAAATGATGAATGGGTCTCGGCCACCAAGATGTCTGCCTGTGAGAGAGGGGGAGGGAAAGAAGAAGATTTATATCATGAGTAGAAATATGTGGAGCTTATGTGTGTGTTTATCTGCCCAGGAGCGGAGCCCGGAGAAGAGCTTTCCGCCGGTGGCCAAGAAGAAGCAGAAGAGATTGCGGTAAGATGTGTCGATGTCACACTTCTGCATGCAGTGTGATGTCGCCATGTTCTCCGGTGGCGTGTGAGGCCACGCAGCGGGCGTCGTACACGGGGAGAATAGAGGAAGGAGAGTGCCCGCGTCTGATGCAAACACTTCTATAAGAGGCAGCTCGTAAAGCAGAACTCCATTATTTACTGCCTCGCTACCAAAGCCTTTGATAGATTGTTGAAACGACAAGCCCTGCGTTAGCTCATGTGCATGAAATATGCAATAGACCATCAGCCGTGGTTTAAACAGTAAAGCTGCTCCTCACAGCCCGGTGTCTGGGGCTCTGAGCCCAGCCAGAGGGCACTCGGTCCTGCAGGGAGGGAGCGAGGGAGGGAGGGAGGGAGGGAGGGAGGGAGACAGACAGACAGACAGTTAGACAGTTAGACAGACAGACAGACAGACAGACAGACAGACAGACAGACAGACAGACAGACAGACAGACAGACAGACAGACAGACAGACAGACAGACAGACAGACAGACAGACAGACAGACAGACAGACAGACAGACCCTCAATGTCCCGCTCTGCTCCGCCCCTTTCAGGAAGAGGTCTGATAAGAGGAAGGGGGGGAGAGGAAAGGAGGGGGGTCGCCCAGCCTCCCCCGGGGGTCCCGGGTCCCCCGACCCCGGGGGTCCCGCCGACCCCTACTCCACCGTGGAGGACTGCGCCCCCGACTGGAGGGCCTCCGCACAGAACGCCTTCACCGCGGCAACCGACGCCATGCCACCGGGGCCCGATGGTCCCGACCCGGACGCGGACATCTCTCCCTACGCCTGCTTCTACGGCGCCCCCCAGACGCCGGTGGTCCGGGCGGGCTGGCTGGACAAGCTGTCCCCCCACGGGTACGTCCCCCCCCCCCGCAGGGACGCTGAGTCCTAGACCACGTCCCCCCCTAGGGGGACGCTGAGTCCTAGACCACGTCCCACCCCAGAGGGACGCTGAGTCCTAGACCACGTCCCCCCCCCCCCAGAGGGACGCTGAGTCCTAGACCACGTCCCCGTCCCCCCAGAGGGACGCTGAGTCCTAGACCACGTCCCCCCCCCCCCAGAGGGACGCTGAGTCCTAGACCACGTCCCCCCCCCCCCCAGAGGGACGCTGAGTCCTAGACCACGTCCCCCCCCCCCC